>NC_052058.2:42586727-42903393 GCF_903992535.2 Arvicola amphibius | reverse complement strand
ATCATGCTGTTCTACTTAACCCTTAAGAGGCCTGGCAGCCTCTGCCTGTGCCCTTTCAAACCCTGAGCCTTCATTGAGTTCAGAGCCCAAGCTGGTTTTGTGAATGGGGCCGTGGGAAAGACAGCAAAGATGTCAGCCCATAGCTGCTTAAGTGTCTCCAGGTAGTACTAGAGAATAAGGAGGAATAATACATTCATTGCTGTTTAAGACTGAGTTTTAGGAGGGGTTTTGCTATGAACCAGTAAATGACAGCGGCCACTTCTCAGTTATAACTCTCCCCAGCTCTCGCTAATGATATTTCAATCCTTGCATTCAGTTTGCTGTCAGGGAATGCAGAATGAATGCCCTCACGGAAGAGAGGCAGTACTTAATTGAAGAATTAAACTGCATGGTAGAGAGTAGGGGCTAGGGGAGAGGGGGGCGTGTTGTGGTTTGAATGACCTTCAATCCCAGCCCTTGGGAGGCAGATGCAGGTAGATCTCTGAGTTTAAGGCCAGGCTGGTCTGCAGAATGAGTTCCAGGACGGTCATCTTAGACAGTGAAGGAAATCACGGAAAGCAAAAAGCTGGTGAAAATGTAATTGAATGAGAGGCCATGTTCCAGCCTCTGCAAGTAACAGAACCTGGCAACTTCAGTCCCATGGTTCTGGCTTTAGAGTCAAGGACAGAAGAAAGAGGTTATAGAATCACCATCCACAGCTCAAGAAAGCCACGAGGCCAGGCATGAGGCAGGGGTGTCCCTGCATGGAGGCCAAGAGAGACCATTGCATGCAGCTATGAAGTTGAAGCCTGGATTGCCTTGGAGACCTCAAGATGTTAGAGATGCCAGAACTGTGGGATACTTGCTGGGGAGAGCTGCTAACTGTGAGAGGGAGGGCAACCAGCTCAAGAGAAATAAGTGAGTTTCAGTCGACAAAATGGAAAGGAGCTGGAGATCTGAAGAGCACTTTGACATCAGACATGGAGATGCAGAGATTGGAGTTTGCACAGCTGGATTTTGGTCTTCCTTTGGTTCAGTATTTCCTCACTATGCTCCCTTTCCTCCATTTTGGAATGATAAGGTATATCCCATGCCATTGTATGTTGGAAGTATGTGATATGCTTTCTGATTTTGATTTTGCAGGTGTTTTACAGTTAAGAGATTGCCATGAGCCTCCAAAGAGACTTCAGACTTTTAAATGTTGTTGAGACTGTGATAGACTATGGGGACTTATAAAGTTGGATAGATGCATTTTGCATTATGATATGGCTACAAGCTACATAGGAGCTAGGGAGTGGAATGTGATAGTTTGAATGAAAATGGCCCCCTAGACTCAAAGGGAGTGTTACTATTAGGAGGTATGGCCTTGTTGGAGGAAGTATGTCACTAGGGTGGGCTTTGAGGTTTCAGAAGCTCAAGCCATGCCCAGTGACTCTTTCTTCCTGCTGCCTGCTGATCTAAATGTAGAACTCTCAGCTCATTCTCCAGCACATGTCTGTCTGTATACATGCTCCCCACCATGATGAAAATAGACTGAACCTCTGAACTGTGAGCCAGATACAATGAAATGTTTTTCTTTGTAAGAGTTGTGGTGGTCATGGTGTCTCTTCACAGCAGCAGGAAACCTAACTAACACAGGGTGATTTCTTTTTTCTTTCTTTTTCCCTTTTCTTTCTTCTTTCTTTCTTTCTTTCTTTCTTTCTTTCTTTCTTTCTTTCTTTCTTTCTTTCTTTCTTATTCCCTCCCTTCCTCCTTCCCTCCCTCCTTTTCTTCCTTCTTTCCTTTCTTTCTTTTTTTTTTTTTTTTTTTGAGACAGGGTCTTGTGTAGCCCAGGGTGACCGTGAACTCAAAGTGCAGCTGAGGAAGGCCTTGAACATCTAATTCTTTTCTCTCTACCTCCCAAGTGTTGGAATTTTTATAACACTATAACCTGTTATGTGTGGAGTTAGGGATTAAAACCAGGACTTCATGAAGGCTAGCTTTTTACCGACTGAGCTATCATTATCTTGCTTGAGAAACTTCCTAGTTCATGTTTTCTCTTGCAGTCCTAGTTATCACCACCACCTTGTTAGGAGTATTCCTAAGAGCCTCTCTGCTGGCGCAAAGAACTCCAATCAAACTAAATCAGACCAAATAAAAAATACTCATGTTTAATAAATGCTGCATGGGTGGACTGAGACAGCATGGCAAGGAGAGGAGTCCAAGCAAACCCCGGAGACCTTTTTCCAGTGTTAGCCTAAATACCCTGTGGGAGTGTCCTGACCCTCCCCGGGGAGGGGTCAGCGCTTGTCAGGTTGGGAATTGGAGTCCAAGTGCTTGGCAGGCTGGGAATTGGAGTCCTGACCAGGGCAATTCCCAGGCCAGGGGCTGGGGTGACACTTCCAACTCAATATTACACACCTCTTCTCCTTTTTTATTTTCTTTTGAAGACCAAGTGTCCCTGTGTAGCACAGGCTGGCCTCACACCCACAATCTCTCTGTTTTGTCCTTCCCCAAAGCTGGAATTATAAGAGTGCCTCAAAGTCTGGCTTGAGACTGCCCTTTCCTTGATGTTAATGTTGAACCGTGTCTTACTTGTGGAATTAGTCCCTGTGTATGGAAAGCAGGAAGATGATGAGCAGAACTTGTCCTCAAAGTGACACTTGTCTTGTTCATCATAGCCCTCCAACACCAGCTTGGTACCAGGTGAATTAGCTCTGTTTTACTGACAGTTTGACTTTTGTGTGTGTGTGCGTGTTTTGTTTGTTTGTTTTTGAGACAGGGTCTCTCTACACATCTCCAGCTGTACTGAAACTCACTTTGTAGACTAGGCTGGCCATTAAGTTTTTTTTATTGTTTTTATTGAGCTATATATTTTTTCTCTGCTCTTCTACCCCCTTCCCTTCTACCCTCTTCCATGGTCCCCATGCTCCCAATTTACTCAGGAGATCTTGTTTTTCTTCTACTTCCCATGTAGATTAGATCCAAGTATGTCTCTCTTAGGGTCTTTGTTTTCTAGGGTCTCTGGGATTGTGAATTGTAGGCTGGTTTTTCTTTGCTTTATATCTAAATCCTCTTATGAGTGACAACATATGATATTTGTCTTTCTGAGTCTGGGTTATCTTACTCAATATGATGTTTTCTAGATCCAGCCATTTGCCATTTCAAGATGTCATTTTTTTTTTTGTTTTGTTGTTTTTCAAGACATGGTTTCTCTGTAACTTTGGAGTATGTCCTGGAACTAGCTCTTGTAGACCAGGCTGGCCTTGAACTCACAGAGATCCGCCTGCCTCTGCCTCCCGAGTGCTGGGATTAAAGGCGTGCGCCACCACCACCGTGTTTTCCTGCTGTGTGGTACTCCATTGTGTAAATGAACCACATTTCCTTATCCATTCTTCAGTTGAGGGGCATTTAGGTTGTTTCCAGGTTCTGGCTATGACAAATAATGTTGCTATGAACATAGTTGAGCACATGTCCTTGTGGTATGATTAAGGATCCTTTGGGTATATACCCAAAAGTGGTATTACTGGGTCTTGAGGAAGGTTGTTTCCTAATTTTCTGAGAAATCACCATACTGATTTCCAAAGCAGCTATACCAGTTTGCACTCCCACCAGCAATGCAGATTTCCTTTATCCCACAACCTCTCCAGCATAAGTTGTCATCAGTGTTTTGGCCATTCTTACAGGTGTAAAATGGAATCTCAGAGTTGTTTTGATTTGCATTTCTCTAATGGCTAAGGATGTTGAGCATTTCCTTAAGTATCTTTCAGCCATTTTAGATTCCTCTGTTGAGAGTTCTCTGTTTAGGTCTGTACCCCATTTTTTTATTGGGTTATTTGTTCTTTTGATGACCAGTTTCCTGAGTTCTTTGTATATTTTGGAGATCAGACCTCTGTCTGATGTGGGGTTGGTGAAGGTCTTTTCCTGTTTTGTAGCTGTTGTTTTTTATCTAAAACTAGTTACTGATTTTGAGGTCTGGGAAAAACCAGTGCCTGTTCCCTCATCTCATTTCCCCAGAGATTACATCTTAGCACTCTATAGCTTTTTAGAACATTTCTGTAAACACTTGGTAAGGTGCTGTAAGCATTATGAGACAGCTGCCCAGCTGCCCATGGCCGAGAGACATGGGGACACAGAAATGAACAGAATTATTAAAACTATCTTCAGACTGCAGTCTGTCTCTACACCATACACTTAGGTAAAAAACAAAACAAAACAACAACAACAAAACCACCTGGAAGTTCTGTGAACGGAAACTTAAAATGCTCTGTTAGATTTAGATCGATTTTCAGAAAAATTCTCATTTTAGGAGACTCAGGCACAATCATGTTAGTAGAACAAGTATGCCACAGAATATTAAAAAATATAGTTTTATCATTCTCAAAGAAGTATCTCCCAAACATGCTTTTTCTTTTTAAACACAAATGACATAGTAAGCCAGGAGAAAAAAAATTTTTTTTGAATTTTCAAATGTTATCTTCAAGTGTTTTTAGACTCCAAGTTGTATTTGAATTGAAGTTCACAAATTGTAGCCGAGGTGCTAGAATGCCTTCACGGTCTCTTTGTCTGAAACCCTGTGACGCCGGAAAGAAAAGACATTCTTTGGAGAACATAAACCTTGTGTGGAAACAGCAGAGGAACAAGTAAAGCGCGTTACCCCAAAACCATGGTTGATTTGGACACCGTCTGTTGTTTGGTGACCATTTCTTACTTTGCGCATCCTGTCCTCCTGGGACTCCTGTCCTCATTCGTCTGCCGGCTTTCCTGCCAACTTGAAATACTCTATTACATGTGTGTGACAAGAACGCTGGGCCAGCGTTCTGCATGACAACAGGTGGCGTGGGTGGGGGAGTGTGTGTGTGTGTGTGTGTGTGTGTGTGTAGTGTATGACAGTGCGTGGAATTTTACGCGGCAACCAGAGTTTGCATTAAGCAACTGCTTGTTTTAGGTCACGCCCACACATCATTACTTCCTCCTCTCAGCTCTTAATGACTGTCTTAGCTTTTGGTTTTCCAGTGGATCAGTCACTCATCAATCCAATTAACTATCAAGATCAAAGCATCTAGGCAGAGCCAGGACTTCCGGGTTGGGAAAGGCGCTTAGCCGTCCAAGTAACAACTGAGGTGGGGGAGGGCAGTAACAAACCTAGTAAAATTTAAAAGGAGGTATCGGAAACGGGAACAGTCATTCAAGAAAGTCTATGAAATCTTAGAAGAGTGAGAGTCTGTGGGCTGGGAGCCACATCCTGCCTCCGCTACTGCCTCCCAGCTCTGTATTGTGAAGCGTTACCTGCCCCGGGCCCTCACTCTAACCCCCCAGCTCCCAGCCTGGTCCTGCTTCCGGAAGCTCTCTTCCAGCAGTACGTGGGGGCGGGGGAATCTTTGCCCACCCACGCCCCTCCAGACGGCGCAGGCTGGGAATACATGGGTCTCTACTGTCTCCACCCTCAGCCAGCCCTCCCTGCAAACAAGCCACCCTCGTCCTAGCACACGGGCCATCAGGACCAGGAGCTCAGGGCTCTGTCTAGGGATTAGGGACGGACTTCAGCGGCGGCAGCAATGAACTAAGGAAACCATGCGCCCAAACCCAAAGGGAGGTAGTTGACAGTGTCTCATCAAGAGAAGATGCCAGGGGCCAGGGTTATAGATCAGTCGTAAGATGTTACGCATGCACACATGCACAGGGACAAGGCACCTTGCAAGTTAACAGAAGACACAGAAGGAATACACCTTGCGGGTTAAGGGATCTGTTTGTAGTTAAGACAGTTAAGGATCAGTTCCTGCTTGTCCTGTGTTTGTTTGAAGCATCTGTTTGATCACACGTGGGTGGGAACATAGGCAGTAAGTGCTTGCCCCTGATTGGATGTAGGCAGGAGGTATGCAGGAAGAAACTACATCAGGATATTGCTTGCCCCTGATTGGACCTGATGGGAAATTCAGGGGCCCTATGGTTTTGCCTTTTTAAGCCTCTGTAAAGTGTGACTTGTGGCCATTTCCTGGAGACTCCAGAAAGGTCGTGGCCAGAGCCCATATTCTTGTCTAGCATTTAATTAAAGATTGCTTCATGGGCTGGAGAGATGGCTCAGTGATTAAGAACATTGCCTGCTCTTCCAAAGGTCCTGAGTTCAATTCCCAGCAACCACATGGTGGCTCACAACCATCTGTAAAGAGGTCTGGTGCCCTCTTCTGGCCTGCAAACATGCACACAGACAGAATATTGTATACATAATAAATAAATAAATAAATAAATAAATAAATAAATATTTTTTTTTTTAAAAAAAAGATTGCTTCAAATATGGCTCAAAAATTGTGAAACTGGCCTTTCTCTCGTGACTCTCAGGATTAACATTTGGGGTTCCCCAGCAAGGACTGTGCACTGGACCCTTCACACCAGAACCTTAGAAGAGCTGAGCTGTCCCCGAAGGTGTGCACTGCTCCTTTGAACCCCCACAGTGAACACTATGCTTGAAAAAGGAGATAGCAAGCCCCCACTTTTTTTTTATTTAGTGGCAACCTCCCTGGTTTCTGGAATTATTTATTTTTTATTTTTAAAAGGGGGGAGTGCTTAAGAGGATTTCTCAACGTCAGATGGGTGGACCTCTCTGAATGACTCCAGTTGTTGATGTTGTCTCCATGTTTTCTGCTGTCATTTGGCTGTGTCTTGTCTTGTGTTGTGCTGACTTGGGGAAACAGAACGGACGAACAAGACTTCTAAACTGGGTAGCTTTGCGCTGCTCTTGGAGAGGTCACTTGGGAAATGGTGGACCTTTTGGAGCACGGGGTTTGGTATGTGGGGGTTGATCTGTGGCGGGGCAGAGTGCCATGCCCAGAGCCAGGCTTGGGGCTTGGTGGGCAGCCTTGAAGAAAAACCCTGGGCCTGGTGCAGAAGCTGGTGGGTGGCCACTGCAGCATGGCTCTGACTCTGGAGCAGCCAGCTGCTGGATCAGCACTGGATCAGCAACCTTCTGATACTATGGCATCAGAAGATTCCATTGTCTTCCCTTCCCCTATGCTGCAGGCAAGCACTATAGCCCATTGGGCACTAGATTTGGCAGCAAGCATATATAGAGCCCTTCCGGTGAGTAACAGTCTATTCTCTTCTGTAGGATCCTGATCTGGGATGTAGAGGGGGTTCAATAGGACCCCAGGATTTTCCCATCCAGGGCAAAATGTGATTTGTCAGCTGCCCACCCGGTTCTGATTGGTTGGAAAGTTTTGTCTGTTTCATGTGGAAAACATCTTGTTTTGTTGTTGTAATTGTCTGTCTGTGTTGTGTGTATGGATGGATCTGTATTTCCTGGTGTGTCTGTAGGTCAGTTTTGTTGTAAACATGGAGCTGAGACAGAAATGGGTCAAGCTCAGCTGATTGTATGTGTGTATGGTAGCCTCCACCTGAATGAAAGGTAAGCTATTGCTACAGACCTTACAGGAATACAGAAAAGTGTGAGGGGAGCCTGTGATGCACCAGAAGCAAAATCTAGATAATTTAGATTATATGGACAAATTCTCCAGGAAGACATACGATCCTGAAACTGATTACAGAAGTAGGAACTCTGAGTAGACCCGCATGAAGCAAAGAGGTCAAGTTAGTCACTTAGACACATTCCAGGAAAGAAAACCCACATTCAGTTGTCCTCACAGACCAATTCTCCCAAACATTTACAGAAGAAATAGGAGAATTCTTGACTAATTCTTCCAGAAATAGAAGAGTAACCCATGGCAGATCATTCTCTGAAGCCGCCAGTACTCTGATATCAAAATGAGACAGTAGTCCTTAAGAAGCTTAAATATTAATATTCTTTATGAACATATGTAGAAACTTTCAACGAAATGGTAGCAAACAGAATACAGCAACATACTAAAGATTATACACCCAGTCAAGTCAGGTTTATATCAGGAATGTGAGGAAAGTTTATAGCCAGAAGTCAATGTCATGTGGGCATGATAGCTCATGCCTGCAATCCTAACACCCCCAAGGTTGAGGCAGAAGAATCACTGTAAGTCTCAGGTCAGCCTGAACCACCCAGGAAGTGTTGTGCTAGCCCAGGATACAGAGTATAATCTTATGGAAGAGGTGAAAGAATATGGTATACACTATTAATAGAATATAACGTACGTACTAGAAATTTTACTTGATGACATGATATTGAATATAGAGAATTTGGAGGAATCTACCATTAGAACTAATGAGCTCGGTTATTGGGGTTATAGGACATATGATGAATAAACAATAGTCAACTTCATTTCCATGCACTAAAAATTCATAAAAACAACAATGTCATTGGCAATAGCACCAACATAAAAATAGACATAAATTCAACAATAACAAAAATGCATAACTCGTACACAAGAAAACAGAAAATGTTCAAAGAAATTGATGCTGACCTGCATTAATATATCAGGAAGGATGACCTGCATTAATCAATCAGAAGGGACCAAACCTTGGTCTGAAGGGTAGTGCCATTAGAATGGCAACACTAACACTCCCCAAGTCGATTTGCACATTAAAGGCAAAATCTCAGCATAATTTTATAGGCAGACCCTAAAATGCATATAGGAATAGAAGGGACCCAGAATAAGTAAAAATGACCTCAGAAAAGATTAAAGCCAGTGGGCGTGTCTTCTTTGACTTTAAAACTTGCTCCGGATCCACGATATTCAAAATGGTGGCACTGAGTGCTGATCATGAACACCAGCAGAACAGAACTGGGAAGCCAGGGATGAGCCTCCATGCTTATCAACAAGGCTGCCAGTAGCCCTATCAATGCATTATATGTAACAATACCACAGGTGAAGTATATTTTAACAAAAAGATTTACTTTGGTTGATAGTTCCAAAGTTCCATGTTTGAGGGCTCTGTCTTGGAATGGCCTTCATGTTGGGAGATTCCAGAGAGGCTGCATGCCTATCACACAACAAGAGACCTCTCCCTCTTATGAGCCCCATGGGATTGCGTCATGGGCCTCTGCAAGGACACTGTCGAAACCTAATCAGCCTCCCAAGGCCCCACCTCTAGACCACACAGATTAAGTTTCTCTTTTCTTATTTTACCTCTTCACTGAGGACTAGGTTTATACTCACGAACCCTTAGGGAACACACACCACATCCAATAGCATCCTTATTCCAGTCCCCATGGCTCATCTCCTTCTCATTAAAATAATCTATCTCCCCAAACCCTGAAGCCTTAACTTATTCTGCAATTCAACCATCTAATGTCTCATTTGAGACTCAAGGCAATTTCCTTGTGGTCATGAGCCTACTATGTTAAAATAAGTATTGATTTCCAATATACATTGGTGTGACAGGCACAGGGCATACATCCCTATTCCAAAAGGGAAGGAAATACAAATAGGAAGGAGTAAGGGGTTTGAAAAAAAAGACATGACCATGAACCTCAAGTCCAAGTCTAGCATCCCATGCATACTGAGGTGAGAGATGGATATCGGAGAACTATGTTCAGAGGGACACGGAGGTGTGTCATTTTCACGACTCATTTAAACATGGCTGTTGTGGCCACTGAGCCCCTCAGCAGGAAGAAAGCTGTATTCAGAGGCAGTTCCTGTTTCTTGCCTAAGTCACAGTAATGGGGAAAGAAACTTGCTATCAGTGGTGCTGGGACACCTGGGTGTTCTGATACCAAACACCATAGTGGATGGCCTTCAGTGCCCCTGTACAAGTGGGCTGAAAATATCAATGCAGGAGGTAGAAGAACTATTGTCATGCTTAAGATTTACCATGTGTTCACATCAAAGAAGATGGAGACGAACGCGTGCCCTAAGTTCCTTATTTATAAAACAAAAAGAGAAAAATCAGACGTAGCTTGTGTGAGCTTCCGTTGGGTGATGGATTTTTAGGTACAGCACCAAGTGTGGACAGCAAATGAAAAGCAGATAAATTGGACCTTATAAAAATTTTAAAAATGTTCAAAGAAAGATGTTATCAACATAGTGAAATGATAAGCTACTGAATAATGAAACACTGACAGTCATATATCTGATACTCCAAATATACCTGATATTTCCAAAATATGTAGGTACCTCTTGTAATTCAATAATCAATTTCAAATGGGCAAAGTATTTGAACCTTTCCCCTGTATTAGAAAGAAAATGGCCTATAAGCCCATGAAAACATGCCAGATGTTTCATCTTCATTAGAAAATGTAAATCAAAACCACAGTGAAGGCCTGGTGTGGTGACTCACACCTTTCATTCCAGAACTCTGGAGGCAGCAGAAGGTGGATCTCTGTGAGTCTGAGGCCAGCCTGGTCTATACCGAGAGTTCCAGGACAGCCAGAGCTACTTGGTGAGGCCCTGACTTAAAAATAGACAACAGAAATGAAAATAAACCAACAGTATTCGATATCCATTGGAATGGCTGTGCACACAAAGAACAAGTGCAGACATTAAACCCGAAACTCAAGGTGAGCAAATGGCAAGATCTAGAACTGCGTACCCTGCTTGTAAAAGACTAAGGTTGCTCCACGACTATAGAAAACAGTTTGGAGATCCTTAAAACTTAAATATTGAACTATCTATGACCCATCAGCTCCATTTGTAGGTGTATAACGAAGAGAAAATATGCACATCAGAATGTACACAGTTAAAACATGTGTCTCCCCACAAACTTGCCTATGATTGTTTGAGGCGCCATTATTCATGATAACCAAAGGGGTGAAACAACCCGCGCGCTTCCCACCTGATGAATGGATAAATGAATGTGTCGTACTTGAATAATGGAGTATCATTTTATTTGGCAATGCAAAGGAATGAATTATAAGCAGCTATTAATGCTTCCTCTTACATAACCTTAAAACAACCACATGGCATTTAAGCACCTTTCTAGCAACCAGAACAGATCAGACAAGGGGACCTGGGGTGCTAGTGGGAGAAATTAGAGTCACTGATAAGGAAAGCTGGTGGTTTGTCAGGGACCATTGTCCTAAAGGATAGCAGAGGTCATTGCCCTAAGGATGTTTGCGGTGAACCGGCCCCACATCCCAACTATCTTGAGAACTGTTAACGGAACCCGCCCCCTTATTCCAACTATCTTGAAAAATGTTAACGGAATCACATGTTTCAGCTTACACCAGGGGTACTGACTGATGACCTTCAGCTACCCCGGCAAAGTTCCTACCCCTACCCCCACCCCATGTCAAGTTCCTCTTTCAAGGGCTATATAAGCTGTAACCTTCACCCTAATAAACAAGACCTTGACAATAGAATCTTGCTTGGTCTCCTTTCTCTCTCCAGCCCATGTCTTTCAGTGCCCCTTCAGAGGTCCCTGAATAGCTGACCCGCCAAGTGGGGTTACAGTGGCTTAGCTTTTTAAGTATTCTAAAGGTTGGCATAATGGGTGTTCAACTTTATAAAAATACTAAAAAATTGAGTTCATGCCTTAAATTAATTGCGTGTTAATTCTGTCTTAATAATAATGCTTTAAAAACATTGTTTCCTTAATGAAGGCAAAAAACAATTGTCAGTCTTCCAAGTAGTTTAAAAAATCTTAGTTCCCTTTCTTCCAAAAACACTCATACTAATGTAAAAAACATATCTGTCCTTCCAGAATAATCTGTATGAGGCAAAGACGACTAGAGCCATTTTCCAGACACATAAGACTGAAAAGCAACAGGAACAGGTGACGTGAATTTAGTCCGGTCGACTGCTACCAGACTGATGGCAGAAAGGGTTTCTGGAAAACAATACGATTTTTAAAATTCTGTGTTTGTTTAAAAATAAGACAATTACCAGGAAGTGGGGGTTTATGTCTGGAGAGATCATTTTACATGACTTGCTCTTGTAGGAAATGAAATCTCGACTAAAGCTTCTGGCAGATTCCCCATACCCTTTGGGGATTTAGAAATTTTATGCACATGCTTTTTAGAAAAAGAGAAACTTCTCTATAGACATGATCCGTTCCCGTCCTCTGCAGAGGCGGATTGCATCCACATTGGTAAACAGATGGTGGCTGAGGAGACTCACAAAAATCAAGCCATTTTAATTTTCTTTATTAAATGGAGGCAGGGAGATCATCTGGAGATGATTAAATTAGAGGCCTTAAATACCTCACTCCTTAGGGAACTTCCGGCCGAACCACAGAGCTATTTATTCATTGACAATAGAGACCACATGGTCACAGGAAGAGTCTTCAGCAACAGAGAGGCAAGGATGCCCACATACATTACCATCAGAGCCACGCTCTACAGACAGCCCCCAGCAAGACACACATTGCCAAGAGGCTTACATGTGTACTCACAGGAGACAGATGTGCCTCAATTCAGCATACTTAGCGCCTTCTTAGGTTACACCTAAGGAGAACGTTATTTGTGCCCTCCACACTCCAGCAGTTCTCCTGCAAGGCAGAGATGCCACGACCTTTTCTCTAAGAGGCATTGGCCCTTTATTACTGTTTCTCTGCTTGCTTCTGGGAAGTAGATCCTTTTTTCCATCAGGACAAAGAGTGAGTCTTTTGTTGGGTCTGGCTCAACAGGTCCTTACATTCCTGAGAAGGGGAGTGTGAATTGAGGAAAGAAATAGACAAGAGACAGAAGATAGAGTTGGGAGGGTTTCCAGTGAATATTGTTTTTTTAAAAAAAAAGCCTAGAGTATTCCTCACAGTCCCTTACATAGCTCGATCAAAAGGGGAGGGCATAGACTTCCCTGACACAAAGAACAAGCAAGCTTAATTACCTCCTCACATCTCAAAACTCCTGGTAACCACGCCCCGAGTCAAACATCCTATTATCTGGCTTTTGAGGAGCAAAACATCCAGCAGCCACACCTTTGGTCAAATGTCCTGTTGTGTTGTTCATCCTTGAGGAGCAAGAATAGGTTTGAACTCTCTGACCTTTAGTTGAGATGAACTGGATCCAAAACTGTGGGCCCTCACAGTCTTCTGAACTGTTGAATGGGGTGTTAGCTTTATTTCTTCAAGACACGAATTACTTGTGCTTCATCCCAGGAGTATAAAGAAGCCTAACAGTGGTTCTTCCGTTCCACTTGCTGGACCGCTGTGCCCCACCCCCCCCACGCTAATCTGTTTATGGTCATGAATAAAACTGTAGGTGAAGCTGGGGCTGATGAATCTATCCCAGCTGGACTGACCTGGAGGTGATTAGTGGGTTCACAAAGCCATGATAGGGAGGAACCTGGCTCCAGTTGCCGGAGAGAGAACATTCTAGAAGTTTCCAACAGTGCCTGTCTTACAGTGTTGGGGGAGGGTTTGGTAAGAATTGAAGAGTTAAAGGAAAAGCATGGTAATAGTTATGTCATTGCGGAAGCAGAGACTTTAGTACCAGGCATTGTGTTTAAGTCCAGTCTCACAAATACTAAAAAGACCCAATTAGTTTAAAACAAACAAACAAACAACAAACAAAAACCCAAACAACCCAGAAGCCCAGTGTAGGACATGGTTGTAGGATAAACACCTGAGGGGTCGAGGCAGGAGGATTGCAAGTTCCAGGCCAGCCTGAGGTACAGAGAATTAGAAGTTGGTTTGGACTAAAGAGTTGGGAACCCATCTTAATAACCAAAATGTTACTCCTTTTCAGTCTCGAAAGAGAATTTATTACGTGGCTTCCTGCATTCAGCTCTATGACTTTGCATGTAATAGGACCTGCCGCATCCTTGGCTGAGAGGCAGAATCTATGCCCTTGAGCCCAGCTGGACCTTTGCAGCTGCTGTGACAGCAGGAAGCAGGAGGGGTGTGAATTATGTGATTTTTGGAGTTCATAAAGGCAAGACAACTTTGATTATATTTTGGTTTGACTTGGTCTTCGATTTGTTCTCTCCAGGTCACTTGCCCGCTTTCCTGTCAGAAGGAAGCCCACATTGACAGTGGTTGGGTTATTACTAACATCAACTGCCAGGAAGGAATGTGAATAGACGTCCTAATAACTGTAGACTCCACAGTCCCTGATACTCAGCAAGGATATCCTCCAGGAGAGGGGCGAGAACAAGCTACCCTTACTTCACACAGAACCCCAACAGTTGGAATTCATTGCCACACAGCCATTGATAACAAACACAAGAATGACCTACACCTCTTCCTGGCAGAAAGCCAGAAGGCACAGGAGATTAAGGATATCACAGTATCCAAAGTTGCTCAATAGAAAATATATGATCTTCATGCTTTGGGGCATTTTTTTTTTTTCTTCAAGACAGGGTTTCTCTGTAGCTTTGAAGCCTGTCCTGGAATTAGCTCTTGTGCACTAGGCTGGCCTCAAACCCACAGAGATCAGCCTGGCCCTGCCTCCTGAGTGCTGGGATTAAAGGGATGTGCCATCACCACCCGGCTGGTTTGGGGTGTTTTATAGAAATGATTTGGATGTGTCTTTGAGCTCCCAGAATGGATCTAGGTCCATACTGTTTGTCTGGAGGCTGCACCCCAGCCCCTGACATCCATGTGTCCCTTTAGAGTTTAGAATGTTTGGGTGAAACTTTCCATTCCAGGCCCCCTCCTCTGGGAGTTGCCTAAGTCCAGCCTCCATCTCCACGAAAGCCTGCCAAATAGTGACCTCTCCCCAGAGAAGGTCAAGACCACTTCCACAGGGTATTTAAACTGCCCCCAGAGAATGAACACATGGTCTTCTCACTCTTCCTTCCCCCTCTCTGTGGTTTTCCCAGTCTTCCCGGGGAGGCCTGGAAAGCCAGCTGGGAGCACTGGCATCCATTAAACCTGGGATTCTTAAAATTCAGTTTGATTTGGACTGATTTAGATTATTGCATGGGCAGAGAGGTTTATTGGGACGTAAAAACCTTTCACATACCAAATTAATGGGATGGTTAGTTACCCATTATGACTAATGAATGAATGATTAGGCATTCAACAAATACATATCATTATTCTGAACATATTAATAAAGTACAGTAGAAAACTGTATCTGGTCTAGTGTGTCTAAGGTCAAATCCGGCCTCTAACATTTAATAGCTGTGTGTGCAATTTGGGGCATATTCCTTAATCTCTCTGCTCCAGATTTCTTTGTCTGTAAAGAGAGACAATATTCACTCCTGTGTCACAGATTTTGTGAACTATGAAGTACCTAGATGAGGACCTATCACACAATGTATTATTGTATTATTCTATTCTGTTCTATTCTATTCTATTCTATTCTATTCTATTCTATTCTATTCTATTCTATTCTATTCTATTCTATTCTATGTTTTTATTTTATATTCTGTTCTAGTCTAACTTAGTGTGTGTGTGACCAATGTATATGTGTGAGTGTGGGCACATGCATGCTGTGGTGCATGTGTGGAGGTCAGAGGACAACCCTAAGGAGTTGGTCCTTTCCTTTCCACCTTTGCTTGGGTGTTAGGAACTGGACTCAGGTCTGTGAGCTTAGCAGCTAGAACTTTTTCCTTCTGGACTATCTCTTCAGCCTTTGTTCTAGTCATTTTCATCTGTACTACTTATTAATATTAGTAATAGTAGTTGTGTGTGTTATTCTTTTTTTAAAGATATAAGGGGGGAAGGCCAGTCCCATGAGGGGTGGCAGTGGGTGACCCAAGGCCTTGGGGGTTCCCCAGGCCTTGGTGAATCCCCTGAGGCTTTGTCAGATCATCTTGGCATGTGAGAGACTGCGGTGGGTGAGAGACAGACAGATACATCATATAGAGAGAGTTCGGATATAGAGTTTATTTAGTGCGGAAAGGGAAAGAGGGGAAGGGGAGAAGGGAAAAGAAGAGAGAGAGGCAGAGAGAGAGAGAGAGAGAGGAAGAGAGAAGGGGAGAAGAGAGAGTTAGGGAGGGGGAGAGAGCGCTAGAGCAGGTTACCTCTTGGATCTATCTATCATCTATCTATCTATCTATCTATCTATCTATCTATCTATCTATCTATCTATCTATCATCTATCTATCTATCTATCTATCTATCTATCTATCTATCTATCTATCTATCTATCTATCTATCTATCTATCTATCTATCTATCTATCTATCAAGAGAGCAGACTGGAGGAGGCAGGATATCCACTTCTTTTGGTGGAAGGAGTGTGGCTTGTCTCTTAAAGGGACAGTGTACCCAGGTGACAGACCAGGCCAGCATATCATAACATTCTCATCTCTTTCTTTTTTTTTTTTTTTTTTGTTTTTCGAGACAGGGTTTCTCTGTAGCTTTGGAGCCTGTCCTGGAACTAGCTCTTGTAGACCAGGCTGGTCTCGAACTCACAGAGATCCGCCTGCCTCTGCCTCCCGAGTGCTGGGATTAAAGGCGTGCGCCACCACCGCCCGGCTCATCTCTTTCTTATAATAAAAAAGGTGGGAAGTTAGGCACAACAGGTTAAAGGAATTGGAATGGTAGATTTTCAAGACTCCTTCCTGCTTTATTTGTGGGTGTCATCTTGGCGGGGGGGGGACTTGAGAAAGCTGGGTGCTGGTCACATCCTGGGGTAACTGGTCTTTTTGCTCCTATCTGGTGTTTGTGGTATAAAAATGACTGTTGTCTCTAACATCTGTTTAAGGTATTGGCAGAACAGGTGGCAAAGTTAAGTTTAGGTCAAAAATTTTTAGGACCAGGGAATTGAGAGGGGTGTATCTGACCTGTTTAAGGTGGATCCTTTAATTTGGCTCCCTGGAACTCACAAGAATTTTTGGGTTTGTGAAAATACAAGTTTTAAAAAGCAGCACATTTATGTCAGAATGACTGTGGCAGATGTTTTTGCAGAATGAAAAGATTCTTTAAGACTATGAAAGGCAGCATGAGAGAGAGATTTGATAACTTGCCTTTGTCCTCACGCCTTTATAACTTGCAGGTACATACCTTAATAACTTGTATTTGTATTTTACTGAAATTTGTTTGATGAGGTTGTCCTTTTAAACTGACCAGACCTCTCAGATGTCAAACTGCATCAGAGATCATTGAGAAGAATAAAATTTTACTTGAGTTATTGATTAAAAAAAACGACAGAGAACTTACTTGGTTGGCCCTCAGGGTCCTCCATGGTCACTGAGGGTTGTATTTGCCTTTTGCTGTTTAGTACAGGGCCTGCCAGGCTCCAGAAGATCCTGTGGGCTAAGAAATCTGTAGGAAAACAAGCCTACCTTGACCTGAGCAGATAGGGTGTCGATTCTGGTGATTCTCTCCACTGTCTGGAGATCTTCAGTTTAGATGAAAGGCAGTTTTTCCCAGTGGTCAGTGCTTGGCAGTTGAGGTAAATTGCGGATGGACGTTGTTCTGTGCCCATCTGTTTTCTGTCTTCTTTGGAGGAAATAGAGCGCTGCTGCTAGAAGCCAACCTGTCTCTTTTTGTTATGAAAAGTCTTTTAATAATTAAATATTTAAATGCCATATTCCCCAGACCTCTGAGCAGTTGAGGGCTGTTTACCGGGTATAGATGAGTTATAACTACAGTGTAGAATCTGCCTGGAGAGCTATGCTTGACTTTACTGGCTCTCAACTTAACAGGTAAGATTTACACTTGTAAAAGACAGAGAGAAGAAAAAACTGCTTGCAATAGAAGTTTAACAGTGGAACTGACAATAGTGGAGATCAGCTTAATATATTTTAAAGCAGGGTTGGATTAAATATACTGTTTGTTTTTTAAAGAGACTTAAATGTACATACCAATTTAAAACACGAAATTTATTGCTTTGTTAGTCTGGAATGAGATATAATGGGTAGACAATTATATCATTTAACAGTAAACATAGGTGCATTTAAGTTACATGTATACACACTCACACACACACACACACATTGGAGTTAACTCAAGTCACATGTATGCACACACATACATTAAACAGGAGTTGGGCAAAGTGGATACTTTTGGTGGGCTCTACCAAAGACATGTCACTGCACAAAACACATGTAACAGAGTCAGCAAGGGGAATTCAGAGACAAAAACATAAGCAAACCAGGGGACCAGGCAGGTATACCTCTGTAAAGATGGTGGGACTTGGTTACCTGACCTGGCCCTCAGTTAAGATGGTGTTGAGTCACCTTACCTCAGTCAAAATGACGATGGCCATGTGTTGCATGGAGAAGCCACATTTTTTTGAGCCGTAGGAGTTTTAAACTTAATAACAAGAGAGACCTAGAGGCGTGATCCACCCTGTCACCACAAGCTGCAGCAGGGAGCAAAGGCTGGAATCGAAAACAGCTGCCTTGTGGATCCAATTAATCTTGTCAGTTTCTGCAGGACCAGCGATAGCGGTGGCAGGAATAGAATAGAAGGAGTAGAAGTGAGAGGAAAAGAACATTTTCAGATGGATGGGGAAGGGGCTGCCCAGTGAAAGGAAAAGCAGAGATGGCAGGACACTGGCAGAGCATTTACAGGCAGGTGGCTGATAGTTTGAGGGTTTATATTCCATAGCTGAAAACTTGAAAACGGGTTTATATTCCATAGCTGAAAACGTAAAAACCCGTGACAAAAGAGACACCATGAGGCCTGTAGGGGAATATCTTTTCTCTACAGGAGGGATGTTAATGAAGCTGACTGACTCTGGTACAGGCTACATGGAAGCCAGAGAGGCTAGAGGCCATTCTGACCTCCCACTTTTTATTATAAAAAAGAGATGGGAATGTAATGGTCTGTTCTGTCCCTTTAAGGGATAAGCTCTGCCCACTCCCTCCCCCATCTGTTGCGGGAGCTCCTTCTGCTCCTTCAGCCAATAGCCGCTGAGATACCAGCGTGGTCCTTCTCTCTCTTTAAAACTGCAGCAACTGCCCTCCACTCACTCTCTGGCTTCTGGCTCTGCTTCGGCAACTAGGCTCCTTTCCTGATTGCATAGAGGGCTGTTGTCTGGGATGGTGATCTGTAAGTTTTTCCCCCTTAAATAGATAACCATTCTATTAATCATAATTCCAAACTGGTGTGGGATTGTTTGTGACTTACACCTTCACCCATCCACCAAGGCAAGCAGCTTTTCCTTCTGCTTCCAGCCTGTGCTCTCTCTGCCCCATCTCTCTTAGGAAGAGGTGGCTGCTGCTGTGGATCCTCTCCTCTCCTCTCCTCTCCTCTCCTCTCCTCTCCTCTCCTCTCCTCTCCTCTCCTCTCCTCTCCTGTCTTCTCCTCTCCTCTCCTCTCCTCTCCTCTCCTCTCCTCTCCTCTCCTCTCCTCTCCTCTCCTCTCCTCTCCTCTCCTCTCCTGTCTTCTCCTCTCCTCTCCTCTCCTCTCCTCTCCTGTCTTCTCCTCTCCTCTCCTCTCCTTTCCTCTCCTCTTCTGTCTTCTACTCTCCTCTCCTCTCCCTCTCCTCTCCTCTCCTCTCCTCTCCTCTCCTCTCCTCTCCTCTCCTCTCCTGTCTTCTCCTCTCCTCTCATCTCCTATTCTCACCTCTCCTCTCCTCTCCTCTCCTCTCCTTTCCTCTCCTCCTCTCGTCTCCTCTCGTCTCGTCTCCTCTCCCCTCTGTTTCCCCCCTCTCTCCCTCCCTTCCCCCTCCCTTTCTCTCTGCTCTTCCCACTTCTTCCTTTTCCCCCCTTTCCCCTCTATAACCCACTAAACAAATACCCACTTTCTCTGCATGGTGTGCCTATCTGTCTCTGTCTCTAACCCACTGCAGCTCCTTGTGGGACTGGTCTCTCACCCACCGCCTCCCACCCACCTGGGACCCACAGAGGCCTCTAATGGTGGGACCAGGTGCCCCTTGTGGCTGCCGTGGTCTCCCACTGCTGCTGCCCTAAACCACCAGCAGTGGCCCACTGCTACCCCTTGGGGAACTGCAGCATTTTACCATGACAGTTTGTCTTTCTGGGAACTAAACTCAGGACTCTGCATGCTAGGCAAATTTTCTACCATGGAGCTAGGGCCCCAACCTTAGTTTTCTTCTTAAAATAAAATTCAAAGCAAAGATGGCAAAGTGCTGACATTCATTAAATCCAGGCGGCATTTATATCTTGTATTATGAATGCCTTGATGTAATTTAAAAATAATACTAAAATGAAATTGCACACAAAGGACTATGGTATTAGCCTATGGTAGTGTACCCATTAGGGAGACAGAGGAATAACTGCTCCTGGAAACAATTGCTTGCACAATAAAATCCCTCTCCCCTCTGGCATCCACATTCCTCTTAGGGAGAGGTTGCTGTTGACTTGAGAAGTACAACTTAACAAGTTACTTCCTTCACCTTGAGGTGGAGGGTGTGACCTTGAGGTTGGTGCTGGCAGCTTCCCAGCCTTCAGAGGCAGTGTGAGACTGCTTTGTGTGGGAAACAGAGGGAGGTGGGGAGGGGTGAGGCCAGAGACAGAAACACTTCTGGAAGGCTGGCTTCGCACAGTTGAAGGGTGTGTGGCAGTATGTGCAGGACAGCTAGTTCTAGAAAATGAGACAAGAGTGACCCTCAAGAGCTTGTTTCTGGGAGAGCAAGCATTCCAGAGATGTTCACCTGGGACGGTGGTTCAGCCATAGGGGTGGGTCCATAATGCATAGTATGGGATATCCACTTTTGTGTAGCCTTCCAGGCCGGAGGCCCCAAGGCTGCCCTTCACCTTTCACAGGGTGTGCCAAAGCCTTGTTTCCACAGCGGTTCCCAGACATGGACTTGGTGCAGATGCTGTCACCATGGGTCTGTTTCCAGGAGACTGGGGTCCTCTGACAGTTACAGTGCTTCAAACCCCACAGTGGCCTTGCTACCTCTCCTTAGACCCCAGAGTGGCCTGAAGTGTGTGCTAGACCTCCCCTTCCTCTGTACTTGGTTTCAGACTAGAAGGAAGAAGGGAAAAAGATTGAAGCTATAGCATCCAGCCCTTGTATCAGGAAGGCCAAGTAGTCCTGGTGGCCTCCATAGGTTGCTATCCTACCAGCCAACAGGAGTTAGCTAGCCAGCCAGGCTGCCTTTCCTGAGAATCTTGCTTGTGCAGATCTGCGATCTCATCATTGGGGAAGCTGAGGCAGGAGAATGGCAGATTCTGTGATACACATAGTTATGCAGAGTGAGGTCTGTGTCACTAAATATAAAGTAACACACACACACACACACACACACACAGAGAGAGAGAGAGAGAGAGAGAGAGAGAGAGAGAGAGAGAGAGAGACAGCACAAGCATATTAGTTATCTCTGTACTTCACACATGGAAACGAACTGTTTCCAGGAGAGCATTAAGTTACATTGGGTATAGCGGGGCAGTCCTGGGATACCAGCACTTAGGAGGCTGAGTTGAGGCAGAAGGATCAGAGCTGCAGAGTGAGTTCAAAGCCAGCCTGGATAGCTTAGTAAGACACAGTCTCCAAATACAAACCTTTTTGCAAGGCCTGGGAATGCAGCTCGGTAGAAAAACATGTGCCTAGGGTATGCCATGCTGGGGTCAATCCCTAGCAGGAGAGAGAAGGGTGAGGAGGGATTTGAACATGGAAACTGCTGAGATTCCCTCAACATCATTAACACTAATATGGTCTTCTGCCACATAGCTGCCAGCTCAGCAGGCTTAGGGAGTGGAAAAGCACCTGTGACTTTCATCAGCCCATGGAAGAAACCCCCATGTTAAGTGTGTGACTTAGAAAGCCTTATTAAGGTTTTTATTAGTGAGTAGAAACAACCCAGAAAACTATCAAAAGCCGTCAGACCCGGATCTGATGCCGTCAGAAATAAGCTCTGGCAAACACCAAGATCCTGGGAGATTTTAAAACGTGTCTTTTCTAAGGAATTTGTAACCGGTAGGATTTATCCTACCCACATGCCAGCTAGAACAGGCTTTTGAAACACAAACTGTTCTTCAGAAACCACAAGTGTTTGCTGAGAAACTTCCACATGCCTCACACTGGACCAAGATGGGCAGGAGTCACATAGACTCAGTCTCTGCCCTTATGAGTCCTGCTCTCCAGAGAGACGGACAAGCCAGCCAATATCTACAGCAGCTGGTAATGTGGAGGGTGTCATGAAGCGGAGGGCAGGTCTGTGCCGCATTGACATTACACACTGTTATGCCCTGGTCCCAAAATTGGAGCCATAAAGATTAAAAAGGCCAGTGAAAGAAACATAGTTTGGCTCTGAGATCAGCCATCTCTGCCCTGGACCAAATGAACTAACTTCTCCTTAGGAAAACTCCGCCCCTAAGAAGTCCTGTATAAGCAGGGGGGAGAAGGAGGAGAAGAAGGTGGTGGTGGTGGTGGTGTGATGGTGGTACACACTTTAATTTCAGCACTCAGGAGGCAGAGACTCTTCCCCCATACAACATGTAGCTAATCTTCACGCCTGATTTACTCACAGATAAATACTCGTTTGTTTCCTGACTTTGCCTCCTCTGGAATTTTGTAAAAAGTGGACTTTGTGTCTGGCTTTCTCTTTTTTTCCTATTAGTATTTACAACATGTTAGGCTTTATCCTGGCATTTTCAAACAACATTTATCTGATTGATTCCCCGTTGTGCTCGCCCACCTAGCCCATAGTCTCTTGTCATGTGCCAAGGGTCCTAGAACCACTTGTCTCCTCTGTTTGCCCTGTGTTCTCCTGTCTAGCTTCCTAGCCTGTGCCCACACTCATCCCCACATGTATACACATATAAAACATTATAAACTAGGATCTGCACGTGAGAGAGAACATACAATTTCTGTTTAACCAAGCTTAATGTAGTATGTTCTGTTCTACCCATTTCCTGTAAATTTCATTTATCTTTTTGGCTGAATCACACTCATGTGTACACACACACACACACACACACACACACACATCACAATTTCCTCATTCGTTTTACCTGATGATGGGCATCTAGGCTGGTTCCATTCCGCTGCTATTGTGAACAGGGCAGTATGATAGCATGGAAGTCTGCGTATCTCTATGGCAGGACACGGAGTCCTTAGGAAATGTTCAGGAGTAACATTTTTGGGTCATGTGGTAGCTCTGATCTTGAGTTTTTGAGAAACTTCCAGACTGCTTGCTGTATTAGCTCTGCTCTGCTATACTCCCACCAGCAGGGAACAGGGGTTCCTTTTTCCTCCAACCTCACAGGCATTTATTGTTTCCTTTTTTCTTGATGATAAGCATCCTGACTGGGTCGAGATGGAATTTCAGAGTAGTTTTGCTTTGCAGTTAAGGATGTAGAACACATTTTATAAGTGCTTATAGGTCATTTGTGTTTTGTATTTTGATAACTGTCTATGCATTTTATATCCGCCAATAATAAATTAATTGAGAAGGAAATAATAAGGAAGAGTACCCCACCCACAATAGTTCCAAAAATAAGGAAAGAAAGCACCTGGAACTAAAGTCAACTAAGGAAGCAAAAGATCTCTACACTGAAAACTTCCACACAACGAAAAAGAAGTTAAAGATGAAGTCAGATGATGGAAATACACCAGTCTCCTGGATTAAGAGAAAATATTGTAAATATTGGCTATACTACCAAAAGTTGTCCACAGATTCCACGCAATCCCTATCAAAATACCAAAGAGGTTCCTTACAGAACTAGAAAAATCAATCCAAAAATTCATATGGAAACACAAAAGGCCCTAAACAGCTAAAGTAATTCTTAGGAGAAAGAGCATCACTGAAAGAATTATACCACAGAGCTGCAGGGACAATGACAGCATAGTGATGGTGCAAGACCCAACAGAACAGGATAGGGGATCTGAAAACGAACCTACCTAAGTTTTGATTTAGATGTCGAAAACACACTGGAAAAAAAAAATCTATTTGATAAACAGTACTGGTAAAATGGGTATTATCCCACCAGCAGAAGAATGAAATTGGATTCGTATCTCTCACTTTGTTTTGAAGGTTCATTCACACTGCTGCATGTATCAATAGCTTGCTTTTTTGTCCTGGTGACAGTCATCCACTATATATAGCAAATATGGTTTTAATGCATCCCAACCCTTGCTATGGAAAGAAGCTGGTTCAGGTCCAGTCTTGATAGTAAAGAGTGTCTAACTAAGTGGCTCATGCCTGCATTCCAGCACTTGGGAGGCTGTGCTGTGGGATGTGTTTCTGTATGCTGTGAATATGTGTTGCTCTCATTGGTTGATAAATAAAACTGCTTTGACCCATGCCAAAGCAGGATAGAGCCAGGTGGGAAATCCAAGCAGAGATAGAGGAGAAGAAGGGCAGAGTCAGGGAGAGGCCATCCTCTCTCTGGAACAACATGCCAGCAGACCAGTAATGCCATGGCTACATGGAAATACAAGGATTAGTAGAAATGGGTTAATTTAAATGTAAGAGCTAGTTAATAATAAGCCTGAGTCATTGGCCAAACATTTATAAGTAATATTAAGCCACTGAGTGGATATTTGGGATCTGGCGGGTGGGAGAGAAACCTCCAATGTCAAGGTTGAGAGTTGGAGACCATCTGCAACTATGTATTGAGTTGCAGGATATGCTTGGCCTTCAGACTGAGACACTGCCTCAAAGCAATAAACAAACAAAATAAGCAGTAAATAAGTAAATATATAAATAAGCAAATAAGATCGCAGGTCTGCAGAGGTGATGCTAAGTCAGATCCCCAACACCCAAGTCCAAACTTGGTCATGGTAGCACTTGTATAGATGTGTGCATCTGTACCCCAGTGCTGGGGAGACAGAAACAGGAAGATCACTGACCAGTCCAGCCAAGCCAGTGGGTTCTGGGTTCAGTGAGGGGCCGTGTCTCAAGAAATAAGGGGAAAAGTAGTTGAGACACCTGTTGATGATCTCTGACTTATTTCCACATGCATGTACACACATACACACATATTACCCTTCCACACACATACAACACCTCACACATACACAACCTCCCCCCCCCCACACCTTGATGCACAGTGACTTAGCTTGGAAACATGATTTTTGGGTGATAGCTTACTACTAATTTTAGTTCTCAAGAAACTAAATTAGAAATTTATTGATAGCAAATTTTCATGAGCCAAGGAGTGACGTCACCTTTAACACTTTGAGGGACTCGCATACGGACCCACTACTTTTCTTGTGGCACTTTGTGTCCAGTGTCACTCAGGGGCATTTTGTCCAATTGTAGTGACTGGTGGGAGGGTGGGGTCTGAGCCAGGATAGGGCCAGGCCGCATGGAGCCCAGTCAAACAAGCCCTTATTTGTGCAAGGGCTTTCTGGAGCTGGGAGCGTGTTGTCCTGCATTTCTTTCTTTCTTTCTTTCTTTCTTTCTTTCTTTCTTTCTTTCTTTCTTTCTTTCTTTCTTTCCTTCCTTCCTTCCTTCCTTCCTTCCTTCCTTCCTTCCTTCCTCCTCCTCCTCCTCCTCCTCCTCCTCCTCCTCCTCCTTCTTCTTCTTTTGGTTTTTTGAGACAGGGTTTCTTTGTAGCTTTGGTGCCTGTCTTGGAACTAGCTCTTGTAGACCAGGCTGGCCTCGAACTCACAGAGATCCACCTGCCTCTGCCTCTGCCTCCTGAGTGCTGGGATTGCCCGGCCATCCCACATTTCTAACCCTGTGTATCTCTTGTTCTCAGGACCATGCCTTAGCCGTCTCCTAACTCAGCCTTCACTGCCTCCTCCAGTTTCAGCTCCCATGCTCCTACCCTGGGCCTGGCCCTTTCAAGCAGAGAAAGGGGCTCAGTTCCTCACCTTTGCCTCCAGCTCCTTCTAACCCCCAGCTCTTCCCCTCATCCTGGAGTCTCTTCCTCTTCCCGAGTTTGGCATGTTACCTGCTGTGGTGGTTGGTGGGGGACACAAGCAGAGGCTGGAGCATACTTGAGCAGTTGGAGTGACCCTCGTTCCTCAGAGTCACCACGAGAGGAACTGAGTTGGCACAGGCCTGGGTTCCACAAATTGAGGATGGTGTGGGAAGTTCTTCTGTATATGTGTTGTTTTTTATTGGTTAATGAATAAAGAAGCTGCTTTCGGTCAATGACTTAACAGAATATAACCAGGCTGAAAACGATACATACAGAGAGTAGGCAGAGTCAAAGAGAAGCCATGGAGCCCCCAGAGGGAAAAGACGCAAGATGCCAGCAGGAACCTTGCCAGTATGCCATGAGCCTCATGGTAAAATAAAAAAAAATAAAAATGGGTTAACCAAATATATAAGAGCTAGCTAGCAATACACTCAAGTGATTGCCCAAACAGTGATTTAAATAATATAGTTTCTGTTTGGTTATTTCTAGTCTGGGCAGCCGGAAATGAACAAGCGGCCTCTCTCCTACGACATGAAGAGGCAAGCCTACCGAGCCCATCAGAGTGTCACAGGGCCACCCACCCAAGCCAGCGTGCCAGCCGTCCCAGGCCTGCCTGTGCACGCTCAAGGGCAAGGTGTGCAGTGATATATTGTGACCCTAGCTCACCAGCCAGCATCCCTCCCATTCACTCCCAGCCTGGCCTTTCTGCTGCATCCCCACATCCCACAGGGCTTTGACCAAGACCCCCACCCCCACCCCCACTCAGAGCCATGCCAACGCACATCCCAGCTTCCCCTCTGGTCTACCCTTCCCCCAGACTGGGTAGCATCTTCGAGGGCACAGGCCTCATCTCAATCCTTTCAGAGAACTGTGTGTCTGTTGTCTGGCACTCTGCTTAGGGAGCCTCTGTTGGACAGCATCGAATCTGGTTTGTTTCTGCATCCTGCCTTTCAGGCTCCACAGGACCATTGATCCATATCCTTAGAGAGAAAGTGGAGGAAGCGTCTAAAGCAAGACCCCTTTATGGAATTTCCTTTCCGTTTTTCCCAGTACGTGGGTCCTCTGTTCTCACTGGGTGCAGAAAATGCTATGGTACCCAGGAAGTGACAAATCCCACCCTGGCCTGCCCTTCTGCCACCAAGAGCAGCACCTCCACATGGGTCCTCTTAATGGCCTCCCTGATGACACTGGGGACTGATCTGCCACTTCTGGAAAGCCTTTAAAGGAAAACAAGATGAGCAATCAGAAACAAAATCAATTCTGCCCTGTCTGAGGAGCTGCAGCAACGGCAGAGCCATCTCCCCACGCTGTGTGCAGGAAAATGACCGTGCTTTATTTTTTATCTTAAAGGGGGTAATTTGGAAGATGGGGCCATTGGCCTTCTGTAACGGCTGCTCTCCAAGAGTGGACGGTAGTCCTGTGCCACCATCTCAGCAGTGAGCAATTTGGAGAGGTCCCAGTTGTTCATTTCCTAAGTTTACCACGGCAGGGCCTCCGGGCTGCGCTCTGGGTCCCGCCTGATTTTGCCCTTCCTCCGTGCCACCGGTCTACAGGTCACCTGTGGGGCTGAGGGTCGTGAGGACAATACGCGTTCCTTTTAGCCCCCACACAGACCCTGTGGTAGCATCCTACCACTGACCTACACCTCTAAACGAACTCTTGTGGCTTTCAAGTCTTCATCACGATGAAGGTAGCAGACTAGAGAATACTCCAGAAACTGAATAAAGGTGGGGAGAACGGCACGAACCCAGAAGTCCCTCTCATCCTCTGAGAAAGTGGCACTCATCCCTACTATTGCAATATTTTAAAATTACGGTGCGTGTGTGTGTGTGTGTGAATGAGTGTGAGTATGCAGGGTTGTACATGTGAGTGTAGGTGCCCATGGGGACCAGAAAAGGGTGTCCGAATCCCTGGAACTGAAGCTATAGGGTGGTTATGAGCTGACGTCATGTTGGATACTGAATTTGGGTCTCCCGATGTGAGCAGCACGCACCTTGTGCCTGCTGAGTCATCCCTTCAGACCTCCTCTTCTGTCTTGATGTGCTTCTCCCCGCCTCTCCTCTTTATTTAGTGCAAGCCTGCATGTAAGCAGGCTTGTTCATCCAGGAAGTTGGTGTGATTTCACTAGCTCTATCTGACATCCTGAGTACCCTTGTCCTTGTGTTCAGGGATAGTTCGTCCCTAGAGCTGCCTAGGGCCAACACTAGTCTTAACTGGCCCATGAGATGATATGAACATCAAGGTTCTTGTTGGGGACTAGAAGTGCATGACAGAAGTGGGGTTGAAAGGAATGCTGGGTACCTGTCAGTCCATGCAGGACAGCCTATAGAACAGAACAGGCACGAAGCATACTGTGGGTCACCAGCTCATGAGTATTGTCCTATAATGCCACTTAGAGACACAAACAAATGTTCCATGTGCTAACCTATAAACTTGCAGAATTGTGATCCAGTTCTACAAGCTACACAAAAAGAGCAGAGAGAAGGCTGCCCCCAGAGTTCTGGAATGACTCAGAGGAAGACCAGATCCAGGAGTGGAGGGCAGCTTGCAACTATGCCCCTTCTCCAGCGCTGGCAGGGCGTGGCTACCCACTTTTGCTGCCTGGAACTTGCTTGCTCTGTGGATTCAAACCAGGTTCAAGGCCAACTTTTTCTTTTTTTCCCCTTACTGTGAAACTGACTCCAGTGTGTTTGTGTTTTGTTTTGTTTTTAAAAGTTGAATTGGAGCTTACTAAAAGACATTTTTAGAGTTGGGGACGTAGCTCAGTTGGTGGAGTGCTTGCCTAAAACTTCTTCCCCCCCCCCCTTTTTTTGTTTTTTTTGAGCAGGGTTTCTGTGTGTACCCCTGGCTGTCCTGGAACTCGCTCTGTAGACCAGGCTGGCCTCAAACTCAGAGATCTGCTGGCCTTTGCTTTCTGAGTGCTGGGATTAAAGGTGGGCACCTGCACCGTTTGGCACCTATAGCGTATACAGTGTGGGGTACGAGGGAGAAAAGCAAGACACACCCGAGAGCATGGATGTAGGGTTCTCAAAGAAGAGTTGCCTGCCCTACTCTGCTCTCTATTGGACTGTTTCAGTTTGTTCTTTGAGGCTTCAGCTCAGACAGCCCAGGCTGGCCTCAAATGAAACTGTCATGCTCCATAGCATGAGGGGGAGGAGCTTGAGCTTCTGCTCCTCCTACATCCACTTTCTATATGCTGGGATTAAATTACAGGCATGTGCCCCCATGCCGAGTTTAGGCGGTGCTGGGAATCAAACCCAGGGCTGCGTGCGTTCTAGGCAAGCGGTCTACTGGCTGAACTACAACCCCAGCTTCCCGGGGTCGGTTTGAAGGAGCGTGTGAAGTTCAGGGGAGCTTCTGCACACATGCTGAGAAATTAATATACCTCCCCAAAACACCCACCTCCCCCCGCCCCCCCCCCCCACTCACGCACTATCAGCAAAAGGGAAGGCCAGAAACTCCTGGAGTCACTGGCAGGAGCAGAGGCACTCCTGTCAATGTCAGACTATCGGTGAAGGCGGGAAACGCTAAGGAGGCACAGGAGTGCCTTGGGGCTGTGTGTAGAACTAAGTGTCACAGAGGAGTGAGAAAGCCTATGCTATGCAAATGAGCCTGCAAGCCTTGCTCTATGCAAATGACCCCCAAAGCTCAGACCAGGAGACTACCTGCTTGCTCTGAACACCCTTGCTGATTGAGCTCCTGTACTTTCTCTCTGCTCTGGCCTGCTTCCTGTTTCTTGGACAGACTTTTTCTGGTAAAGAACTTCTGCAGCTGTCCATATGTCTCTGTGCAATTCCTGGTTTAATGACACAAGAACACAGAGCCCCTCCCTGAGGGGACTACTGAGCCCCAATACCCATCAATATCAAATCATCCGGGGCTATTTTGTAAAGTTCTTCCATTTTTTGCTGACCTGGGATAATTCTCCAAACTATTGTAATTCAGTTTCCAGACTTAAAGCAACTTGTTTTGTGAGATTCAGGCCTTCTCTCCCTGGATTCAAAGGCAGCCTGTCTGCAAGCACAGACTACGGGCTCACCTGTCACCTGGCTCAGAACCTACCTGTTTCCTATGAGAAGTGACACCAGGTTCTCCTTACAGCTCCTTTATGAGTAAGTCTTACTCCCGAGGACAGTCTGCCTCAGTGGCCCCTTGGGTTTGAAATCTGGAACCGTTCAGAATGGTAGTGTACATTTCTTCCAGATACTGGCTCAGGATCAAGGTTTGGATTCTTTATTCTGGCAGCCTGACCCCAGCATAATGCTAAGAAACCGACCTTCTACAGTTAACCAGAAGCTTAAGGAATTCTTCTCTGCAGTATTTCTAAGATAACTTTCTGCCATTTTATCTAGGAATATACATACAATGTATACACATATTCTCTCTCTCTCTCACACACACACACACATATTGCAAACTGTGATGCCCAAAATTAGGTGTTATGGGCTGGAGAGATGGCTCACGGGTTAAGAGCACTGCCTGCTCTCCCGGAGGTCCTGAGTTCAATTCCCAGCAACCACATGGTGGCTCACAACCATCTGTAATGAGATCTGGTGCCCTCTTCTGGCCTACAGGCATACATGGAGGCTGAACACCGTGTACATAATAAATAAATAAATCTTAACAAAAAAAGAATTAAAATAATTAAAAAAAGAAAACAAAAAAAGAAAACAAAATTAGGTGTTATATAAACAGGGACCTCAAAACCAAGATGAAACATACAGAAAAGCAACAATGCACACAAGCATGGAGAAATCCCAGAAGAATGATGGAGTCACTTTGTCTGTGTTTGTAGGTTCCTTTCTCTTCAGGTGGATCAACTTGGAAGCTTTAGATAACACCTCCTTCATATCCTGAAAAGCTTGCTTATATTTTTCTGAAAAGCTGGTGCTTCATAAATGGAAGAGAATGTATTTCTGCTCATTCTTATTCTATCATAACTGGCTCCGCAAATGAAACATTAGTTAACAGCGTACATGCTTTTGTCGAAGAGCAGGAAACCAGGCCGCATGCTCAACTAACTCAGCAGATGTGATGGAAACGAGAGACGCCCAAGAAAATGAGGGTTACCCTGCCTGGGAACGGGGAACTGGCAAACAGAAGCCAAGTCCAGACAGAACTGGAAACCTGCTCTGCTATTGAGAGAGTTTATGGTCACGGGGTTGTTGCAGTTTCTTGGCAGGCACAGCCCAAACTTGACAAACTGCACTCAGAACGTCTGCAGTTGATTGTGGGTAGACTATCTCTCATGCAGTTAAGATGTTGAAGCTTCACTCCTCAGACCCAGTCGGGCTTTGGAAATCTGAGATGCCATACCTAGTTCTAGACGTTACTCAGAACACCAAGAGCTGGCCGGGGCAAAAGCAGGGGACTGGGACTACAGAGATGATTCTCAAACTGTGGCCAATCTGGATGGAGCAGAGGGAGTGGGGTTCCAATAAAAGAGTCCACCATCCTATGTTTTTCAGTAGCCGTCCAGGGTAGGGCAGGTGCTGGCTACATACATAGTCCTCAGGAGATGCTGGTGCAGTGGTGGCACTTAGATACTGGCCTAGAAGGATAGAGGGCACAAACACAATAATCCTCTTGAAATCTGGGCCTCACTTAAGGTGAGGCAGAGGATGGACAGACCCAGAGTTTCCATCAATGCTCTGAGAAACACCTGCTGCTCTTTCAGGGTGAACTTTGCAAGGCTAATGGAGGGGAAGATGGATCCTGCATAAATCCAGGGTACTTCAAAGCAGGGCTATAATGCTGAGCTCTCCAGAGTGTGGTCAGGGACACGCCATCATCTTGGAGAAGCTTGTACCCAGGGACTTGTCTATAGACTGAGAACTTATGAAGTCCTGGGCTTGGATGAGGCTTCAAGCCTGGATGAAGGATCAGCCTTGTGGTTGGGACACAGCATTGATGCTTCCTGGGTAGGGACAATGGAAGCCACTCAAATCCCCTTCACATAGGCCACAACGACAAGACTGGCAACCTTCTGAACATCATTCTGGGGCTGCACAGCAGTTACTCCTGAGAAAGTTCTTTCTAAACTAGATGTCACTTGCTATGAGAACCAGAACTGCTGCCCCACAGGAAGTAGGGGCAGGGACTGTGGGACATGCGAGTCACATGGAGAGTGACTCAATCCATAGCCTACAAAACTAATAAGACAAGTTCGGAAAGAGAGTGGACACAGGTGGACATAGGTTTGAGCACTCCGCTGAGTCCTGTGTCTTGGATGGTGCAGGCTGCTCACTATTTTGACCCTCAATGTACTCAGAAATGACCAACCTCAATAAAGAATACTTCAGTCTCCATCTGCTTCCTACCACAAGACCCATAAAAGGGCACTGGGTAGGACAATATCCTCCTCCCTCCTGGTTCATGTTTTCTTACTCTTCTTGGGCATGAGATGATAAGTCTGGAAGTCATTGGCTCAGGGTGACTTTAGTGATCATGGACTGTCCCATGTCCAAACTCTTAAGCACTGAGAAAGGCTCTATTGCTCCAGAATCAAAAAATGAACAAAAAATTGCCCCAAACAAACAAAAAAGCAAACAAACAAAAACCAAAAACAAACCCATGTCACTAGAAGGGACAAGATCAGGTCTTCTCTGCTCAGCAACAGAATGCATAAGGTCTGGGTCCCAGTAAGGGATGGAGAAAGCTCCATGGACACATGCCAACAGGTCCAGGGCCTGTTGCCTTTGCTTCATTAGAAATGAATAAAGTTTGCCTACCTGCAGGACAAGGCCAGCAGGGCTTCTGGAAAGTAGTCAAGCAGGGATTGAGGGAGGGGACTCTCGAACAAAGCAGAGCCTAGAGATTACAAAGCACAAGTGAGATCCACCAGATTGCTAAAGGTCCGGGAGGGATTCCGTACCTACTGTACACCCCTGGAGACTGGGACTGGGACTGATTGCTTATTAATGGATAGGCTCTTTCTTTCAGAGGTGGTAAGAGTTTTCTGGGGTGCCACAATGCTGGCAGCTGCAGGACTTGATGACCGTATCAACACTAACTGGTGAATTTCGTGTTATGTGACTTGTATCTCAGTTCTCCAAACTATCCTCTTTCAGAATTCATTTGTCCTCAACCCCTCTCTCATCCCCATTTCCGAGAGCAGTAGCTTCTGTGAGGAACTTTTCTCTCTTTCTCGTACCCACAGCCTCTTCATAGGTGGCTCCCTACAGAAGCCAGGGTGATGGCTGCTGGGTTATTTTTGTAAAGAAAAGGCAAGCTGCTTCCTTTGTAGTGTGGGACATCTGTTGAAGAAGGGGAGGTCACACAATCCCGTTTCTGTCTTAAGAGGGATTTAAACAATCCTCTGATCTCTTAAATATTTAAAAAGATTATTTTTGAAGCTGGTGTTGAAGTGGAGAAAGCAGGATGTAGGGAGCTACAGCTTCAAAGTTGGACTCCTTAAAACAGCACAGAAGCTAACAAAGCCGTCTCGCATCATAAAACTAAAGTGGACGGAACAATTACCCGTGGACTCCCCTCAAACTGGAAGCCTTTCTTACAGCGAGCAAACACGGATCTCCGTGGACTAATGAGAAGTGAGGCCATTTTACTTGTAGATTTTGTTTTATAGGAATGACGGTTCCTTCCGGATCTCACTGCACAGATTTTTTTTTTTAAGCCAGGGAATTATATACGGTGTGCTCTGCTCTAAGAAAATGTGCTGCATAAACTCAAAACAGTATTGCCTTAAATCATAAACGTTTATGTAAACAATACAAAATCACCTGCTGAATTCTAGGTGGTACTCAAATTACAGATACAAAACATTTTTCATCCACTCCATAAAATTCCCACACCTACACAACTGCTTATGCTCAGGGCTTCAAGAGGAACGATATGCTTCCCAGGAATGGGTCAGGGTAGATGGGGCGGGATGCTGGGTGCCTGATGGGTCAGTATGGATGGGGCAGGATGCTGGGCACTTGGTAGGCCAGGGCGGATGGAGCAGGATTCTGGGTGCCTGATCGGGCAGGGTGGATGGAGCAGGATGCTGGGTGTCTGATGGGCCAGGGTGAATGGGACAGGATGCTGGGCACCTATTGGGCCAAGGTGGATAGGGCAGGATGTTGGGCACCTGATGGGCAGCTCAACAGGCTAGGACCAGTTCCTCTGCAGCAAGTAAGGGCCACGCCTTATTTCTTTCCTAAGCCACAGTAAGTTACAGACTTTCTCGTCTTCCCCTTGTCTAATCTCTCTGTTGAAGAAAGGGTCTCTTGTCCTGTATAGTCCCCTGCTCTTTTGTGAACCAGGGTATCACTCTGTGGCGGGCTAGCCTGGAACTTGCTGTGTGACTCAGGCAGGCCTCAAATTCACCATGCTTTAGCCTCTAAACCCCCAGTGCTGGGATTACAGTAGGTGTGTGGTGTGCCTGTAATACTTCCACCTAGGCAAGCAGATCTTCCTTCTGCTTCCAGCCTGCACTTTCTCTGAGGCCTCTCCTCTCTCTCTCTCTCTCTCTCTCTCTCTCTCTCTCTCTCTCTCTCTCTCTCTCTCTCTCTCTCTCTCTCTCTCTTTCTCTCTGTTTCTCTCTTCCTCTCTCCCTCTTTCCCACTTCTCTTTCCTTCCCTTTCACTGAATAAACTATATCCAAACTCACTCTGCATGGTGTGCCTATCCATCTTGTCTCTCACCTGCCATGGCTCCTCATGGGACCTGACTGCCCCTTGTGGCCTGCCACACTGCCACCCCTAGGGGAACTGCATAGTTTTATCTAAACCATTACATTGGTGTCTGTGACTCGGCCAGGCTCTCTCCACTTTCCCTCCTGCCTGTAGGTGGGTTGACTGAGGACATGTGGAACCCTGGGCTAGGGTACTAGGTTTCTTTATAACAGCCCCATTTTCTATCTGCCTGAATGCCGACCCCCATGCACACCAGAAGCTTCGGTGGTGAGTTTTCCCCTTCCAGTCAGCTTAACCATTTCTCTGAACCTGAGGAATTGACCATTGAGCTCCCAGAAATCCTCTGGTGTTCCTAGAAAGGGGGAAAGCCCCCAACCACAGTCTTCATGGCTATGGTTGAGCCCTTCACTGACATTCATCCCTGGTTGCTTCCCATAGTTAAAAACGTGTCCAGACTCACGTCTGGTCCATATGCTTTTCACTGACTTGACACTGCTCTAACTACTGGCTTATGGGTGGTTTTGCCTGCCTGGATGCCAAATACCACTGTTTACAGCATATTTGGTATGTTGTTTGGACTGAGGGCTATTTTGTTGAAAAGAAAAAGAAAAGCTGTTGTCTAAAGCGTGGCTCAGGAGATGAATGTTGAAAGGCTAACTCTGTGGCCACTACCCCACAGATCTGCCGTCTTTCGCCACCAATTCTCTTACAGCTTCTCCCAGCGTCAATTCCATTTTCCTGTCAGGTTGGTCTATACTTCAGGTACCCCAGCCAGGAAACTGGTTCTCAGAAAGCCCCAGGGGAACAGTGCACCGACACCTTAAAACATTACCAGCAGACTTACCTGCTTCTTCAGGGTAAGTCTGTAGGGCTTTGGGTTACGGATGTATACACCAACATGGCTGAATCCCCAAAATTTACTGAGTGAGGGAAAACAGACACAACCCAGAACCAACAAACCCCCAGGGAGACAGATGTCCCTGGGGGTGGGGGTGGGACTGACAAGATGCATTAAGGAAATTTTTGGGGTGAATGAGATGTTCCACCTCTTGTTTGGGGTACTGTCACAAGTGAACAGAGCTGTCCAAGTCTTCTATCTTGGTGCATTTTATTATTGTTTCGAAAGTTTTGAAAATGAAATACATCAAGATTCTTATTGGGTTTTTATGAAATACACCTCTGACCAAGCTTTTAGGGTTGGGGGGTTGCTAGGTTTGCATTCCAGTTGCAAAACTCCTAACTATATATAGGACCTTTCCCATTAACCAGCTTTTCTTACACTTAGTTTTCATGTCTATGGATTGGTAAAATAAATGGTGCTTGGCACAGAAGGAGCCGAGCATCTGGGTGAGCTGATGCCCCAAAACTCTGTGCAAGTGATATGGGTTCCACTTCTCCTTCCCCAAGTTTGTTCACGTTTCCTGGCCGCGTCCTGCTGGCCACTACTCTTTTTCTCACACCACAGGACTTCATCCTTTCAGACTGCACACCCACAGGCTCCACTCCTGAGCAGAATGCTCTGGAATGGAGGCAGGCAGTATCGGCACTGTGGCATCCCCAAACCATGAACAGGCTTGTTTGTTTACAGCAGCAAAAACAGACTATGGGAGGTGGGGATGCAGCCGGGATTTCTGCTCCATCCCACTGCAGGAGGTCATTCTACTCACCACACTCTTGACCAAACATTGTTCTAAGGTTCTTGAATCTACCTGAACAAACCCCATGAGAGTTACTTACCTTCCAGTGGTTCTATTCTGCCCTTGGTCACTTCAAGATGTACCATCGTAATATGGGTGTTTTGTGGTTTCCATAGTGTTGAGGTGGGGAAGTGGGAGGTGGAGAAGGATAGGAGAGAGAGGAGAAGGAGGAGAAGGGGAGAAACATGAAGCGGGAGGAGAGAGGACTTACCGTGGACCCGCTGGCCTCCATTCTGTGGCTGTTGGGCCTCTCCAGGATAAGCTGGCTAGGCCTTTATTCCAAAGCCTGGCATTTCTCCCCAAAGCACCCATTCTGACTAAAGAGGGGAACTCAAGTGAATCCGCAGGAAAGCAGAAGGAAAGTGATATTTTAATTTTACCCAGTTCAGAACACAAGCAGACCCAGGAATGCGCCTGTAATCCTGACTCATGAATGCATCAATGCTTTATTTTAGGGAACAGAAATGGGTTCAGTCCAAATTGGCCGTGAAGTGAATAAACACTGCTTTCCCACTGAATTCAGCTCTAAAACAACGGGAAATCTTTCTATGAGAACTGGAAAGAGAAAACAAAAACAACAAAACCACACAGCAGTGCAAAGCCTTACTGCCAGGAGAAGCGAGTCCCAGGGCTGACCACGCTGGCTGCAGCACAATGGACCTCCCTGCCTGCAGGCAGTCTGGGTCGCCTGCCCAAATACCAGGCTGTACGGATTGCTCCAATTTCCTCCAGCTTCACCCCATTTACTCATTACCTGAGGTCCATTCAACAGCTGGCCCAGCATGCCTTTGGTTCAATGGTCTGGGCTCCTAATTAAGCAATTAGTAAATTTATAATTATACACATCAAATTCATGTGCACTGGGAAGCCATGCTGCACAAGGTTATTTTGTATGTGAGCTTCGCAGCCACTTGGACGTCCCTTTAAGGTTCAGTTCCTTAGTGGCTATTCAAACCGGCTCAGCCAGCTTGTCTACAGGGGAATGAGTAGTGTAGAGGTGTAGAGCCTGGGGATTAGAGGAAGGAAAGAGTGCACACACACACACACACACACACACACACACACACACACACACCGTGGGTTTATTGAACATTTATTGAGAAGCTATTAAGAAGGGCTAGGGACAAGACCAAAAAGGGGAGAAGAGAAGGGGAATTATTATTCTGAGACAGTGATGGTAGAGACAGCGCTGCAGAAATAACGAGATAAATGCAGACTTCTGTCCCAGTTGACAGATCTCTTTATTCATTCTCGTTTCTATTGCCCAAAGACATACCATCTTCTCAGTTGTTGAGAAGCCCTGGTTTTCAAACTAGAGTGTTTCCTTTCGATTGAAAGGCCAAGCTGGTGAGATGGGTAGATGCCGGCCACCAAGACTGACACACACGGGGGAGGGAGAGAATCCCCAACTGAAAGTTGTCCTCCGACTCCACAGGAGTGGTATGGAACATATGCCTCCTACTCCCCACAGTAAATAAATCAAAGTGAATTTTCCTAAAAGGAACTTTAGTTAGCATCCCCTGGAAGGCCCCTGCCTTATCCCCACATGAGAATGTACTGTCCAGGGCACCTTGCTGCTTTGTTAATTAAAATGTGGCCAGAACTAAGGCTGTGCAGTGTGGGTGGTTTGAATACTTGATCGCCCAGGCTGGCCTTCATACAGAGAAAGGTGGGAAGATAGGAGTGGAGTCTGCAGAGCCTGAGAGGGTTAGGTCCTCAGGAAGTCACTCTTCTTAGCTGGACCACCTTAGCTAAGGTCATGGGCTTTCCGGGTTCACCTCCTCGCTGTTAAGTGGGAGGCAGCGTTGCTCCCTAACTTAGAGGGCTTGTTTTGGGGATCCGAGGAGAGAGATGTCAAGAATCCCTGGAAGCCTGTGGTGGTTCAGCATATGTGACTCTTAGATCTGTGTCTACCTGTAACCTGAACCCCTACTCTGCAGTGCCAGCCCACAGAGACAGCGGGCCGCATCTGCAAACTCTACTCACAGCTAAGCTGGCACCTCGCCTGGCCAGGGTGTCAGACTAATCTTCAGCCAGGGCAACACAATTAACCTATTTGACTAACGCTTACCTCCCATCCTCCCCTTGCTGCTGCATGCCTCCTGCCAGGATGGAGTTCACTGTCCACTCCTTGAGCCCTTCCTTCTTCAATGTCTTGCCCTGTGGCACAGCGGAGCCCATTCCTGGGCACCTTCCCTTCCTGTGAGGACACACATGGAGTCCCATACCTGTGCTAAATCCACACAACCTAGTTTCCCACTCGTGTTGGGCAAGAACTCTACCACTGACCCATCTTATTTTTAATTTTGAACCCAGGTCTCTATCAGTTGCTCAAGGCTATCCTTGAATTTGCTCTGTAGCCTGAACGTGCAACCCCCCCACTCTCAGCCTCCTGGTCAGATAGGATTACAGGCCTGTGTCATCAGGCTTGTTCTGCTGGTAGCATAGGCACTCGCTCCTACAGGCACACACATCCTTGGCTGTCACCAACTGCACATCAGTACGACAACCCCACTCTCGCAGACACCTCTCCCTGAAACCTGTCTCCTCCCAGTCTGTAGAGTGACCCTGCTCAGAGTCCTGGAGATCCAGCTTGCAGGATTCTCAGTCAGTGCAGGGATCTGCCCACAGCCGGGCTGTCCTCCCTTCTCTGCAGGCCTTGGGTGCTGTGAAGTCGTCTGGTACTGCATGTCTAGTTCATGTCCCCAGGACTGCATTTCTGTCATGGTCCTGATGATGCCAATGCTCTGAGCAGCCAATGGCCTTCTGATGGCCTCCTTTCTCCAGGTCACTTTCTCCACTAGCAGGTTCTCTCATACTGTTCATGTTTTTTGCTTTCTTTTCTGGCAGTAATAAGGATTGAACTGTGAGCCTCTTGCATGCTAGGCAAGTACTCTTCCACTGAGCTATATCTCCAGCCCCCTTCCCTTCCTCCTTCTCTTTCTCCTTTTACTTTTTTTTTAATTCTTTATCTTTTTTATAAAAAATTTCCATCTCCTCCCCTCCTCCCCCCCCTCCCTCCCCTCCCTTCCACCCATACCCCCACTCCCTCCCTCTCCAAGCCAAAGAGCCATCAGGGTTCCCTTCACTATGTTAAGTCCAAGGTCCTCCCAGCTCCCCCTTCCTTTTACTTTTTGAGACAAGGTCTTGCACAGTTGCTTAGTCTTCGCCCATGGATTAGCTGGGACTTCAGGTCTATGCCCCTAGGCATGGCTACCTTCCATTCTTAAACCCCTCGTTTTTATTATACTTTTTATTGACTGATTTTGCTACTTGACAATTTCATGCATATTTATAATCTATTCTGATCTTTCCATTATCTCCTGCCCACCCTTGCCAACACCCTCCCCATTTCTTACCAGACTCATGAGTTTTGTTTTTGTTTTGACCCATTTAGTTTAACCAGGGCCATCTGCATAACCACCAAACTGGAAGTGTCCACTGGAGCCTTCTGGGGTCAAGCAGCACTTGACTGAAGGTCATGGTTTCCCCACTTCCTCGCTCCCCTCCCTGACGGGTCCTCAGAGCTGTCTTCAGCCTGACTGCTAACAGGCCCGTTCTTCCGTGCACCCTGTGAAGGTATCGGCAGTTTCTGTCTGTGTTCACGGCTGTGCATAGATATGAACAGACAGTCCTCTCCCTTATTTTCCGGCTCTCACCTTCTTCCCACAGCTCTCTTCTGCAGTGCCCCTGAAATGCACAGAGGTACCCCTCAGCACTCAGCTGTTAGCTCCTCATAACACCGTGTGCAGCCACTATTCTCCTCATTCATCAGCACTCACCGCGGAGGCTCCCCTGATTGAGGCTAAGGGCAGCATTAACCCTTTCCTTTGACCAAACACCTTTTTTGAGCTAGCTGTAATGGCTAATCTACATACCTTAGCGTGTAAGCCATGAAGGTGTTTGCACAAGTGTCCACCCAAGGAGGGGAGTCCCACCCTTAGTGTGGGTAGCATCATCCCATGGGATCTCAGAGGGAAAAGGAGAAATCGAGCTAAGGGTCTGAATTCATCTCTCTCTGCTTTCTGACTGTGAGAACCACGTGACCAGTCACCTCAGGCTCCCGCTGCCATGCCTTCCCCCACCATGATGGACTGGATTCCTTCTTAAATTATGAGGCAAAATAAACTCCCTTCTTCAAGTTGCTTTGTCAGGTATTTTGCCATAGCAACGAGAGCAGTGGTTGCTAGACTCTCCCATCTCTGTCTCCTGGTAAAGGACTCAAGGACTTTTCTACCTAGGCAGCCTCCACTTATCCCAAATTTTACCATTTTTTTTTGATCTTTACACTTTTTATTATAAAAGTAACATATATTATATCTCTGTGTGGATATACATCACATGTGTGTGTGTGAGACATAGAAATTAAGGCTCTTCCACCTTATAAAAAGCTTGATTTAGTATTTTTTAAATTGTGTGTTTGTGCATGCTAGTGCATGTGTGGAGGTCAAAGAGCAGCTTTGTGAAGTCAGTTCTCTCCCACATGTATGTAGGTTCTGAGGATCAAAGGTTGACAGGCTGAGTCATTTTGCTGGTCCGAAGGCTTGTTTTTGATCTATTCTTTTCATCTTAATTTTTTAATTTGAAATAATTTACATATAGATAAATACAGGCGGTAACATAAGAAACAGCTATATACTTAGCCACAGCATCAAAGCACATATACTGGCGTCACCTATATCCTTAACACAGTGTCAACACCACACATACTGACTTCATAGCACCATAAAAACAAATAAGAGAAAACAGAACCATTTTCCTAGTGCCTCTGGCATTGGCTGCTCCTTAGGGCCCACTGCTATTGATCATCAGGGTATGTGTGTATATTTCTTCTCCTCCTCCTCCTCCTCCTCCTCCTCCTCCTCCTCCCTCCCCCCCTCCTCCCTCCCCCCCCTCTCTCTCTCTCTCCTCTCTCCCCCCGAGACAGGCTTTCTTTGTAGCTTTGGAGCCTGTCCTGGAACTAGCTCTTGTAGACCAGGCTGGCCTCGGACTCACAGAGATCCGCCTGCCTCTGCCTCCTGAGTGCTGGGATTAAAGGTGTGCACCACCACTGCCCCACCTGTGTGTATGTTTCTTAGGTTCAGATCAGCTGCAAGCAGTGCCCCTGAGCACTGAGAAGTAGGGATGACCCTGGAGTGTGGTTCACTCTAGTCTAGACCGTTCCTGTTTTAGTTGCAACTGTTGGGAAAAAGGGTTTGTTTGGGCAGAGGTTCCAGAGGAGAGGTTAGCACGGCAGGGAGGCGTGGCACGACAGGGAGGCATGTTATGGCAGCAGAGGTAGGAACAGATCACATTTCCCAGGCACACAGGAAGCAGAGAGAGGTCAGGAAGTGTGGTGGTTATAACCTCAAAGCCTGTCCCGAAGGGTGTACTTCCTCCAGCAAGACTACCTCATTTAGATTCTATAGCGCCCCTAAACAGTGCCACCAACAGGGGACAAAGGTCCAAACGCATGAGGCCCTGGGGAGACATTTTTCATTCAAATCCCCACAGTTCCCTGGGCTTTTGCTCCTCGACCTCAGGTGTCCTCTGGACTGCACCCCAAACGCCACTTGTTCCGCCCTCCCATACTTCTCAGAGCATTTCTTCCACTTGTGGCCTTTTTTATTTTCATCAGGATTACAGAATAGCTGAGAAATAAACATTTTGGGCTTGGGGGGTAGTGGGGGCAGAACATTGGCTGGTATGTGCTCTGTCCCCAGCTCTAACTAGGAAGTGTTAAAACGCCATCTGGGCATTCCAGGCAGGATGGGTAGTTAGTAAGCTAAGAGTTTACCTGCAAGGCTCGGCTCCAGTCTTGCCTTCTCCTCCACACACTAACTTCTCCAAGCATCATTCCTTTCCAGGATACATGCATCCCTTCTGACTAGGACCCCAATATGAGCCTTTCTGAGGAGGTGGGGACGTACCCAGTGGCTGCACCTTGTGCCTGGTGAGTGTCCTGGCACTCTTGGCCTCAGCACACTGGAAAACACCCGGTATTTTTCTTGCAGCTAGCGGTCTCACTGTTGCCCGTGGTGACACGCTCACAGCTGGAACAGCTATACAGTAATTAGAGAGAAGAGAAAGAGGGAGCCAAGGCTGAGACCTAGAGTTTGCCCTCTCCCCTTGATCAGAATCCTCTTCTGTACTTGAGTTGGTTATTTCTGTGTGACCGACCCACTTGGACTGGCTTACAATACCGCTTAGTGCTCCAACCAAGTGTAAGAACCGGGAATTTCCTTGGCGTGTGGCTGGTTGCACCACACTGGCAGAATGATTGACTTAGAATGGTCCCAGTTCTTCTCCACGCGGCTCATGTCATCTTCTAGTAGGCTGATCTGGGTTCACTCTCAGGGCAGGGGGTGGGGTCTTTAAAATGGGGGAGTGCACAACCCTAGCCACCAGGGCTTGAGATGGGCATAGGCTATCTCTGCCAATGTGCTGGTCTGAGCAGCTCAGCATAGCCCCAGTCTGGGTCAGAGCAGAGCGTGATCTCTTCACAGGAGGCTCCTAGGAAGCATGGAGGGATTGTGAAGTACCAGGCACTGAGACCACTTCCTTTTTATGCAGCAAACTACCAGAAGGGCACCAGGAAACTGTTTTGTCTTAGTTCTGGTTTCTGCTGCTGTAATGAAATACCACGAGCGGAGCAACTTGATGAGGAAAAGGGTTATTTCATTTTGTAGCTATCGATCATCCAGGGAGGTGAGGCAGGAAGCAGAGACCACGGAACGAGTGCTGCCTACTGACTCGTTCCTCGTGGCTTCCTCAGCCTGCTTCTTTATACCTTCCACGGCTCTCAGCCCAGGGGTGCAGTGCCCATAGACATCAGGGCTCCATCATCAATCATTAATCCAGAAAATGCACCCCAGGTTTTCCATAGGCCTATCAGTGTGGCATTTTTCCAATCAAGGTTCCCTCGATTGTAGCTGGTGTCAACTTGATATAGAAGTAGCCAGCACAACTACCTGGTTTGGTGGTCCATGTGCTCAGTAACTCCTGTGGTTCTGTTCATAAGCCGGTGGGTGGTAGTGTTGGCCCACCCCAACACCCACCCCATCTCTGATTCTGTGATGTGCTGGAGCGTGGTGGGGCCCGTAGTGGGGGAGGTGGTTTCACAGACCCAGGACTCAGGGTCTCCATGACTCAGGGCAGCAATGGGATGTCCAGGAAGAGTCCCAGTGAGGGCTCAGCATCAACGGTGTAGCAAAGAACAGGGGCCTTGAACCAGACCAACGATTCTCTGTGATGGACACTCGCAAGCAAAGATGTGCAGATAAAGGGGTTTACTGTGTGACTCCCTGTGCCATACTGCAGCTTCTACGATGAGATTTCCCCTTTCTCTCCTCCCCCACCTGCTTTTTTCCCTTCTTAAATGTTATTCTACTTTTTTGGGGTCGGGAGGGAGATGAGAATAAATAAAAAGAAAGAAAAAATAAGAGGGTGAGTAGGAGGGATTATTTATTATTTATAGATTTTGTCTTAGAATTATAGTTCTCTGTTCATCTTCCCTCAAATACACTCTCAAATTCTTAGCACAAATAATATCCCTGTGGGAAAAAAAAGCTCATTCTTTAGAAAAATGTCTTTTTTTTTCATTCTTCTTAAACAGCTCATTTGTGACTTTCCTTGACCTCTGCTGACCTAGTGTTCACTCAGGAATCAACTCTCTCTCCTTCACTCTCTTGCTGAGTACATCTTAATGTTTCTTTTTGAGAATTTCATACGTGAAAACTATGCTTATATCGTTTCCTTCACATTCACCTTCCTCCAAATATTCCTGTACCATTTCATCTCCTCTCAACTTCATGACCGCTTCCTCATTACTATTTTACACACACACACACACACACACACACACACACACACACACACACACACGGAATTCTTTGGTTGAGGCATGTGCTTTACATCTAAGGAGAAGTGCAGCGTCATGCTTGGGCTGTGCTGGTTGCAGGGAGTTGGGGCTCTCAGGGGCTCAGACCAGCTCCTGGGGATTCCCATCAGAAGTCTTGCAGCTGGCTTGGCTGGTCAGAGCTTGTAAACCCCAGCGCTTGGGGGCTGTCTGGTGGCGTGCAGCAGGTCAGCACTGTCGCAGTAGCAACCTCTTTCATTTATTAGTTTGTCGTCCTGAGCAGACAAGAACAGGCTCAGCTTACTGCTGGGCGATTTCAGCACGGAGGCTGGCAGCTGTCCCAGACTGTGACCATGACCTCTCCCTGTTCCAGAGTGCTGTGCCTGCACCAGGGATTAAGGAAACTCCTGTTGCATTTTTTTGTGCGCTGAGGCAACTTGCAGAAGGCATCTGCCATTCTGTCAGCAGAGCTCAGCAGATTCTTTCAGAAGACTCCAGGGTGTGACTGTTGCTGCAAACTCTGACCTCCTACCTAGTCTGTAAAGGTAGATGCGCTGCCATTGCAGAGTGGGATCAAAGGTTGTCACACGGCACCAAAAGCTGCCCTGGTTGTTGGGTAAGGTTCCCCCAAATCGGTCATACAGCCAGCACAGAAAGCTCCCGAGACATGGCTATATTAGTCAGGGTTCTCTAGAATAACAGAACTTATACAATGAATCTCTTTATATGTAGAAAGGGGATTTATTAGCATGACTTACAGGCTGTGGTCCAGCTAATTCAACAATGGCTGCCTATGAATGAAGATCCAAGAATCCAGTAGTTGCTCAGGCCAGGAGTCTGGATGTCTAAGCTGGTCTTCAGTGTAGGCTGGAATCCTGAAGGAGACTCTATGCCGGTGAAGGAATGGACTTCCTAGCAAAGCGAAAGCAGACACAGGCAAACGGCAAAGCTTCCTTCTTCAATGTCCTTAGAGAGGCTTCCAGCAGACACAGGCAAAGGGCAAAGCTTCCTTCTTCCATGTCCTTAGAGAGGCTTCCAGCAGACACAGGCAAAGGGCAAAGCTTCCTTCTTCCATGTCCTTAGAGAGGCTTCCAGCAGACACAGGCAAAGGGCAAAGCTTCCTTCTTCCATGTCCTTAGAGAGGCTTCCAGCAGACACAGGCAAAGGGCAAAGCTTCCTTCTTCCATGTCCTTAGAGAGGCTTCCAGCAGAAGGCCTGGCCCAGATGAGAGGTGGGTCTTCACACCTCAAAACATAGAATTTAAAGGTGTGTCTTCCCCTCTCAAAGATCCAGATTAGAACTGGACCTTCCCACTTCAAGTTAAGCAAAAATCCCTCCCAGGTGTGTACTTCCATTTGCGGGTTTTAGTTAATTCCAGATGTGGTCAGTTTTGCAACCAAGAACAGCTGTCACAAGAGCATTCTGAAATGGTTTGGGTTGGTTCTGATCATGTGGACTTATTTATAAACAGCTGAGAGAATGCCTATTTTTTTAATAAACCTTCAAAAAGGCAGGTTATGCTTTGAATTACTCATTCACAAAAAGCACACAAAGTTTCATCCATGTTTGCAATATGAAAGACATTGCAACTGGCTTAATCCCCTCACCTGACTTTAGGATTAGGAATTGAGCCAGGAGGCATGTGCTTAGAATCAGAATGCTGGGCAGTTTAGCAAATCCCTGTCTTAAAGCAGAAAGTTCAAAAGGGCTGTGGGCTGTCCTGGTTGCTTTTGTTGTTGCTGTTAACTTATTGGCTGGGGTCATCTGAGAAGAGGGGACCTCAACTGAGAAAATAAGATTGGCCTACAATCTTATTTTGATTGAAAATACATTTCTTCATATAATATACTCTCTTCATGGTTTCCTCTCTGTCTCCTCCCGGATCTTCCCCACCTGTTCAACTCCATGCCTTCTTCCTCTTTCTTTAGAAATAAACAGCAAATAAAACCAACCAATAAACAAACCGGAACTGAACAAAAACAAGGAAAAAGCACAACACACACACACACACACACACACGCACACACGCACACACACACAATTGGGAAACAATATACAAGCAGAATAGTAAGATTAAAAAAAAATCTAAGGAAATATGAGACAGAAAATCTACAAAAATACCACTGAGTTCGTTTCTGTGTTGCCCATCTCCTGCTGGGTATATAGGGAATCTACTCAGTGAGACTCCTTTGTAAGCATTTGAAACTTTGGAGACAGCTTCTTGGTTAGGGATAGGGCTCATGTCCACTTCTCCCTTCCAGTGCTGGGACCCCATCCGGCTTGAACCTGTTCAGGCCTTCTTACAGTCTCAGCGAGTTCATGTGTACATCAGTCCTATTGGAAGATACTGTTTCCTTGGTGCCATCCACGTCTTCTGGCTCTTCCAATCGGTCTCCTCTTCTGAAGAGGGAGGGGCTAATGAAGATTCATTCTCCTTGATGGATGATTGATGTGGATGGCCCCGCTTGCTGTGGGCAGTGCTATCCCTGGGAGAAGTAGGGCTGGGGTGTGTAAGAAAGCAAACTGAGCGAGCCAGGGGACCAAGGCAGTGAGCGGTGTTCCTCCATGGCCTTTGCTTCAGTTCCGGCCTGCAGTTCCTGCGCTGACTTCCCTTCCGGATGGGCTGTTAGCCGTGCGATGAGATAAATTCTTTCCTCTCCAAGTAGCTTTTGGTGTTTTATCAAAGGGACAGAACCTAAGACCAGGATGAGACTCGGTGATAGGGTGCTTGCCTGGCATGTTTGAGTGGCCGGGTCTAATCCACAGATTTCAAGATGAACTATTTCTGCAATTGTACCTCAATGGCTTTCCCACAGGACAGAAGACCACTCTGTAGATTTTGTGTGTCCACACATTAAGGCCACAATCTTCTGAATGACTTAGGATCAATAAACACCTCAGACTACTTTGTCAATGACTGAGGATCTGCCAACATTAAAATGTAACACATGTAAAAACCAACTGCCAGTAGTCTGGGAAATTTCACAGATTTACGGAACAAAACCATCCTTACACTTTTGAGATATTGCGTCTGTGTTTGTCACCAAGACTCTCTAGTACTTTGGGTGCCCAACTCCCTCCAAAGTCATTTTATAAACCGTTCACAGTGCTTCCTGGGATTGCTTCACCTACTGTGACTACATTACCCTGTTATCTGGAGTTCGGACTCAATGGGATCTCCTAAGAGTGTGTGGCTATCTCTGGAGTCTCCCTAGCTTTCACATGTTGAGAGCAAAGTAGATGTGTTTGACATGAAGTATTCAGAGCTCACAAAGATGAGATGTGTTTTATAGTCTCTTCATATCCAATCGGCATAAGCCTGAAATGGTTTCTAGACAAGCAAACATGCTTGGGACAGGATTTCCTATGAGAATTGTCTTAATTTCTGCCTCTGAAATAACATTCTCTTCTTCTCCTTCCTCTTTCTTTTCTTTCCTCCCTCCCTCCCTCCCTCCCTCCCTCCCTTCCTCCCTCCCTCCCTCCCTCCCCCCCCTCTCTCTTTCTTTTTTTTGAGACAAGTTTTCTCTGTAGCCCTGGCTGTTCTGGAACTAACTCTTGGTGACCAGGCTGGCCTCGAACCCAAAGAGATCTGCCTACCTCTGCCTCCTGAGTGCTGGGATTAAAGGCACGCGCCACCATTGCCTGGCAACATTTTTTTCTTTAAAAATTATTATTTTTTATTTGCTTGTGTGTGTGGCATTGGGTCTCTACAGAAGTTGGAAGATGGGGAGTTGGGTCCCGTGGGGTTGGAGTTATAGTCAGTTGTGCGCTGCATGAAGGTTCTAGGAACAGAACCCAGGTCCTGTGTGGTACTGAGCACTGAGCTGTCTCTGCACCTTCACCATGCATTGTCAAGTAACGTGAGTCAGGGCAGGTAGGGAATGTGGAGTGCTGTGTTAGTGTGTTATTTAAAATATGTGTCAGATGGAGCTGACATTCTCAGCTGGGTGAGCAGTGCAAACACTCTCTGTGCAAGCCATGGCATGGTCTGCCGTAATCAGTGCAAAAACTCAATAAAACAGATTTTACAAAGCTCAATGTTTTTATGCCTGAGTTTTTAAATCTAAAGTAAAAATAAACATGCATGGAGAGTTTGTAGAGCAATAAATCTTTCTTGGCAACTGAAAAAAAGGATTATTCTTGTAGTGCGCCAATTCTAAGTGCTTTATCGTAAAGAAAGAGCTGACACAGCACTTGGCCTAGTCCCTTGACCTGGCCTGTGTGGGGACTGGCAAACCCAAGAGCCATAGGTGGGTACTGCTGCTGGGTGGAGGACTGTAAGAGCTGGAGCGCCCTCTGTGGCCCCTCTTGCTAGTTACAGAAGTGACACAATCCAGAAGAGATCGCACGGTTCTGGGATCCTGGGGCAGGCTCAGGTATGCTCGAGTCATTATGAAAAAGAGAAAGAAAGGATCGGAGATAGAGTTGAGCCATCAGAGTGCTTGCTGCTGTTCCCATATTGGGCAGCTCACAGCTGTCTGTAACTCTAGGGGCTCCAGCACCTTCTTCTGGCCTTGGTGGACACATACACACACACACACACACACACACACACACCACATGCACACAAACAGAAATACATCTTAAAAAACACCCGCGAGTGCTTTGCTTTAAGCATATCATTTCAAAGCACTGGAGAGAGATCTCAGTGGCTGAGAGCTCGGGCTACTTTTCTAGATGGCCCAGCTCCAGTTCCCAGCAACCACCTGGCAGCTCACAACCAGCTCCAGGGGACAGGAAATCCTTCTCTGGCCTCCCTGGGTACTGCATGTACTTGGTACACAGACACGCATGCAGGTAAAACATGCATAAAACACATTTTAAAAATTATCATTTCAAATATTTAAATTTCTTAAGAAATCTTAACCACTTAAGACTAGCAAAATCAAGGCCGGGCGGTGGTGGCGCACGCCTTTAATCCCAGCACTCGGGAGGCAGAGGCAGGCGGATCTCTGAGTTCGAGGCCAGCCTGGTCTACAAGAGCTAGTTCCAGGACAGGCTCTAGAAACTACAGGGAAACAGGGAAACCCTGTCTCGAAAAACCAAAAAAAAAAAAAAAAAAAAAAAGACTAGCAAAATCAGCATCTTTTACGACAGACATTTAAAGTGTGAAGCAGTCAGGGCTATAGGGCTTCATTAGTTACACCACTTACCTGTAAAGGTGTTAGTGAGTGCAGTGTGCCCATTGGTAGAAGTTCCAGTAGAAGAACCTAAAACCACGTGCGTAGCAGTGCCAAACCAGCACGGATCACGGCTCCGGCTGTCTCTGGCAGCATACTGACAGCCCCTGAATGTTGAGCCACTGTGCATGCCACTGACTGTGTGACCATGACACACACAGAGGGTTTGCTGCCACCAGAATCATGGAGGGAAAAGCAGAACAAAAGAAGGCCACACAGCAAGTGCGAACTACGCCAGGAAACAGAAACGGATGAACTTGAAAGCGACTGGGCGCATCACCGGCTCAGCACGCACGTTCACAAGCAGGCTGTTAGTACAGTCATATTGTCACTGCTGAATAAAGATGGCTGTAACAGAAAGAAGGAGGGCAGGGTCTGAAATGACCGTGAAATCACCAGGCAGCTGGAGAGACCCCACATGCTAATCAGCAGCTCCACCACAAAGAGCCTTAGCACTCCGAGGGAGGAGGGAAGGAGACAGGAAATGAAGGGACTGAGGAGGGGAGGCCTCGGTGCCTGTGCGGCTATTGGGGTCACAAGCACACAAAGCAAAGGCCGGTGCAGAAGGGCATTGATCCGCCACAGTGATTTATTGAGGCATTAATAATACAAGTGTACATCAACCGATCCACAGTCAACAGTGGCAGGTCCCTAAGAAATTTACAAGCACTTAAGTAAATCAAAATACATATTATTTTGTTCAGTCTAACAGTCTTCTGCGTGGGGGACAGAAGGCTTGTGATAAACAGGGTCTCAGTAATGCACAGTGATTCTGATTGGACCTTTTGTACAAAACCTTGTTCCCAGTAGCATGCACCCACCAATAAAGACTTCAGTACAAAAAATTAACCCTAAGCACTACCTTTAAGTAGAAACGAGATATAATTCTGAATGTGTGTTTTTCTGAAGAGCACATAAAAGAAAAAAAAAAGATAAAACAAAACAACAACAACAAAAAACCCCAAACCACACAGCAATACAAAGCTTTGTAGGAAAGCTCTTACTAGCACAGATCTGACATGGTTTGCACTTAAAACAGAAGCTCCCATCCACACTGCAGTGGGGGAATCCCAAATCTTTCAAGTTAACAGAATAAAAGGGAGAAAAGAGGGCCAGAGAGAAGGGGAGGAGGGTGAGGGTGGGAAGGAGGAGGGACAAATGACATACCATCACAAAACAGTTCAAAATTTAATAAAAACAGGAAACAGAACGGAGGTCTGGAGGGCAGGCGGGCTATTGATGCACTTGGTGAATGTGCTTGCACACAGCTGGCACATGGAGGCCCCTAGGTGGCGTACCGCTTGGTCCACTGTCTGGCCATCCGGTCGTGCTCGGCTCTGTTGGTCATGTACTGTGTGGCAATGCTGCCCACCAGAGGGTCGGCTGTAAGAGAGGCAGAGGCAGGAGTCAGTAAACAGCAGCGTGACATCAGGAGAGGGCCCTGCACGGTGGTCCAAGTTTAGGGCGCGGGAGGCTCTAATGCCCACACTGGTGCGTCACCACAGGGCACACAAGTCACGTTCTTGACAAGTTTCATGTTCTCCCTGTCCTCACACACTTCCCAGGCTGCTGCCCTGCTCTTGTGCCCTGGGGAAGTGCAGCTGGGTTGTGGGAGGGGGCGGCAGAGTCCAGGGGAGATTTCCTGGGAGGTGGATCAGACAGGTTGGCCATTTTGACATGGGCTTAGCAACACAGCAGTGACTCTCAGACCCTGCCTTTCCTGTTCCACAGTATGGGCACAGCTAACCTCAAACAAAACAGGAGAAAGAAGGCCTCTGCCAATCAAAGTCCACGTGGCTCATTACTATAGAAATACTCGTAACAGCTTAACAAACTCATTGCACCGATCTCACAAGGCTGATGGGAGGAAGGAGAAAGAGGAGGGCCTGGAGCCAGAGGGCTGCCCTTGGCCACAGGGCGTGGGACAGGAGCCTCGGTGTTTATTGGGAAAAAAAAGTCCAATTTCAAAGCACCAAGAACTTTCTGGAGTTTCCATTTTCCACCCAGATTGTTCTAATTCTCTAATTTCTTTCTTTCTCTTGAATTTTATTTCCCTTATATTTGTGTTGAAAATGTGGGTTTTTCCTGGCAGCTACCCACAAAGGGACTAAGAGGGGGAAAGGCAGCAGGGGCTGACGCTACATCTAGACTACAAGTAGAGTGTGTGGAAGACACCTGTGGTCAGCACCGCCCGTGAGCTAGCAAGGCTCACAGATACCATGGGAGGATCAGGTCACACCCCTAAGCTCAGATGTCCCCTCAACCAAGACCCTGGAAGAGGCTGAGTCTGACATCTGTAGGGTCACAGAAGTCTCTGGGCTTGCTCTGTTCTTCTGTGACCCTTCTCCTTGCTCTCACATCATGGAAGCTACCTCTTCAAGCCAGCCCCGCCAGGAGTCACAACCCACAGACATGACCTAGTGCAGACTGGCCACGGCACTTCTTGAAAACATGATCTCTAAGTTGAGAGCAGGTACCACGGGTGGGGGCAGAAGTGCAGCTGGTGCCACATTTCTCTGCCTTGGATTAATGACATGTTCCAGAACTCGGCAGTTCACAGTGCAAAGCTCAGAGTCCCGACACGCAGGACTCGGGACACGAGCTTCGTTCTACAGAACCTGTATTAGTGACATACTTGGTCCATCCCATGGATGCTCCAGCTGAGTGATGTACAGACAGTCGTGAGCCACTATGAGAGTGTTAGGAAGTGAACCCCTGAGCATCTCTTAAGTCACTCCTGAGGTTAAATGGTCTGAGGGTTGAAAGGACCCAAGATAGCTGAGTCAAAGATCTGCAGTGTCAAAGTGGCTAAAGAGGAGTCAGGACGCTATTTTTCCTCGTCTTTAACTACGAATAGTCTCACAGGCTTTAGTAGTTCAAGGAGTGACTCTGGAACAATTTGCTCTGAACAGGAATTCGCTCTCATTACTGTATTTTTTTTAAAGATAGTTACAATTTTCCCAAACCATCATTAATCTGTTTTTTTAATCTATCAGTTTTTTTTCCTCTACAAAACTTAATAGTGGATTAATTGAAATTTAGCTACTTTGAATAGTGGAGAGCTAGCCTGGCATGTGCAGTGGAGAGCTAGCCTGGCATACATAGGGGAGAGCTAGCTGGCATACACAGGGGAGAGCTAGCCTGGCACATGCAGTGGAGAGCTAGCCTGGCATACACAGTGGAGAGCTAGCCTGGCATACACAAGGGAGAGCTGGCCTGGCATACACAGGGGAGAGTTAGCCTGGCATACACAGGGGAGAGTTAGCCTGGCATACACAGGGGAGAGCTAGCCTGGCACACGCAGTGGTGAACAATGTGAGACTTTGTCTCACACAAGTTGGAAAGCGAGGAGCATGCTGTCCTGCGCCCTCCGCAGAAAAGGAAGTCTGTCCTCTCTGCAGACTTCCTGCAAGTCAGAGCCTGTGACGTGGCAGTTCTTTCTAACCCGAGTCTTTCCTTGTTTCTTCACTGTGTCTCCGTGTGGCCACTAGACTGCTATGCCCATTGCTTCTCCGGTTGCCCTCACCCATGCAGTCAACACTGCATTCCCTCGAAGTCTCTGGAGGCTTTGTGTGGATGGACTGACAAAGACTTCACTTTTGCATCCTGCACAGAACTAGCCTGGTTTTAGTGTGTTTAAAGCTTTTGTAAAATTAACTAGTAATATGTAGACGGAGGCTGCTCGCTTGTTTCCCGGCTGCCCAGACTCGAAATAATTACACAGAAACTGTATTAATTACAACACTGCTTGGCCAATCACTTAGGCGCATTGCTAGCTAGTTCTTATATCTTAAATTAACCCATTTCTATTTTTTTTGTTTGTTTTTTGTTTTTCGAGACAGGGTTTCTCTGCAGCTTTAGAGCCTGTCCTGGAGCTAGCTCTTGTAGACCAGGCTGGTCTCGAACTCACAGAGATCCGCCTGCCTCTGCCTCCCCAGTGCTGGGATTAAAGGCGTGCGCCACCACCGCCCGGCTCCATTTCTATTATTTTACATTTTACCACGAGGCTCGTGGTTCACAGGCAAGGTTCCTGCGTGCCTGTCTCCTTCAGCAGCTACATAGCGTCTCTTTGACTCTGAATACTCTCTACACCTCTGTTTGGATTTCCTGCCTTGCTCTATTCTGCTCTGTCTATAGGTCCAGAGCAGATTCGTTATTAACCAATGGCAATAAAACATATTCACAGCATACAGATGGGAATCCCACATCGGTAATAGATGTGTACCATAATAAAATCAAACATGAAGAAATATGAAGTAGGTCACACCCCTCCTGTCTCAGTGGACGGATGCTTAGCCCCATGCTATGGGGATCTCATGACAGATGCTCTGTGGCTTCTCCCTTCCTCTGTCGTGGTGCTGTGGAGCTGTGTTTCCCAGGTGGTGCCGCAGGTCACGCCTGCCATCTTTCCTAGCCACAGGCACACTCCTCCCCATTGTCAACACTGCTCCCATTCTCCGCTGATCACATTTGATTCTCTTTGCCATGAGGACTAACACTATAAGCCAGGCATGGTGGCACATATCTCTGATCCCAGAACACAGGCAGCTGAGGCAGGAAGAGCATGAATTCAAGGCTACCCTGGGCTTCAGAGAAAGATTGCTCAAAGACACAAAACTCCAAATGGAACTGAACCAAGCAGACAAAGAAATACAAAAGAGCTGCTGTTCCCATCTGGAGGATCCCGGGAGGGCAGGCATGCCCAAGACACAATGGGGACTAGAGGGTGAACATTTTAAGCTTTGAGCAAATATTGTTGACTGCCTTTCAATGAGAGGAAGAAAGTGTACTCTTTCTGAAACATTCCTACCAGCTATTACTAATTACTATTTTTTCCCATTCTGATAGGAAAAAAAGTACCTGTCCTTGATGGCTTTGGGTCTGCCCTGATGCTGCCTGAGATCTACCTCTCTGGCGTCTGCTCCTCATCTGCACTCCATTTTCTAGAAGCTGCCTGCTGTGTCCTCTGTACTTTACCAAGTTACACACTGTATGCGAAAAGAACTGAAGTTCAGCTTTCGTCTTAGCCAGTGTCTGCTTCGGCCTTTGGAAGACTCAGAAGTCAAAGGTCTCCTTCAGTTTTTCATTCCTGAGTATGCGGCATGCCAGGATCACACTGGTCACTGTCACATCTAATAAACACACACGACTTTTTAAGTGTGGTAAGTGTCCTAAGTAGGACACGGGGCTGAAAACCAAGGATAAGACGGAACACACAGGGGAAGGCTTGCAACTATCATCTTTTTGTTTTTGCCATACTTGGTGGCGCTGGAGATTGGAGTCAAGGCCTTGTTCATGCCTGGCAAACAGTCTATCACCAAGTTATACCCCTAACTCAGAAATGACTACACTCGTATTTACACAAGTGCTCATGTGAGCAGAAAGAGTAGCTGCCCCGCATTCAAGAAGACTTGGGAACAAAATAGGTCTTACTAATGTCTGCTGTGGAGTCTGACACTCACAGAGTGGACTTGCTAAGGACCAATGCATCTGGCTGGGAGCCGCACCTCCAGTGACTGGGAGACGCAAGAAAAGGATACAGAAACATTAGGGCAAAAGCCGGAGCTTTGGTGCGTGGGACAGCCTCGCTAACACTTTCCTGTCACCGACTCAGAGCGGAGTAGCCCTCACCTTCCTATCAGTATGGGAAGAGAAGAAAAGCCCGCTGACTGGACAGCACCATCTCCACCCACAGTAACCTGCACTGGCACACGTGGATCTAACATCGTCTGGACACGAGTTTCTAGTTAAGTATGCAGAGGGGCTGTGGAGCAGCTGGCAGTGCTAAGAAACGAAACCACTATACTGTAAACACACACCACACAACACCGTAATAAGACTGCAGGGTTTACTGAGATCTTGAACCCCCAAGTTTCCTACTTCTTCTTGTATCACAGAAGTTCGTATTAGGATGGCAACATTTAACTTTGCCTCAGGCTGTTCATTGATTCCAATTGCACACTGCGCCGGGTTCAATCAAATAAACCCTGATGTCTGTCTCAGGACAACGCTGGCCAATCACGCTATGTAGGAGAAGGAGGTGGTCCCTGAGCTGGCCAGCTGCACTATGTGAGAGGAGATGGTCCCTGAGCATCTCTTGTCCTTTAACCCAGTTCTGAGATCACCTGCCACGTACAGGCTAAAGCTTGTACATGGTGAAAGCAGTAAATCATTCTCTAGTCTTTTCTGGTGTGATGTCATGTTTACGATGGCCATCTCCACTCAGACACAAAGCTGCTCAGCAGATCTGGATGCACACTTTATTTTTTTATTATTATTTACTACATTTGTGCGCGTGCATGTGCGCGCGCGCGCGCGCGCGCACACACACACACACACACACACACACACGTCTGGAGGTCAGAGGACAGCCTACAGGGTTTGGTTCTCTTTTCATCCTGTGGGTCCTGGGGACTGAACGTGGGCCGTTAGACTTAGCAGTCATTTCACCAGCCCCCTTTCAAAGCAACCTCTCTTCCAGTCCCAACCCCGGACCGTGCACACACTAGACAAACACTTTGCATCACTGGGCTCCCCCACAACCCTCGCCTGTTGCTTCCCTGGCTCCTGTTGGAATACGCACTGTTGTTGGAGGTGTACTGGTTGGGTGAGCCTCTACAAACCTGCTGCCTTTACTTCTGTGACCTTTCAGAGCCTTGATGAGACCACATTCGGGGCAATTCAAGTTCTTCCACCTCAGGGCTGCAAGACTCCTGTCCATCTGTAGAAGGCTGCATGGCTCTGGCAGACCGGCTTTCCTCTGCTCTGCCAGTTAAACCAGCTAAGGACCAAGCTGCTATCAGACAAAGCTGGGATCATCTGTATGTTGGGGGAACTACACCACTAATTACGCATCTAACGGAAAGCAGAAAGATTCTCTTGAGATGTGTTTTATATGTGCCTGTCTGCAACATAAAGAGTGTTCTAAGGAGTTTGTGAGCTTTCAGTTGCTGCAAAACACCTGAGCAAAACAAGCTTTAAGAGATGGTCCCAACTTCAGAGGCTTCAGTTTGGCCGTGCTGCTCTGGGCCTGTGTTGGCTCAGTTTATCATGGCAGAAGAAAGGTGGAGGGTGGAGGAACTGCTCAAGGGACTTTACTCTGGTGAGTAAAGGAAAGAGGAAGGGGACAGGCACCCATGGACCCTAAGACATGTCCCAAGTCCTAGCTGTTCTACCACCTCCCAGCAGGCCCTCGGGCTGGGGAACAAGCCTTAACCACAAATCTCCAGTGGGTACTTGAGAGTCAAGCCACATCAGGGAGAAAGGGATTTTAGTTAAATGGAAGACATGCTCAAACTAGATTTAAAGCTGACAATATGAAATAAAACTGTGTACATCTAGCAAGATGTGCTGTCATTAGTTAAGGGTTAAGGATGCTAAAAGTAAAAGAGGGATCAAGTATCCCATGTTCTACAGAGAGTAATGTTTCCTTTTGGGACTAATTAGGAGGAAGATGGCCTGTCTCAGTCAGCTGACTCTAGAAGTCTTTATCATACCAGCAGGGAGCGCCAGCCTTTGGTGTAAGGTGTTGGCTGCTGTGGGGGTGCCCTGTCTCCTGGCTTCTGTGAAAAGATGACTTTCCAGGGGTGGGGGTGGAGCGGCACCTGTGGCAAGCTCGCAGAGGGTGTTGGCAGGAAGGCAACTGTTGAGTGTGGTCCCTGGCTGAGGCTGAGTCGGGTGAGCTGCAGGGCAGCTGGCCCGCACGCTGATTTTCTCCTGGATGCAGCCTGCGTGGTCACTGCTGTCTTGCTTGTGTGTCGGGAGGCCATTGGCAGGCAGAGGACACTCCAGGGTGAAGAGACTTCTGGTAAGAGACAGCCGTGGGGGAGGGTAGTGTGCTCTCAAGTCTATCTGCCCACCAATTCTGAACTTTGTAGGGATTCAAACTCAGCCACTATTAAAAGTAAAATTACATACACTTACAATGATATTAAAGACAAGGGTAATAAAGCCTACACCTCTCCATTGTTTCCCCGCCCTTTGTTATTATAATTGAGCACATCTTCTGCATTTACCGGCATAGTGGGAGATCCAGCATGACTCTGGACACCTTGTTTAAACCGTGCATTCAATAAGGATCATGTTGGCAGCTTGAAATTGGCATACGCTACAGACTGGACCTGATCCATTGCTTTGCTGACTGCCCATCCTAGGCTTAAGAAGGGATGAGCTGCAGGCTGACAGTGCAGAGCACATTGCAGGTGCGCTGTGTGCCCGGACGCCTTACATTCCAATTGCACAAGACTTGAACTCTACTGTAGGAGTCTCCCCTCACCTCTGAGACAGGCAGGGGAAGCCGGAAACAGGATGGGCCCAAAGCCTACACACATTCCTGTTTCTATGTACGCTGACAAGGTGGCCGCAGATACAGCAGCCAGCGTTCACACCGCCTTCCTTGTCCATTGCCCAGGCCTTCCCTGACAGCTCATGCTTCAGTACTGTTACTAAGCAGAATAAGGACTGCCTGGGTGTGAGTCTGGCAAATGACAGTTGACCTGACAGTGACAGCAGTCACTGATGGCTAAGGGTCGGGAAGCCTTCATAGCACAGATAGTTCGTGAGGTCTTATCTTGCTACTAAGAACAGCACGGAATTTAAAATGTGTGATCTGCTTATTTCTGGAGTTTTAATAGTTTCAGAATGCAGTCCACTGCAGTAACTGCAAGAGCAGAAAACAGCATCATGGGTGAGAGGCCTATGTCTGAACAAGGGAGGGGCTGGCACTAATGGGCAGGCTCCCATGTCCTCCTGTGCTTCCCTCTGTCTCATTTCTTAAAAGAAAATGACACTGTATTCATTTGCAAACCATAACCATAGGATGAAAGCAGACAAAAAGTGAAGGAAAAACCAGCTCAAGCTTTCTGGAAAAATTGTTTGACCACACGGGACCTGTATGAAGAACACTGCACAGTGTGTTCTTGTTTGTAGATGATGGATTCATATTATGATTACACACACACAGGTGTTGTGGAATATTAGTTAGAGATTTGTTATGTCTGCCTAAAACAGCTGATTGGTTTAATAAAGAGCTGAACAGCCAATAGGTAGGAGAAACTGTAGGTGGGGCTGGCAGGCAGACAGAACATATAGGAGGAGAAATCTGGGAAGAGGAGATCCAGGAGTCAGAGGAGGACTCCAGGGGCCAGCCACCCGGTTACACAGCAAGCCACGGGGTAGGACGTAAGGAAAGGTATACAGAAATAGGAGAAGATAAAAGTCCAGAGGCAAAAGATAATTTAAGAAAAGCTGGCAAGAAACAAGCAAAGTTAAGGCAAGGCATTTATAGGTAACAATAAGCTTCAATGTGATTTATTTGGGAGCTGAGTAGTGGGCTCCCAAAAGGGAAAAGAGTAAAAACAACCAACAACACACAGGCACGTCACACCCTCAGTGCCTACCCCTGCGCTGTCAAGCATTTACCAGAACATCACTGGGGAGGGCGTGGCCAAGGAGCTTGAGTCAGTACCCAGTCTTGAGCACCAAAGAACTGGGAAGGGAGCGTGAAACTCCCTGATGTGAAGTGGCCTCTGACCCTGTCACCAGAAGGCATGCAGGTCATGACAGGTTTGTGGAAGACGCAAGGAGCACGGTAACTGTGAGAAGGTGGGCTCAGGGACACCATCAGCACAATCCCCAGCTCCCAGCCCTGAGGAGTCAGGCCTTGAAGAGTAAGGGTTGGCATCTGAGAGTCACGCAGAGGGAGGAGGAAATGATTTTAGTTGGGCATGGGATGGTTTTAAGACAGACCTGATTGACCTTCGGAGAGCGGGAAGTGACTGGAACAGTGGAGGATCTGCTGGACATTGTCCAGGGATGGGAAAAGCAAGAATTGGCAGGGTGGTGGGGGCAGTGAGGGAGAAGGAAACCAGCTCCAGAGGAACGCCTCTTGAGGCTGCCCAGTAAATGGTGAAAACACGTGCCTCAAAAGATACTTTCAGGGGCTGGGAGATAGTTCAGCTGGTAAAGCGTTTGCTACATAACCATAACCACGTGGGCAGGCTGGTACTAATGCACTAATACAAAGCCAGGGGGAGAGAAGTTGCGTGCCTGTGATCTAAGGGGACCCAGAAGGAGCCCTGGAGCTTCTGGCCTGCCAAGAGAGCTGAAGCAGTGAGTTCCGGTTTCAGTAAGAAATACTGCCTCAAAAGAATGGGTGGAGAGAGACAGAGGAAGACATTTGACACCAACCCTGGCTCCTACATGTATGCACACACAAACTTGAATACACAGATGAACATACACACGATATATATAGTTCTAAAACTTTGAAGAGTTCTTCAAGTCTGTTTTAGCACATTTAATCAATGTGTTTTCAACTATAGAGTGTGTTGTGGAGAGCTGACCTGGAGTTCAGCACAGACAACGACACCTGCTACAAAGCTGCGGGTAGCAATTCCAGGCACAGTTAAGCAATATTTCCCAAAAGGCCTTAAAAACTGCCCTCATTTTATGGTACTTCAGACCCCAGGGACCTACACATTTCTTGACCCAAATTCTACAGCCCAAAGCTTCAGATGCAGCAAGTAGTCCTGGAAACAAAAATGCCAAGATATTGGAAGAGATTAAAACATGTGAACAGTATTAAGGAAACACACAATTAATGCATAATTCAATTCATCTCATTAAAGCTCGCATGCCAATGGTCTTCAGTCTAATCACAGTTGTGCAAGCACTCTCGCAATTGCTAACAGCTTCCATTCTCTCTCACAGAAGCCCTGTTAGCAGTCACTTCTCTTCCACCCAAATCCTCTAGCCTCCAGATGACTCCCCCAGTCCCCAGATGACAACTTCAGTCCCCAAATGGCTCCCCAAGTCCCTCAGACTACTCCAATTCCAGCCAATTCCTCCAACCTCCAGATGTTGCCTCCAGACCCCAAGATGTTTTCTCCAGACCCCTGGACGACTCCTTTAGCCCCCGGACAACTGCTCCAGTGTCCAGGGAACTCTTGGGTCTACAGGTTTGCTGGACATATCAACAGATGGAATCACCACGTGTATTCCCATATCTAGATTCCTTTTCAGAGCATGTTTCAAGGCTCACCTATGCTTGGCATGCATCTCTGGTCCATTCTTTTTACTGCCTCCCTACTGTACGGATCCACCTATGTTGGCACCTGGATGTGAGAAGTCTCTCGAAATGTCCCATGTACTGAAGGCCTAGCCTTCAGCTTTTGGGACCCTTGGAGGAGACAAAACATTCAGAAGGCAGGCCGTAGAGTTAGGAAGTTAGGCCACTAATATCCTCTTGAAGGTGATATTGGGACTCTGGCCTCCTTCTGTCTCTCTTTGCTTCCCAGCTGTCTTAAGATGAACAAGGCTCCTCTGCCACGGGCTCCGACAACGATGTGCTGTGCTCCCTCTGCCCACAGCACCAGGGCCAAGCAACCATGGGCTGAAATCTCGGCAACTATGAGCCCAAATGAAACCTTTTTTCTTTTTAAGCTGATATATTTCAGGTGTTCTGACACAGTCACAGAAAGCCAACTAAAATAATCATATCATATTTATCTGTTTACCAATGAATATGTGAGCTGTTATGATGCTATAAAGAAAATGTGTACACACACACACACACACACACACACACACACACACACACACACACACACACACTTTCTTTTGAGATCTCATGCCTCACTCAGCCTTCTTAGTGCTGGGATTACAAACATTGACCATGATGACAAGCCTGTGTACAGATGTATACACACATTTATTTCTTTTGGGTTGCTAAATTTCTTGGTCATATGATTCTGTGTTTAACTACTCAAGGAACTGGTACATGCTACTGAAGGCCAAGGTGCCATTTACATTCTTATTAGCAATGTATAAAGTTTCCAATTTTCCACATCCTCCTTAATATTTGCTAGTGTCTGTAGATGCTACATTTTATTTTATTCCTGGTTCTGAGGATTGAACCCAGGACCTCAAGCATGCAAGACACAAGCTCTACCACCGAGCTAAATGCTGTGAGCTCATTCTCTCTGGAGTTCATGTATCATGTGTCTAGGTGTTTTGCTTTATAAAAACATGCTCTCTACAAATGCTTGTTCCTGACAGCTATGGAAAGAAAATTTGTTCACTGAGTATTCTCTATGAGAGGTGAATTACCCTACCCTTTGCCTATCCCTGATGGAAGTCTAAAGACAACAGCAATCCAATAAAACTTGTTTGTGTCATATCACTTTTGTTTAAAATATTTTTAAACCCATGTGGTCAAAAGTAGTCTACTAAGGACAAACACATGCTGTCTGATGGTGTGGGAAGTCCTTCTGTATATGTGTTGCTTTAATTGATTAATGAATACAGAAGCTGCTGTGACCTGTGATAAAATAGAGTTAGGCGGGGAAAACTAAACTGAATGCTGGGAGATAGTAGGCGGAGTCAGAGAGCAGCCATGTAGCCGCCACAGGAGACAGAGGCCTCCGCCTGAGCTTGATGAAACTTTGCCGGTAGGCCACAACTTCGTGATGATGCACAGATTAATGGAGATGGGCTAGCTTAAGATATAAGAGCTAGCTAGAAATATGCTTAAGCTATTGGTCAAACAGTATTGCAATTAATATAGTTTCTGTGTGGTTATTTTGAGTCTGGGAGGCTGGGAATGAACCAGCAGCCTCTGCCAACACTCTGATACCAGCACTTTCTGCTCACTTCCTCTTCAGCAGCTATGGGCAGCCAAAGGATGGGTGTCCACAGTGATTACACTCTGGAACTTCACACACACCACGTCTCCACTAGGTCTAGGTGCAAATGCAATAATTTAAAGACTCTTTTAGTACACTGCAATTGCCTCTTTGAGACGCTCCCACCCAAGCACTTGGGTACCAGGGGCCTGCCTCGGAGTGCCAGCTCAGTGTGCCCTCAGGGTTCAGACAGAAGGCTCACAGCTGGAGCGGGACTCTGAAGGCTTTGCGGGAGAAATGAACTCTTGGCCATGCACTCTTCTGCATCAGTTTCTTTATTCTTCTCCTGCCATTCTCCCTAGTTCTGCAAAGTTTCCCGTTTATATACACACGCGAAACAAGGGCAATTCTCTGAGCCTGGATGTTCCTTTATCTTTGGAGGTCCCAATGTGATCTGTATGAAAGACTCCTTTCCTGACTGCACGTCCTGCCAAATGGAAGATGGTCATAGGGAGGCGGCTTCTAATCTATCTCAGGGAGCAGAACAGAGATATCACTGTGGGAACCAAGGTTTCTGGCTAGGTGACTAAATTCTCTCATTGAAGGTCTCATGGGGTGGTGGAAGCTATCCAGTAGGCAAAAGAACAAGGCAGGATTTTAAATGCTCACAGTCCGTGTAGGACAAATAGATCCAGTTATGAAGTAAGTCCCAGTATATATTCAATATATCAGAATTATATAGCTAAATAAAAGATCATCCTCCTGACCACTCACAGATACATGAGTCTGCAAGACTGAGATGCAATCATGAGATTTCATAAACACATCACATGAGATTACACACTACAGTGCAGGTAATGGGGAGACACCAAGCTGCTTCAGCAAAAGCGAGCAACAGCTTTCAGAGGCAATGGTCTTTGTCTGGGCAGGAGTAATCCTCCATCAGAGAGCCATGACACCAGTGGGTTGACATCTAACACTAGTTGCCACCTGCTTCTTACAGCCCCCAACACTTGGGTGTCCTTTGTTCTGTCCTTCAAAGCCTTCCTCTCCATTTCTAACATACCACGGTTCTGCTTCATACTGGCACTCCGTTCACACAAGCATTCCTGTGCACACAAGCATTCCTGTGCATACAAGCACTCCTGTATGTGTGCATGTGCCTGTGCATGTGCCTGGAGGCTCCTCCATTGCTTCCCTATCTTAGGTTTGGAGACACTGAACCTGGAGCTTACTAGGTTTGCAGCTGGTTACTGAGCCCCTAGGAACTACACGTCTGTGCCCCCTGGCACTGCAATTACAGACACCCCCCCCCCCCAAGTCAGCTTTGTGAGGGCGCTGGGGATTTGAACACTCAGGTCCTCATACTTGAGCAGCAAGTGCTCTACCCACCAAGCCAGGATGTGATTGTCATTTCTGCCTTGAAGTTAAGGACGCAGTTTTGCTTGAGCTGAGGTCCTTAGAGGATTAGCGAACTCCTCAGGAGTTGGCTGACAGGAAGACACTGGGGTAGGACAACGGAAACTCTGGTAAAGGTGATCTTCAGCATCACTTCCTCTCGAGCAGTGCTGGACTCAAGCAGAACCTTGTTCCACACTTAAGAAGGGAGTACCAGGAGGAGGTTTTTCTAACCAGCACTTCAAAACGGACTCTAAATCCTTTTGACACAGAAGCAACTTCTCTTTGGCCAGCTGGCCTTGTGAGCGCCCTAGGACAGAAATCTTGATCCTTTGCTGTTTCTGACCTGCATCTTTCAGGGCCCCCAACGCACTGTTGTGGGATATTTTGATAGCATTCTGACACTCCTGAGACTGATAATTAAATTTACTTTGAATCAGAGGGCAGAGCTAACTACGAGATGACCAAAATTAGACATGGAGATTTTGGAGGACCAACGACAAATAGAGAGATACAGAAGTAGTAGGGAGAGAGAGAGAGAGAGAGAGAGAGAGAGAGAGAGAGAGAGAGAGAGAGAGAGAGAGAGAGGGAGGGGGGATCACTGGCTTCTCCGCTGCTTCTCTCATCATTCAGGTTCTCACCCCCTGGTTTTTATTGATAAAGAATAATTGTATTGATAAAGAATAATTAGATAAACATTTCACACAGTTGCACTGGCCCGTGCAACCTGCTGACTTCTCTAATGTGAGGGCCAGCAACGATAATCTAAGTCTGGGCAGAAAGGAAGTTCTTTACTTCCTCCAACCATTATCAACTGGGACTCTGACCATCGAAAAATTTAAATGGAGTCTGGAGTCTCAATAGTTTACCCTGAGACAATGCCTGGCAGGCCGAAATTACCCGACCCCCACCCAAGAGCAGACCATTCCAAGCACTGTAAATAGAAACACCTGCCAGCACTTCACCAGGACACCCCTAGACAAATATCAGCCAATCAGGGGTCCTGAACCTCAGAGACCCCTCACCCCTACCTTTACTACTATAAAAACCCAATTCTAATTGAGCTCGGGGCTCTCCGGATATTCCAATACGTTGGACATGCTGAGAGACCGAGTTTGCAAACCTGATTAAAATAAAGGCTCTTTGCTTTTACATATTGGACTCGGTCTCCTTTGTTGGCTTTGTGGGGACCCACGGATTTGAGCATAACACTAATTGAACACTTCCCAGGCAGCTGCAAGTTTCTCTCACTTAAAACACAACAACCAGCACAAAACCACTAGGACTGACAAAAGACTCCTCCAAATGCCTGAGGAGGCAGGGGATAGAAGGGAGGGAGGGAGGGGAAGGAGAAAGGGCATGGTTCTTCAGATGCTTTTGCCTCAAGACTCTCCCAAGTGATTTGTGTAGGACCCAGCCATGACAAGCTCAATAAGGCCCAAGTCTCAGTAGTTTACCCTAAGGCAATACCTGCTTCCGAGAAAGACCACAAACTGGCACCACCCAGGAACAGACCATCCAAAGGAAATTCCTAATGTTCCAACCATTGTAGATAGGATGACCTGCCAGCACAAACCTGTAGCTTTTCACCAGGACACCCCCAGACAAATGTCAACCAATCAGGATTAAACCTGTTACCCCACACCCTGTTAATATAACTTTTTTGATTTTTGCCTTTAAATAGTGACCTCTAGAAGCAGGAGCGCACGGGCGGGAAGGGGGGGTGGGGGGAGGGGCAGGGGGATGGGACACCTCCTCTTGCTTCTGTGCTGATGAGGTCCCTACCGGCTTGTAATTGTGCACACAATAAACCTTGCCTTTTGCATTTCGGTGAGTTGCTCTCCCTGGTGGTCTTTTAGGGTCCCCACGGACTGGGCATAACAATTTGGCTTTTGAAAGTATGGATTAATATTCACATTACCCCGTTTTCCTTCTCTCTGCAGGATATACCATTACACTTAGGCGAGCAGGCTGTAGACACCTGGCTGTGACCATGCAGACTAGGTGAGGAATACAACACTCCCCATGTGGATAAGTCCACCAGATTTCACCTGCAGGGATCTTAGTCTACATTACACGGTTGAACTATGAAATTTGTTTTTTGGGGGGAGCTGAGGAGTGAGCCCAGGACCTGGTACATGATAAACAGGTGACCTGCCACTGAGCTTAGGTACCATTACAGAATTTGCACTAGCAACACAAAGGCCACTTTTAATTCTGCATAAGAAAAATAAAAAATGGTCTAAGGCCCTAATTTTTAAATGCTTGCCTGGTGGGCATAGTCACAGTTCACAAGCGAGTCTCATTTGGAGTATGTTTTGGAGGCTGCATTTTGGTGTCAAAATTAAATTTGTAACATGATCTAAATCATACAATCCATTTAAATTCTAAAATAGTTATTTTTACAGCAGCCTTATGAAGTTTAATTCACTCTCTTGCCCTGAAAGCTTTAACGAATACTTAAAATATCTCCACCTATTTTCCTGTAATTCACCACATTTGCTTCTGTTATAAATATGCTGCCTGGATTTGCATAGAAATTATATGTCTAGAACAGTATGGGGGCGGGGAAAGAGGCTGGAAATACACCCACCATCCCTAAATGAGACTGTGCTCACATCTGCACGAACAAATACACTGTCTCGCTTGTAAATGAGTTCTCATTTGTCTTGCTTATTCTTAACACTGCAGGGACTATTCTGAGGGATGATATAAACACATAGACACTGTTTTGCAAGGTTAAAGTAACCTTCTCTGCCTAAAAGTTTCCTTTCTGTCTGAGGAACTGGGAGTAAAGTTTTGCTAGTCACACTTACTATGTCATCTAGTTTAGGTAGAGAAAAACAAAAACAAACAATGCAGCCCCACGAAAATATGTGCTCCAGTAATCGTTGTGGGCAAACATTAATGAGTGGACGCCCTTTTGATTATATCCATTTGCTAGTATTTCATACATGAAATGCTTTTATTGAGGATGCTTGCTTCATACTTAGAAGTAACTTCATACTTCAGTAAACTTTGAAGCCTCTGAAGGATGCAGTCCAGGTAAAATGCAAAGCTTCACAGTAAAGACATTAAGGAGAATATGGTGACCCACTGAGCCCACGCTGAACACAAGCTGAGCTTCCCCTCCACAGGGACAAAGGGGCAGGAACCCTAAAGACCAGGCTCTCTACAGAAATAGTAATTGCTTTTGTCTTGCAAATTAGGTCCAGCAAGCACCTATGGAAATTTACATATTTAAATGACCTAGCCTGACGGAAAAAAAATCAGTTAAAGGATTAATTACATACAAAAGATAAGAGCATTAAACATCTGGATTTGACTCAAGATACCTTTAACAGTCACTCTGCAGTCAATTCACAGCCAATGCATGGAGTCAGACTTGAAAGTTACTATTGGAGGGACAGGCAGGTATTTATGTCTCAACCCAAAGTGTTAAGAAAGATGACAGGAAACGAAGGAAGGAAGGACAGACACTGCTCAGAGTGCGCGCACTGTGGTATTCCATAAACATGAGACCTCCTTTAATTTCTGCCTCAAGTTAGTTGACTAGGATTGGAAAGAAAAATTAGCTTAGTAATTTAAGTCCAATTCTCACATTGACTAAATTCAAGTCTGTGTAAAGCGTTCCTGACACCAGATAGCCCCACAGGAAGCTTGATCACAGGGCAGACAAATGGGATGTTTCTAGCCGTCCTGCCCAATGGTACCGAGATCCTCCTGCCCTGGAGTAAGGCGAAATGCTTAATCAAATACACCTGGAGTCCTTAAACGGCTCATGGCTATACTAACAAGTCAACCTCAATTTACAATGAAGTTTAAACTAAAATTAAGATGAATAATTATATCTCCAGGGAAAATGTAAGAATAAAACTTTAGTGAGCTAATGTCAGTAGCTGGTTATTTTAATCTGTCAAAACTAAAGTCAACAGCATTCGGCCCGTATCTCCAGCAAACACCCTGCTGCATTTGTGTTGAGACATGAATTTTCCTATGCCTTCTTTTACTGACCTCATTACAATTTCTAGTTTTTGGGGTGTGTGTGTGTGTGTGTAATTCAAGGTCCACATCAGGCATCTTCCTCTTTTCCACCTAAAACCTTTGAGACAAGATTTCTCATGGAACCGGACCTACAGGTTCTGCTGGACTTGCTGGTCAGCAGCCCCCAGGGTTCACCTGTATTGCTGCTCACTCCCCACCCCGCCAAGTGCTGGAATACTTTTACACACATAAACCTCCCTCAATGCATAGCAACAAGCTTACAAACTGAGACATTTTCCTAAACCCCACCTCCACAAGAAGTTCTTAATAGATACCAGTAATGCAGAATGAAGCTATCTATGAAATGTGCTTTTTGCATTATGGTAAAATGACCAAATGTCTGGAAGTTAAAATGCTGCATACCAGAGTCAAATTATCTTCAGTCCCTCTGAAGGGACATTGCCCATCCTTATGCTTGACCCAACCCCACTGGCTGCAGGTGAGCTTTCCTGAGGGCAGCCGAGGAAGCAGTGTCTCCAGAGCACCTGGCTGCAGTGCTGAGCCAAGCTGCCTCCAGTTTCTGTCACTGAAAATACCATCTACTAAACGGAAAGCCCAAGGGATGCTGCGAGTTCATGGGAAGCAGTGACTGTGAGGGGCAATTGCGGATGAATAACGGTGCACAGAAAAGTTTGCAATTTCACATTTGGGAACCTGCAGGAATGGTGTTTACGAGGAGTAAGTATGTAAGTAGATATTAAACGACAGGCTGGACAGAGACTCACTTGACAGACTGCTTCCCCATGCTTTCACAGAGAGATCATAGTGTACGTTCTGATGCCAAGAGCAAGCACTCAATGGCCAGAGGCGTCTTGGTGAAAGACAATGGCACTCTGCAGTCACCAGATGTCAACAGGGGTTAAGGATTCTACACAAGGCCCCAGAAGTAAACTCCAAGGGCATTTATAGGTCACTCCAGGCTTTTATATAAAAAGGTCCTGAGGGACGATTTGAAAGAGACTGGGAAATGAATGTCATCAAGATGCATGTTGTAAAAGACACAAAGAATGAATGAAAAAAAGTTTAAAAGGCTTTCATAACTACATAACCCCATCGCACCCTGTAGTAGCCAATTTAAGTTCATTAGACTGTACTCTTGGGGCACTGTAAGTATGTGTTCACACAGGAGGGGGTGCAGGTAAGAGCTGTTCACTCTTGGATGACTCTTCTCAAACCTGCTTCTGAGAGTTTCCACAGAGCAGCCTTGGTCTGTCCCCAGAGATCTGCAGGTCCTCTGAATTGGGATCTGAGATCAGCACCTTTGCTGGGGAGGTGGGGTACAGTGTAGATGCTCACCTTCAGGTTTGCATGTTTGGTCCTAGAGGAAGCTGATTTACAGGAACACAGCCGCTGCCCTCCTGTGTCTCCACCTTGTTAGTCCCTTGACACAGCTTGATGCCAGCCCCACCTGGAAGGGCTATGTTCTACAGAAATGCTAAGTAAAGCAGGCAGAGCTCCCCAAGGGGAGAGGCAGTCACAGGAATGCATTATGTGGGGGTGAAAATAGAAATGGATTTCTAGATAAATCTTTTTTTTTTTAGACAGGTTTCTCTGGGTACAATCCCTGACTGCCCTGGAACTTGAGATGTAGACCAGGCTGGCCCCAAATTCACAGAGATCAGATCCACCTGCCTCTGCCTTTTAACTGCTGAGATAAAAGTCATACACCACCATGCCTGGCTGGTCTTTTCTTTCTTTCTTCATCTTCTTCTTTTTTAAAACTATTGCCCCGGCCCTGGCATGAATCAATCTGGTAACTATTCATTCAACAACAAACTGTCTGCGCTTCAGTATGCACGAGGTGCCTTGCACGGAGGCTATTCCTTACACAGAGAGCACGGACAGAATCTGTGAGCGGCTTCAAGGGCTCAAGCTCTTGCAAACATCTGGGCATGTACCACAGCTCTGAGCCCTTCCCCGAATGATGTTTTCCTTCCCTGCAAACTTACTGACATAAAACATGTAAAAATATTCTTTCTATATCACAGTTACTAATAAAAATAAAAACCATTCAGATGAGAATCGTGTTTGGATAATAACAGGTTGTGGTTGTCCAGTGTACACCTCTGTGTGGAGAATGTGCACATTTTAAGTCATGGCCCTGTCCTTCAAGTCCACATCTGGGCTTCCTACTAGGTGCTGTCATCGTGCAGCTGTCTCACAGCGACTAAAGCAGTGCTGGGACTAACGGGCGGGAGAGACGGCTCTGTAGGAAAGTGCTCGCTGTGTGAGCCTCAGGACCGGGGTTCTGACCCCTCCACCCACATGAAAGCTGGACACCACACTAGGCGCCTAGAATCCCATTGCTGGGGTGTTGGGGGCAGGACGCGGGTGGATTCCAGAGCTTGCTGACCAGCCAGATGCAGTGAGAGAGCCTGTGCCAAAAAACTAAGCTAAAAAGCTAGACAGACGACTCAGCAGTTAGGAGCACTGGCTGCTCTTCCAGAGGAAGAGGGTTCCATTTCCAGTACAAGTCAGTTCACAACCCTTTAGAACTCCCGTTCCAGGGGATCTGACATGTTTTCTGACCTCCAAGGGCACCAGGCATACATGTAATATACAAAGACATACATGCAGGCATACATGATACATATGGAGAGCAAAAAACATCCAGTGTTAACCTCTGGCATTCACACTTGCATGCACAGGTATGTCACATGAATGTATACATATGCACACACGCACACACGCATGTGTATGCGTGAGCGCACACACACACACAAACACATGCACACACAATATAAATAAACAAACAGCTATAGTCCCTAATCTGTTTTTACACATTTTTTCTGGGTGCATGAAAAGATAAATGAAATTAAAAGTAAAGCAGGCAGCAGGTATGAGTGAGAAGTCGCAGGGCACCAGAATGCAGGAGGGCAGAGGTGGGGGTCACAGGGTAGAGAGGAGGTGGAAGGGCAGGGCACTGTAAGCTGTCAGAATCCCACCTGCAGGAGGCACTGCTGTTGCCTGCTCAGTTAGAGGCTGCAGCTCAGGGATTCCTATCTGGGGATAGGCACTCATTGGGTGCAAGGTGGAGACCACTTGGTTTGGGTGGAGGTAGAGTTCATGCTCTACAGACCTTTACACAGTCAGAGCCACTGAGGAGCTACATCTCCATCCTGAGACTTCTGGTGTGGGACACAAAGGAGCAGGCGAGACTAGCAGAGCAGAGGGGACACAGCAGGCTTGGGAAATCTGCCATCAGACCTTTCCTGAGGCCCAGGACACGGCTCACTCTCCTCTGAACTGCCTTTTCTACCAAGAATCTGGAAGGGAAGGGGACGGACAGAAGGCAGTCCTGGACAGTCCAAATGAGAATGTGAGCACTGGCTAGTCACGCTGCTATGGCCGCAGCCCTGAAGGCTGACAAAGAGTGTCATCTTCCCTTTGTTCTCATACCTGTGCCCTGAGGACATCAGACACCAGGAATGAAACTGAAGAGTTCATGCAGTAATAAATCCACCAGGCACCAAGAGTCCACCTGGGCTTGGGGTACAGCCCAGGGGGCACTGACCTAGGACATCTGTGTCCTCCCTGATGGGTAAGTGCATTTAGTGGCCTGAGATGGCAGGACGCTCTGAAAGGTGGAGGGAGGTGGAGATGTGGTGGGCACATAGGGACTGTACTTTACCAAGAAGAGGCCCCGCAGTTTAACAAGAGAGGCTAAAGGCCATGGCTCTTGGCTTGGGGATCTTTGTGAGCACAGCGCAGGAGGCCACGTCTTGTAGAATGGTTTACATTCTTCCCAGATTTTAAACCAACATGAAGTGAAAACTCCTGCTGCAATTTAGTATTAGCCATGCACAGACGTTTCTGAGAGCCAGTCCCACTGAGTGACACCATTTCCCACTGACAAGAGGCCACAGGACATGGACTCGGAGGAGTCAAAATTAAACTGTAAAATAAATTAACAAGAAAAACAGCATTTAGTTTCTCAAGTGTCAGGTAGTATGGAAACAGGACAACCACACAGACCACAGTCAGTTACTTAATGATAGCATTTTAATTCATTGTATATTATTTTTTCTTTTCTTTGGAGACACAGCTTTCTACAGCCCAAACTGGCCTTGAACTCCTGATCATCTTGCTTCTCCCTGCAGGTGTGTGCCACTGAGCCCGGGGTTTGAGCCTTCCTTTCTACGCGTACTGTGCACCTGGTTAGGCACTGACGCACCACTGAGCCGCCCCAGCCTTGCACGCTGGCTTGCTTCTAGGCTTTATGCTGCGGTACACGGCAAATCTAGCTTGTGCACAGCACAGAAAACCTTTCTGTTTATGTGGCCACCAAGAGTCTGCTGCACAGCTAGAATGTGGACACGGGAGAAATAGTAAGTTTTATTGGGACAAAACTGCAGCTCATAGCCTGAGAGCTGTGCCACTCCCGAGAGACATTGTCGGCAAGGCCAAAGCACAGTCATGGGGCCGTATGCAGCCGAGAGTGTACTTCCCAGAGTCAAGTCTGTAAAGTTCCTTCAAGTACGGGCTTAAAAAAAAGTGTGTGTGTGTGTGAGAGAGAGAGAGAGAGAGAGAGAGAGAGAGAGAGAGAGAGGGAGAAGGTATATGTACATGTATGTGTCTTTAGCATCAGATCTCCTAAAGCTGGACTTAAATGTGGTTGTGAGCCACCCATCTGGGTTTGGGAGCTGACTGAACTTGGGTCCTCTAGAAAAGCATGAAGCATTATTAACTGCAGAACCACTGCTCCAATCCCTAGATGTAGGCAGGTAGGTGTGTGTGTGTGTGAAATACCAAATATACAAAAGCTGAGTTCTCCAAGTGTGAGCCTTGCAGATGGCAAGGCCTTGTAATGCAGAAGGCGAACACTTCCAGCTGTAGACAGACTCAACGCTGAGGACAGAGCGGCCATGACCTAGGCTCTCGAGCCCACCACAAGCCAATCTTCAGTCTTTGTCCACACACTTCTTTGCTGTACAAGAGTCAAATAACTTAGTGGAACACAATTGCTCAATAAAATAACTACAGCAGATACAGATGTTATTTAAAAAAGCATAGATAAAGTTACAGGAAAGAAGCAGTTATATATATATCAGAATATATGAAATGTTTCTAAACAGGCCCGTGTTATCTGATGGTCAGAGTAAAACAGCAAACAGTAAGAAAATAAAAATGACATGCCAATGTAAATATATCAATAAAGGAAAAACTATCTGACAAAATACACAATTCTTACTCATCATTAAAAGATGTTCTTTTAACCTTAGAATGGGAAGAGTTAACCATCCAAAGTCTTATATTACCATCTTTAATTACTTTCCCCTAAAGAATAGTGAAGAATATATCTATTAAAATCCACAGCAAATGTTCTTGAGTCCTCAGACAGGGTCCAGTCCGCGTGAGGTGCCCTCATGGGCACTTCTGAGCAGACAGACTGGAGGGAGCAAATGGCCTTTGTCTATATCGAGGGTTTGTGTCTCTTTTTCAGTTTTTTTTTTGGGGGGGTAGTTGGTGGTCAGGGTTTCTCTGTGTAATAGCTCTGGCTGTCCTGAAACTTGCTTTGTAGACCAGGCTGTCCTCGAACTCACAGAGGTCCGCCTGCCTCTGCCTCCCGAGTGCTGGGATTAAAGGCGTGCTCATCACTTCCTGGCAATCTTTTTATTTTTTCCCCCTATACAACAGGTTCATTATGTAGCTTATGGTGGCTGCAAACTGGCAATCCTCCTGCTTTAGACCCACCCCCACCCCCACCCCCACCACAGCCCCAAGTTCAGGGGTTGCAGGCTGCTTCACTGCAAATCTTCTCAGTTTCCATTCGTGTCTTCAGTGTCTCCCACCGACAGTGGACAAATGCATAGTTCTGACACTTTTGCCCAATTCCCTAATGAACTTCAGACATACAAGACTTAGGTAAGTGGGGGAAGAAAACATCTAAGATACTAATATAGCATAACATTGAACAGTGGAAGAGGCTGGTTCTACTAGAGAAGACCTCAATTTGGGTGGATATATATATCAGCATTCAGGGATCTAGGCCACCCAACATCAATATCAAGTCACTGTTGCCAGCAGGGTGGAGGCATGAGGTCCCATTCCTAGAACTAAAATAAAATGAAAAGAATAAAATAATGAGAGAAGCTAATGGCATAGTAAGTGGTGATCTGTGAGGAGGAAAACTCTAGGGCATCGTCGATAAAAAGTAAACAGAGATTTTCATACTAAATTCAGTTATAAAAGCTTTTAATGCAAACAACATCCAAACTGACAAAATTGGAGAGAAATAAAAATTGTTTAGCAACAGCTAATCTGTGTCTAGATTTTTGAGAGGGGCCAGGAAAGTTTGCAGCGAGAACAGCCAAACAGAAGGTCAAAGCCAGGGTTAGAAGCTGCAGCCTGTCTCCACACAGAGACCACCCAGTGCTAGTCAGGCTGCTGAATCCAGCTAAACCCGAGTTCCCAGAGCAAGGGGCTCCAGTGAGAAGTAAACACTGACCTTCAAGTGATGCTCCACTGAAGAAAGAATTTTAAGACTTATTTACTTTTATTTCCTTGCTTGGGTGTGTCCTGACATTGTGCATACCTGGCATCTATCTTCAGAGGCTGCAAGAGGCATGGGATCCTGGAGTTGCAGCTGGCTGTGAGCTGCTATGGGGGCACTGGGAACGGAACACGGGTCCTTTGCAAACACACGTCACCTCTCTAGCTGCTTAGAAATGTTAACAAGAGGGACCATCTTAATAAAAAAAATAATGTTTCCAGACTCAAAGCACATGGACACCCTGAATCTACCTGGGGCCTGAGCTCCCCAAATGCTACCCCCAATGTAAAGGAGTGTTTTTTTGTTTTTTTTTTTTTTGTGTGTGTGTGTCCAGTTACAATATTGATACTTGAAATCATCTTAAATAACAAAATAAAACCTTACTGAGCGCACACACGGCTAATCACGGTCTGCACTGCCCACAACATGACTGATGGGCATATTCAACAGCCACAGAAGCCTTCTGAGTGATGCTGATGTGACCTCTTCCAGTCGTGCGGACAGCCTGAGTCACAGCATGCATGCCTCCCTCAAGCAAGTGTGCCCTCTGGAGGTCTGTACAGCACGTGTGCTTTTGGATCTCCTGGAACTGGAGTTAGGATGGTTGTGAGCTACCATGTGGGCGCTGGAAACTGAACGTGGGCCTCTGTAAGAGGAGCAAATATTCTCGACTGCTGAGCTATGTCTTCAGCCATAGACTTCTTATGAAAGACACTGCTGACCCTAAAGCCAGATGAGCTGTGAAACTGGTTGCCTTTCCTAACTCCTCTGCCGCATCTGCCTTAGACTGTTCCTGAGTGTGTGTGTCCTTCAGAGGAGCCAGTGTGGACAGGAAAGCAGCTGGCCTCAGATACACACAAGGCAGAAGCCCCAGACCCGCACCAGTCACGGCGGCAATGTTCTGAACAGAATGAGGGTGGTGTAGCAGACTGAACAGTCCCGATAGGGGTGCCCTGCACCTGCCCACAGCACAGCCAGACAGGATTCTGCTGGCTGGCCTAGACACCTGAGCACCAAAACCAATACAATTTACTTGAAGGCAACACGTTCGGAGGAAATGCAGAGCTCACTCAAGGGCAAATCGTTGACTGTATTTTCAAAAAAAAAAAAATAAATAAACTCAATTTTAATTTGACAAGAGGTTTTTCCATAGGACACTCTCAGGTAAAAAGGTTTTCAAATGCATCTACTACTCTGTACTTATTGATGGTGTTTGGACAGAAGATCCCTGGTGGCCTAGGTTGGCTGTGAACTTGCTCTACAGCTCAGGCCAACTGTGAACCCCAGTGCCTCCTGCCGCTACTGCCCCAGCACTAAGATTGCAGGCATGTGTTATCATCATGGGCTAATATAGTTTAATTTATAATTTTCCTGGGAACACATCTATTATGCAAAGAATATGCTAGGACTTTGAACAAATTCACATACTGCTTCTCAAGTGAGTTCTTTACTAGTGTGTCAAAACTGCGAGTCAAGCTGTCATAATCAACACTGGGCTCCATGGTCTCCTAACCATGGTGAGAGAGAGAGAGAAAGAGAGAGAGAGAGGGAGAGAGAGAGAGAGAGAGACAGAGACAGAGAGACAGAGAGAGAGAGACAGAGAGAGAGACAGAGACAGACACAGAGAAACAGAGAGAGAGAGAGAGAGAGACGGAGAGAGAGACAGAGAAAGAGAGACAGAGACAGACACAGAGAGAGACGGAGAGAGAGACAGAGAAAGAGAGAGACAGAGAGAGAGGGAGACACACACACACACACACACACACACACACACACACACACACACACACACACAGAGAGAGAGAGAGAGTAGCCACTGAGGCTGCTCACTAACAGTGAACCTGACATTTCACAAACATCGTTTTCACCAGATGAGAAACTGAGCTAGAGAGTGAATCCAGCTGTGAAAGTCCATACTCTGACCCCCCATTCTTAAGACTTTTATAATTATAAAAATATAAAAAACTCAAACGTAAACCCTGCTCAGAGTTGGTAACATCACATTCGGACTCATCAGACCCTAGCCCTTCCCTTGGTAATCTTACATTCGTCTGCTCCATGTGTGATCACACAGAGCAGGACTAGAATTCAGCCCATGGCAATCCAGAAGAAACCAGTTCTTCACAGGCCAAAGGTGCCAAGGCAGCTAGCTACATGCTGTGCTGGGCACTTCTTGGCTCTCACTCATGCTTTTGGTGTGGGCATGTTGTATTGTTCATGTGCACGCATGTGTGTGCTCGGCTGTGCAGGGGCTTAGCTTTCCTTGATGGCCGATATTATTTTGAGACAGCGTCCCAGGGACCCTGAAGCTCACCGACTCAGCTAGGCTAGCTGGCCAAGGGGCCCTGAAGCTCACCGACTCAGCTAGGCTAGCTGGCCAAGGGGCCCTGAAGCTCACCGACTCAGCTAGGCTAGCTGGCCAAGGGGCCCTGAAGCTCACCGACTCAGCTAGGCTAGCTGGCCAAGGGACCCTGAAGCTCATCGACTCAGCTAGGCTAGCTGGCCAAGGGGCCCTGAAGCTCACCGACTCAGCGAGGCTAGCTGGCCAAGGGGCCTCGGGGATCTGCCTGTTTCCATACCCTCCTCCACCAGGCTTTTAAATGTGGGTTCTTAGGATCCAAACGCAGGTGTGGGCAAGATTTTTTTTTTTTTTTTTTTAATACCAGCTAAGCCATCTCCCCAGGCCGCTTGTTTCTTATTTTAAGCACGGTTGTGTCCGCAGAAGAAAGTTGTGTCTGCAGGAACAGCTGCGGTGGCTGCCTGCTAGGAAAGCCTACTTTAATGACTGTTTGCTTGTATTTTCACAGGATTTCATTCAGTTAACAGAACTAACTGTTCTTGTCCACTTCTTATGTGAGGTGGGATGGGGCATGAGACAGCACAGCCCTACAGCTGGAAAATGGGAGATTCTGCTAAAGAGCCCAGGTACCTTCAGTTCCTCCAGCAGCTCACAGACCCAGTGCCGTCCACACAGATCTCGGCCATCTGAAATACTTAATCCTGTGCTACAGGCTCTAAGCCACCAGAAGCCATTATCCAGCATAAAATCTCAAGGCTTCGTAATAAACTTCACTATGCAATTGGAGCCAGGCAAAGACGAGCCTTGAAGGTGGCCAGAGGGAAGAAAGAGCATTGCTGGGCTGGAGCACGGTCCTCAGTGACCCGGATCAGCGAGCTGTGGTGCGGAGGAATGGGAGCGAGTTTCTTCTGGCCATTCAAAGCTCACAGGAGAAGAGCTCTGGGAGCAAGTGACTGTCTTGGTTTGCTCAGTGCATTTGAGAAAAATGTAGCTTTTACCAGTGACAGTGCCTCTTCAGGGCCCCCAGCCTAACTGAGGGTGTGCTAATGAGCTGCCCTTCCTGGCTCTACTTGTTATTCTAATAAAGACCCGGATAAACTTAAGACTGGGGCAACTGACACTCAAATTTTATTTTATTTTTAGATTCATTTTTGCTTCACGGGTATAAGTGTTTGTTCACATGCATGTACATACACCATGCATGAGTTTGGTGCCTGTGGAGATCAAAGATGGGTATGTGGCCTCTGGACTGGAGTTACAAAAGGTATATGTGGCCATGTGAGTGCTGGCAACACAACCCAGATCCCTCCACAGAACAGCAAGCGCTCCTAACTGCAGAGCTATCTCTCCAACCCCCTGGTATTCAATATTTAATGGAAAGATGATAGGCGATGTCTGTGGTGTGCTTTGCCCTGGCCTGAGCTGTTCTGCCCACTGCAGACAGGCAGATAACACTTCAAGGGGGCTTAAGAGGGCAGATGATGAGGAAGGAGGCACCGAGGGCCAGTGCTGGAGCCCAGATGATCCACATGGCGGACAACAGCCAGCTTCCATAGTTTACGAATTATAGAAATAAAAAATATTTATTTTGGAAAATTTCAAACATAATCAAAGAGGAAAGAAAAATATTAAGAACTTTCACATATTTCTCATTCCGAATTAATTATTACAATGGTGGATCTTGGTTTCTGATAGCCTTAATCCTGCTTCCAACCTTTCTAGACTATCCAGAAGTAAATTCCAGTTACCAAAATGGTATTTGCAAACATTTTAGTCTACAGCTTAGGTCCTATAAAAACCTCACACTCATGATCTGATTAGTATGACTAAAAACTTTGAACAGAAGTTTTCCAACATCAAATGCTTTTAGTTAAAATTTCCAGTTCCTTCATAAGAGTTAGGAAGGCTTTGGAATTTAAAAAATGATATCACACCAGAAATATGCTTAAGGAAATAAACCCTCATGCTGTAGTGAGTCACAGCGCTGTGTGGGGCCTGGTAGCGCACACCTGCAGGCCCCCGTAGCCTGGGCTGTGCGGAGAGATGTTATCTCCAAACCTGCAGCAGCAACAGCAGCAGATGAGAAAGGCAAACTGAGGTTTAGACCACTGGTGCCACTCGCTTTTCAGATAAACAGGCTGGGTATTTCTAGTTACTGACTACAGGGAACCTTTCTCTCCTTGCTTTGCTCCTGGTGTGCTTGATTAAGTATGTGGCAAAACACTCATTATTTATAGATATGAATACCTCAACATAAGCTCATTTAAAATAATACTTAAAGAAACAGGGTTCATATAAAATTACCATTTAAAATTATAATAATTTCATTTATTCTTTGAGAATTTCATACTTGTATATAATATAGACAAGTATGTTCTTCTAGCCCCTTCACAGTCCCCTTCCATACCCCTTCCCAACTTCATATCCTTTTCAAAAATAACCTGCTGAGTCTAAATAATGCTGTGCATATGCACAGGACTGGTATTAAACCAAACTAACAAATAAACAAACAAACAAATCTCAAAATGTGAGACAAGGCCTCACTATGTGGCTTAGGCTGTCTTGGACTCACAATCTTCCCCCAGCTTGCCCAGGGCTGGGATTACAGGTGTGTGCTCAGAACACATGGCTCAGAACTTAAAATTTATAAGTGTAGAATAATCACTTGAGAACACAGTATTTGAAAGTCACAGAATTCCATGGAGAGCTGCGATTCTCTCTCTTAGTGCTACCCTCTTGTTGGGACATCCATGAATCCTGCTCGCTGAACAGCGGTAAACTACACCAGAGGACAATTTGTTGGAGTCACTTCCCTCTCTCCACCATGTGGGTTCTAGGGATCACACTCAGGTCCCCAAGTGAACTGGCTCAGGAGCAGGCTTAAAATCGGCTTCTGCTTTCTAAGAGGAGTAGCTTAAGGAGGGCATGGAGCACCACCCTAACAAGACATGGAGCACCACCCTAAAAGGACATAACACAGTTTGCTTTGTCTTCCAAGACAGGGTTTCTCTGTGTAGCTGTGGCTGTTCTGAAACTCTGGATACCAGAGCTGGCCTCGAACTCAGAGATCTTCCTGTGCTGGGATTAAAAGTGTGCGCCACCACACCTGGCTCATTGCATTGATTTTTTTCAAGACAGCGGTAGCACTGCGTAACCAAGGCTGGCCTGGAAATTGCAATATTGCTGCCTCAGGCAGTCGAAATTACAGGCAGACCTCACCACACCTGCGGGCACTTGCTTTGCAGTGAGTCAAAAAGTCTTGAGATAGACAACTATAAATTATGAGAAGAGAATGAAAATAATGACCAGATCAGCCCACGGAGAACCACTGTCAGCATCTTTAGAGATCAATAAATACACATCATTGATTTACACAAGACAATCTTATTTATCCTTTTGATAATTTAAAGATCAGTTAAACTTGTGTTCAACTTATACTTAAGGAGAAAAAAAGTTCTGCAGAGGTTGAAAATAACTTCAGATAACAGTGAAGAAGCTCACGGATTGGGTGCTATGGTATCTTAAGGCAGATAACTTGCTATGAGCATTCTTGAGACAGGCTCCTGCTGCACAGCCTAGATAGCTCAGGTTTGAGGTGATCTTCCTGCTTCCATCTCCTAAATGCTGAAGTTACAGGGATGAGGGGCCGTGCCTTGGTGATACCTTTCTTTAAAAATGAGAGCCAGGCTGATGGTCCTAAGTTCCCAGCACTTAGGAAGATGAAGAGAAGGATCAAAAGTCCAAGGTTACCCCTGGCGCCACATAATGAGTTTAAAGCTAGCCTGGGCTATATAAAGATGCAATCACAAAAAGTCAAAATTAAACTGAACTTTATTGAAAGACTCCAGGAATGCCAATATTCGTAACAGTGAAGTGTCACTCAGGAAATTTTCGTATACGCATCAGAATGTGATGATTAGCATATACCACAAACGCTTCTAGTATCTTTAATTTTTTTATGTGTAATTTTTTTTATGGGGGTTTCCTTGCAGGTATGTCTGTGCAGCACCTATGTGCCAGGTGCCTGAGAAGGTCAGAAAGAGGTGTTGGATCTCCTACCACAGGAGTTACAGATGGTTGTGAACTGCCACATGCGTGCTGGGAACCAAACCGGGGTCCTTTGGAAGAGCTGTCAGTGCTCTTTGGTCCCCTTTCTAGTCTCTTATCACAAAAGATGTCATCTTCTAAGGGTCATTATTATTTTCTGGCCTGATATTCCTACTGAACATCAGTATTTAAAAAAAAATGTGACTTCTTTTGTGGGGATGAGACTTGTCAGTCAGGGTCTCACTATGTCACTCAGGCTGCCCTTGACCTCTCAGTCCTTCTGTTCCAGCCTCCCAAGTAAGTGTGGGGATCCAGATGTGTGCCAGCACCCCTGGCTCAGGCCAGAACCCCTGAGCTTTTGCTTTGTTCAGGGTTGAGTTTTACCTTTATAGACGACGGGTCTATACTTTTTTTGAGAGACAGCAATATCAACCAAAGAAATAAACAAACAAAATCCAACCAATTAACTAAAAGTTCCAACCCCTCCCTCCCGCCTCCTGACTTACTGACAGCTATCTCTTTAGAGAAAGGCAGAGGAGCTCAGGGGACCTGTTGTGAAAGCAGGGGCTCACAGGGGTAACAGGTCACAAATCGTCAAAACAAAAGCAACAACAGAGAAAGTCTCCTTGCAGCATCACCTCTCAGTAAAGCCACTTATGAGACAGACAGAAAACAGGCTCCGCCAGGGCGGGCCTGCAGGAACAATCAACTCTCTTGGTATCATCTGACAGGCGTTTGCTATCTACCTGGTGAGCTAACTAGAAACATTTCACAGTGGCCTTACACAGGAGCTGGGATTTCATGGCAATTAATAAAATACTGAAAAAAAGCAGGTTCCATGGAGAACATGAACAAAGACTACTCTGGGATTTCTGTATTTTCCAGAGTAATCCCCTATATGAACACAATCTGTAGTTGGTTTGCCCTGTAGCTAAGCGAAAGCTGTCAACGGCACATGATCATATGCAGAGGAAGGAACAGAGCTGAGAACAGAGTGCAAAGGGCAGGGGCCACCAAGGCGTGTCCACAACCACCTTAGCTTCCTGGAAAGCCCTGTTTCCTGATTGAGACCCAGCCAGCTTTCTGCTAACCGCTTGTCAGGACAAAGGGCTGCTACCACACTGGAGGTCACATCTGTGTGGTGCTGCTGTGGCTGTCATAGATTTTAATCCCCCAAATCTCTCAAATTAACATGCCTAGTAGGCATCTAATTAAAGATTAAGCTTGTCAATTTGAATTTTTATTGTTATTTGGTAGGAGAATTTAATGCATTCTAAAATACACTTTTCTCATTTGAAATTATTTTTCACTAATTTTTTTATCATATTTTGTTTTAATTTTTTTTGCTAAATAATAGGTTTAAAAAAGGTAAATGAAAAGAACCAATTTAAAAAGAACACAGTTATGCAGTATGGAAAGTTAAAATCAACAGTAATGAGCAGTGGGGTCAGGAACGGTCACAGCAGCAACACATTCAAGGGCAGCTGCGCCCTTCTTGCTCAGTCTGCTACCAGTTCCAGGGCCACTTACCAGGGTTGCAGTCTGTGAGGAGGGAGCAGATGGACAGGAGGACTTTCGAGATGGTCAGGGCTGGACTCCAGTTGTCCTTGAGGATGTCCAGACAGATCACCCCTTGGCTGTTGATATTACAGTGGTAGATTCTCGTTCGGAAGGTGACCTGGGAGAAAATGCAAAGTCGCTGTGAGTGGAGATGCTGTAATTAGAAGTCAAGGCCACTTTTTTTTAAAATTAGGTTAGGTACATGAAAATAATCAATAGATTAAAAATAGTTATTTCACATCAGAAAACAACACTCCTAGCAGAATCAGGACACAGCTTCTGGGTGTGGCTGAGGACTTCAAACTTGGTGTGACCACAGGATGTTTATGAGCAGAAATGGGCTCTGACCCCTGAAATATTTTTAAAAACTTCTGGTGGATTCTAGTTGCTTTACATTTAGAAGATCCAAAACACCAGAAAGCTTGGGAATGATATAACAAAGATAAATGTCCTTTAATACTGTTTTAAACATGGATGAGGGCATGTAAGCATATCACATGCCTCTTATACAACTGTATGTTAAAACTGCGTTTGTTATAATTATCTTACCATATTGTTACAACCTATTCCTTATTAAATTTTATGTTTTGAGTGTACAGGCTTTTCCTATGAGAGTCACCATTAAACTTGACTTAAAGATAATTTGGAAAGTTATAACAAAAATTATTCTAGGAAGGAATGTGACTCAGTGGGTAAGAGGGGTAAGAGTACCTTTGTTCCTACAGAGGCCCCAGGCTCGGTTCCCAGCCCTGACTGGCATGGTGATTGACAACCGCTGACAACTCTGGCTCTAGAGGATCCATTGCTCTCTTTTGGTCTCCTGGGCACCAGGCACACACGTGGTACAGATATATGTATGTGCACACAACACTTATACATATAAAGTAAAATAAAAACCTTAAAAAACCTTTAATATTGACAACTAGTCCAGCTCAGTTTTGGTTAAGCAATATTAATATTTAAATGTTACTGATTATGACTGTAAATTTGTAAATGTTCTCAAATTTATAAATAAATCTTGGTGTTCTAGAGATAGTCTGGTACCCTGAATTTATAATCACTAAGAACAGGAAAAACACCCATGACAGGGAGGCCGCTGTAGGGCTTGGCACTTAACCAGGCATTCAGCATCCATTCAAACACCAGAAGCTGATGTAAGCAGCCACATTCCAGGAGGGCAGAGTCAACGTGTCAAAGGTTGTTGAACGCCATACCCCATTCTCAGGTAGGATCAGAATCCAGCATCATTCCAGACCACTCTCAACCTCTCTCCCCAAAGAGATCCCAAATGTCCAGAGCCCTTGAGGAAAGGAGAGCCAACCTTCTTCAAAATGCACAGCAGAATCAGCTAGGAGAATTCCTGGAGGCCACAGCTAAAAGCCCAAACCTACATTAGTCAAGTGTGTACTGGGGCAGGTTTGGGGAACGGGGAAGGGCTGAAGGGTGGAAGGCGGCCTTAACAAGATGAAAGCTTTGATTTCTGCTAACCTTCGTGGAGAAGGCAGATGAGCTTGTAGGCCTATATGTGGCCAGGGGTAGAAACCAGAGCCTGCACCTCAACCAGGACACCCAGTGGCTCATGTACAGGAAGTGTGTGCCTTAGAGGAGACAGTGAGGGAACTGAGTGAAAGCCTGGGTTCTGGACTGTGGAGAAGCAGGAATTCTCACTACGAACAGATTCATCACACACACAAAAATGCCAATGTAGAGCTGACATGATTTCGTGACTATTGGTGTAAGTACAGGCCAGGGGGCTGCTGTAACTGGGGAACACTGTATTATGAAAGAATGCACCAGGAAAACATCAATTTGAAATTGGCTGTAGCTAAATAGCCAAAAATTATACAGTAAAAAATGGCAGATCACTGAGAAAATGGTGTATTTATAATCAAGGAGGAATGCATCACCACGTAACTGCTAGGTCAGCCAGGACATATGCTGGTAAGAGCCTGAAAATTTAAACCACAAACAAAATCAAGGACCAAATGGTTACAAACATTACATTTGACAACTAAAGAGTATATATTCATGTCAATCATGTATGAAACACCTACAAACACTGACTACACGCTGAGGCACAGAGCAAACCTATGGTCTTTCAAAGAATGGCTATGAAAACCATAATGAAAGATCAGAATCGACACAGAAAAGAGCCCCCTCTGCCTCCCAGTCATCTTTGGAAATTGAAAAACACATCTGCAAATAATTCCCTTTTGCTGTTTCTTTCTGTTTTTTTTTCAAGATAGATACTCTAGCTATGTAGTACAGGCTGGCCCCAAACTATTGGTCCATATGCTCCCACATGCTGTGATTACAAGGTGCACCATGCGCACCATTAATACCAGATGCAAATAATTCTTTGATTAAAACCAAACCAGACCCAACCCCACAAGACTCAGCTAAATGACAAGGCAGAGGTTGGGCTGACAATATAAAACTCTGTCTCTAGCCAAAACAACAGTCAAATAGACATGACTATAAGATATATACATTTCAAATGTTTATATTACAAAGTGAGAGACTCACTGAGAAATGAGCCAAGTGTCTGACCTAGAACACTAGAATGAGGGGATAAACAGCTTGAAAGAATAAAGAGATGAGCATAGTTAGTGAACACAAACACCCATCGTGACAATGTCCTCGGAGAAGCCAGACTGCTCATCCCCAAGCGCTAAATGAACAGATGGAATGGTTTTGACAATTCATCGTAAAGAAGAGTGGCTCATGTGTGTGAGACACGGAAACCCCCATCATGTATGAACCACTGAGTTAACTCTCAAAACAACTCAGTGAGGAGAGCGCCGGAGTTCAGGAAGCGGAGACTGGTGCTCTGCCATGAAGCCGTGGCACTTCTGCCCTTTCCCCAACACTTCACCTTTAATTCTGGGATACCGTAAATTCTGCTGTAAGAAATTACACTCAGAGACCACATGCATTCTTTGTCCAGTTTTCTATTATGGCAGCATCTCTCAGAAGTATCATATACCGCAGAAACATATTTCTGCAGTCCACTGATTCCTGGATCTTAATTTTTTCTATCTTATGTTTACATTTATTTCTATGTGTATGTATGTGTATACTGCCACAGTCAAGATACAGAAGGATCCCATCACAAATACTATCTTTTGAAAATTTACTTGTTGACAATTTCGTAATTCATATACTATATCTGTATCCTATCCCCTCTATCCTATCCTGCTCTCCTCTGGACACTTCCCAAAACATTTCCCACCCACATCCAAGCGCTGCTTTTTTTCTCTTGTCGCCCACTGAGTGCAATGTCAGCAGCCTGATGGAGTGTTGCTGTCTCGCGGTGTTGATTGTGCTGGTCTTGTTCATGGGCGCAACTACACATTATACGCAGAAGACAGCATCTCACAGCACCTCCCCACATCCTCTGCCTCATGCATTCTTTCCACCCCATCTTCCTCCATGTTGTGGAAGACCTGGGGATGTTGATACAATGTACAACCTTTTGACCTGCATAACTGCCTTCTCTTAGTTCTTTAGCTCCTGGCTACAACAGCTGTTTCTTGTGGCAAGAATGATTCAACAGCCAGGCAGTGGTGGTGCACCTTTGATCCTAGCATTCGGGAGGCGGTTCTCTGTGAGTTTGAGGACAGCCTTGTCTACAAGAGCTAGTTCCAGGACAGGTTCCAAAGCTACAGAGAAACCCTGTCTTGAAAAACCAAACAAGGAGAAGAAGGAGGAGGAGGAGAAGAAGGAAGAGGAGGAGGAGGAGGAGGAGGAGGAGGAGGAGGAGGAGGAGGAGGAGGAGGAGAAGAAGAGAAGAAGGAAAAGAAGAAGAAGAAGAAGAAGAAGAAGAAGAAGAAGAAGAAGAAGAAGAAGAAGAAGAAGAAGAAGAAGAGAAGGAAGAAATTTAACCATGGAATTATGCACTACTAAACCTTTCAAATTGCTCCTTTCACTCAATACCCGTAATTTATTCTCTAATGCTCAGTAGTATTTATGGCATGGATGTGTCAGTTTGTCACTGTTCTATTGTGTGAAGAGACACCATGCCCACGGCAACTCATAAAAGAAAGCACTTAATTGGAAGCTTGCTTTTAGTTTCAGAGGGTTAGTCCATTATCATTATGACAGGCAGGCAGGGCACTGGAGCACTGACTAAGAGCTTTATATACCAATTTGGAAGCAGAATGCCTGGCATGGGCTTTTGAAACCTCAAAGCTCACCCCCAGAGACACACCACATCCAACAAGGCCACACCTCCTAATCCTTTCAACTTCATAAATGGGCACTAAGCATGCAAATATATGAGCCTATGGAGGCCATGCTAATTCAAGCCACTTTCTAAATAAAGGACATGTGGGTTTTCCAAAGACAAAAATAAAACAATAAAAAGCAAAAAAAAAAAAAAAACAACCCACAACCCTCCTTTTTCCCTACTCTCATATACAATGCAGAATATTTTTATTATTACACGTGGGGTGGGAATTACCTGCCGATAAAATTTATTTGACACCAGCTGGGCTAATTCAATTCTGACAACTATCCTCAGAAGGAAGTCAGGTCCCGTAGCTTAAAGAATCAGTTCTTTAGAGGGCTGCCACCTCCTACCTCAGACATCACTCTCCAGTCTGGGTCCGCGGAACTTCTGACCAATGGCCTGCAGCTGGAATCTGCCTCAGCCTCTTCCCTGCATCCACTCACCCCCATCTTGTGGTACTCTAGTGTCTGTACCCACATCCCAGCTCTGTCCTAAACAACATCACAGAGGACACACAGGGTGTGCAGAAGGAGGGGTGGCACTCTTTGGTACACCCACCTCCATGGACTGTCCTGAGCCCTGATCGCCGGGGTTTACTGCCTGGCCGTGCTTGATTACATCACTGGCCAATACCTAGACTTAGGAGACACTGGCATACTCCAGGTTTTGGCTATCACAAGCAAAGCTGTTAGGAACATCTCTTTCTCTGGGATAAATATCTAAGAGCGCATGTAACTGGTGGGTCAGCTGGATGATCGGCAATACCATTTACAAGCCCAATGGCATTGTGATGCAGCTTCTCTACACGATGCCAGCATCGGGGTCACCCTCTGCTTGTTTTAGAGCACCCTGCTTGGGTGTGGGGGTTTCAGTTTGCATCTTCCACGGCTGACTATGCTGTACACCATGCGCTCCTGTGCCCTATGGGGAACCTTTATGCTCTTCTCTCTTTTCTACCTAAACAATGTCTGAGTGTCGTTTTATACTGAGACTCTAATGGTACCCTGTTGGTGGTTGCTTTTTTAAGACAAGGTCTCTAGGCAGACCAGGTTTGTCTAGAACTCATGATCCCATGGCTTAAGCCTCCCGAGTGCAGGGCTTGCAAGCACAGGTTACCAGACTCTGCTCCTAACAGTGTTTTAAATGGAGATATTCCATTTAAAACTGAAACGGAGATACACTTGTTTAAAAAAAATAATGAGCCACAAAGCTGCAGAGTCCTAAGAATGCTTGGACAGTGGGTGTTTTGTTGTGTTTATAAATGCCAATGGAACAGATCTACTTGGGCAAGGGTCACCTTCTGTGCGTATAGGTGCCGCCGCTGAGCTAACAGGAGACCTTGGCTGCTTGTGCATGTTCTGATGCAATGGTGGTCCCAGAAGGTAGAAAGACTCAGGTCCCTGATTCTGGAGCAGGTTCCACTCTGCAATGTGATACAGGATCTTGCCAGCATTCTGTACCACATCCCTGTCCCGGTCCCAGGCTTGCCATGCCCCTTCGCTGTACTAAATTATTTATTGAGGTGTTTTTTTTTCAAATGAGGTCCAGTGGGCTCTCGGTGCTGAGCAGATGTGAATCTGAAGTGGCAGATACCAAACATCTCACATTCCTTAGATACTTAGAACAAGACCAATAGGAAACGGGAAGGAACTCCTGGAGGGAGCAGGAGTTGTTTCTGTTAATATTGTAGATGTGGTCTCACAAGTAGGCCATGCTGGCCTTGAACTTGCAATCTTCTTGCCTCAGTCTTCTGAAGCTGTGATGACAAGAATGTAATTCAAGACATGGGGACTGTATGTGACTTTTTTTTGAGACAGGGTCTCATGTAGTCCAGGTTAGCCTCAAACTGCTTATGTAGCCTAAACTGGACTTGAACTGCAGATCCTCTGTCTTCACCTTCAATGGCTTGGACTGCAGTCCACTAATGCACCATTAACACCATGCCTGGATAAGAAGATGCTCTAGACATTTTTCTGTCCCATGTAACTTTACTAGGTTTTCTGGCAGATTATTTCAGAAGATAGGTCATAAAACTTAAACTAGCAAGCATTCTTAAAACGTAAATTAGCAAGCATTCAATATAAATAATTTTGCTGTTTCTATTTTTCATTTATAAACCTAAAAATGTTAATAGTGGCAAAGTCACATCAACAAGTACGTCCTGCAACTGAGGCAAAAACTTCCTAGTGAAGTGTTGGAACAGCCAGGACCTGAGAAGATCCTTCCAGATCCTGACAAATATATGGAAACAGGGACAAATCCACATAATAAGGGGATACACAGCCTTAGATGTCAGTCCTTCAGAACAGGAAAGGATGTTTTGAATATTAATAAACAGCGAGAATTTCAAAGGCTATGAAAGTCCCTACCCCCACCTTTTGAAAATACACCTCCCAATGCAGGCTCCTTCCCTCTTGCTCATGAGGCTGTGTCTGTGTCTTTCCCTTCATGCTCCCGACCAAGAAAAAAATGATAAGAAAATGACCACAAAGCAGCAGCTTCAGTTACCAATGACTAAGTTCTGTGTACCAAATAACTCACACCTACATCTGCATCTACAGCTGTCCTCAGAATACAGCCCGACTGCTCATACAGCAACAGCCCTCATGAAGGAGAGGAAGATTGTAACTTCCAAACATTCCCCATGAATTCAGGCATTTCAGAAACATGATCTGAGTAGAAAGACACAGGAAATGAATTTACTTGGACATGGCTAATTCCCAGGGTTTATAGGCATGTAAGATGCATGTATGTAGTAGACAGAATAATGGCCTTCTCTCTCAAATGTGTACATTCAAGTTCCTGGAACTCATGAATATTGTCCTCTCCCATCAACTTGGGGTCCTAATGCTGGGCGATTTTTCCTAGGTCAACTGGATGGGCCCAATACATTCAACAGAGAGGCAGGAAGATCAGGGATGTGTTAAATGATAGGTGAAGGGGCCAAAGGGCCAAGGGATGCAGATGGCTTCTGGAAACTGTAAAAGCCAACTAAATGATTTTCATTAAGCCTTTAAAATAGAGCTCATCATGCCTTGACTATCTCCTAGAGTGGAGCCACCCTGTTGTGAGCCAGTGAGTTTGTGATCATCTGGCAGAACACCCCCCTACCCCAGAAAACCCTTGTTACTAATTTAATACTTTCTTTGCTATTTTTTAAAAAAAGTCTCTTAAGATAAGTGAGTTCTTCTGCATCTCATAGAGTCACCACTCCTTGAAACAAAACTTAGGTGTTGGGACTGAACCCATGGCTTGTGCATAAGAGATAAGTACTTCACCACTGAGTCATACCCAAATCCTATAACCCAAATAACTTAAAACAAATTTTGGGGTGTGTGTGTGTGTGTGTGTGTGTGAGAGAGAGAGAGAGAGAGAGAGAGAGAGAGAGAGAGAGAGAGAGAGACAGAGACACAGAGAGAGAGACAGAGACACAGAGAGAGCTCCTCTCATGCTGAGATTACACATATGCACTTCCCAGTCCTGCTTTGGGGCTCTGTTTCACGCATGATGGGTGGTGTAGGAGGTCCTTCTATTTATGTGTTGCTTTCACTGGTTAATCAATAAAGAAACTGCTTGGCCTGATAGGGCAGAACTTAGGTAGGTGGGGAACAGAACTGAATGCTGGGAGAAGAAAGGCAGAGGAGGAGAACCTCCATGGAGTCGCCAGAACGAGACATGCTGAAGCTTTCCGGTAAGCCACGACCTCATGGTGATACACAGATTAATAGAAATGGGTTAAATCAAGATGTGAGAGTTAGTCAATAAGAGGCTAGAGATAATGGGCCAGGCAGTGATTTAATTAATACAATTTCTGTGTGGTTATTTCGGGTGTAAGCTAGCCAGGTGGCTGGGACGAAAAGCAGGCCCATCTTCCATCAAAAGATGGTGTTTTTCGTCTTATTGTACATCACATCTCTTTTGATTTGTTCTGTTGTCTCAAGTTCAGGAATGGCATTGTTGACAGTTCTTTCTGTGTCAGATTCACATGGTGTGTGGCCGTGTTTACTTTTTCCTAGAAGTCCTAGAAGCTGGGATTGTGGGGTACATTACATTTGTTTCTTCAAAGGCCTCAGGGATAATATTAGCTTGGAATGGAACTGCCCACATATTTCAGATATAAGATCAAAACCACAGAGCCGTTAGGAAAAGAAGAGGTTCACATTCAGCTCTTCACATGAAGTTCAAACATTGTAGAAGGAATCTACCACTTTATTTTGAACAACATACTCTGGAAAGAACACAGTAGAGTCTGAAACCAGCTTAATCGAGAGCTGTCTGAAGTACAGACAGAGGTTTGCGTCCTTGAGGGGGTTAACATAGAGATAAAGAGAACAGAAGTATCACAGGGGTCTAGGAGTAGAAATTTACCATCAGCCTTTAATCCAAGACAACAATGTAAAACAATTAAGAAGCTTGGGAAATCTGGGTTAAACAGTGAATTTTTGTAGAGTGGGATGGGTTTCCCAATAACATAATTGTGTGTAGGTTAAATAACTGCCAAGTCACAACCCGTGGGTAGAAATGACCTAAGTTAAGCAGGTTCTCAAAGACATGCTTACACAGTCTCTGCTTTGGTTTGCTGAGACAAACACAATGTGCATCAGAGGTCACACACGTCTATCTGTCCCCCAGCAGCATCAGCCCCACACCAGACGCTGCAGCAGTTGCTCCTGAGCAGAGAACTGACAACCGTTACATGGGCCGTGTTATGCCAATGATACTTATTTCATAATTAGCACCATACAGACAACAAAGCAGACTCCAATAAACCTACAACTCATAGACAAGTTGATTCTTTTCTGCTGTTTAAGTGCAAAGTGTCAAATACACAATACTAATAACTAATAACTGAGAAAATGACTCTATACCAAATATAATAAATGAGTGACAAGCATGATCTGCTATTTGATTGGTGGAAAGTTCCATTCCAAGGCCCCTCCCCCGGGAACTGCTGCAGTCTGGACTCCGCCTCTGAGAAAGCCAAAAGGTGGCCCCTCCCCAGAGAGGGTCAAGACTACTCCCAAAGGGTATTTAAATTGCACCCCCTCCTCCCAACAAACACATGGTCTTTCAGGTTTTCCTTTGCCCTCTCGGTGTTTTCCTGGTCTTCCTCTCTGGGGATTGGAAGGCCATCTGGGAGCACTGGCACCCATTAAACCTGGGTTTTTACTAATTTGGTTTAATTTAGTCTAATTTGGATTACTGCGTCGGTCGAGAGGTTTGCTGGGCCGTAAAAAACTTTCCACTATTAAAGACGACAGAGACATAAACTAAAGGCGTTGTCCTGTTTTCTCTTTGTTTACTTTCCCACAGGTCTCACACCACCTAGCCCACTCTGTAAGACACAGCACATTTACAGATTAATGTAAATTAATCTAGATGGAAACTGGAAGGAACATACAGGCTCCCTTCCTCTTTCAGGAAACAATTACTAAGTTTTATGCTTATAGACACATGGGGTGTTAGTTATTAATTTAAGAGATGAAAAATCAATACATATAAAGCACAATACAAAATATCTGTAAACACTGGCTAGAAGTGATGATTCATCTTCTATGTAGCCCACAGCAGCATAAAGGTAAAATATATCTTAGCATGATTTAAAGTAAAACAAAGACTAATATGCTAACAAAATGGTAAATCTGTGGCAGTTACAGAATTGGCCAGATGCCTGTGCTCTTAGTGAATGCTTAAATAACATACCAAGACCCATTTTTGGTGGGGGAAGGGCTTGAGACAGGATCTCACTTTGTAGCCCTGACTGGCCTGGAACTTGCTATGAAGACCAGGCTGGCCTTGAACTCACAGACATCCACCTGTCTCTGCCTCTGGAGTGCTAGGATTAAAGGTGTGTGCTACCACATTCAGCTCAAAAGGTGCACTTTTGGGAGAGGTAGACAGCTTTGAATAGTGTGAGAATTTCCACGTCTATTTGGAGCCAGAGTTATGTTGCTTTAAATTTACAGAGGGCTTCTCTATGAAGAGATACACTGGTTAAGAAAGCCCAACCACTAGGTCATTTGGGAAAATGCTCTCTGTTTCCCCAAGCTAGCTGAGGTCTTGCTGGCTATCAAGCATTGCCTGATTCCCCTGCCTTGAGGATTCTGGATGCTCAGCAGTGTCTGTAAGATGAGGCAGAAGACAGCAGGGGTAAGCAGTGGGGGCTTAATTTGCTCAGGGGAGCGAATCAATGAGAGGGCAGGCCAGGATTCTGCAGTGGGGCCATCACATACTGCTCCTCCTTCAACTAGCCTCTCAAGGAACTGCTCCTTTGTGGTTGGTGCCACTTGTCTATCTCTCCAAAATGGTATCTGTAATAGTTTCTATTGATGCAATAAAATCCTATGATCAAGACAGCTTATTTTTAAAAAAGTATGTAATTGGGCTCATAATTTCAGAGGGGTTAATTCCATGGTGGCAGAGTGAAGGCATGACAGAAGGACAGCTGAGAGCTAGCCTCTCAAAGCACAAAGAGGAAGGGAAAGAGTTAACTTGAAATGGGGCCAGTCTTTTAAGACCTTAAAGCCAGTTCCCTGTGATACACCTCCTCCAACAAGGCCATACCTCCTAATCTTTCCCAAACAGTTGGACCAACTGGGACCAATTCAAACACATGAGCCTACTGGGGCCACAGTCGTTTAAATCACATTATCTTAATGATCATGCAAACTCTGTATACTACCAGCTGATCAAATCAAGAAATGAATAGAAGAGAACCAGAAGAAAGAAGTGTGTACAGGAGAAATGGGGAAAAGGCAGACAACTCAATCCACAACTGAGCTCTGGAACTTAACGCAAACTGATTTTGGCCAGAGTCAACCCACCTGTGGGCAGCTGCTGGGGTGAGATGATGAGAGAGGAAGAGAGGCACGGACGACCATGAGTCAGACAGGAGCTGGACTCACGTGAAGGCGTCATGCAGAGATATGCTTCCCTATCCCCACAGAGCACAGCACAGGTCAGGCCGGCGCTGAGATTATACCAGGAACTCAGCTGCCACACCCACACCTCTTTGTGCCCCCTCGGCAAGGAATCAAGAGTGGAATTACTTTAGTATGTGATTTCATACCAAGATCAAGAGCATATATACATCCTTGCCCACCACACAGCATAGACATGGGATGGCTGACTTCAGAATGGTGCCACTCACAATTGACTGGGCCTTCCGATGTCAATCAATCAAGACAACCCCTCCTGCCCCAACTCCATACATGCCTACAGGCTATCCTGCTCGAGCTAAGCCTTCAGGAGATTTTCCCCGGGAGATTCTAGGTCCAGCTAAGGTGGCTGAACAGCACAGCTGTTTCCCACTTACTTGCCCACATCTGCATTTCTCTGAAGCCAGTCTCTTCCTTCTCTTCAGGTCTCTCACATTCTCCTCGTGACTAAAGTTATTTCTCTCCTCTTCATCTCCACCTTCTGGGTTATCTTGCTTCATCAACATCCTAGGAATCCCAAAGCCTACCTTTAAGTTTAGCTTTTTCCCTCTTGCAGCATTTTCTATAAGACTACTGTCCTAAAAATAGGTTAATTGTCCCTAAGGCTGTACGCATGTTCCCATCTCTTGCACACACATAAAAATCAAATCTTAAAAAAAGGAGGAGTGAGGAAGTGGTGGTGGCAGTGGATGGAATAAGGCCAACCTTGTTAGCTGCTGAGAGCTGTATGGAAAAACACATCCGTTTTCTAGTGTGTCACCCCGCTGAGTCTGGTGTCCCTAAGAGAAATCTGAAGTCATATCTTAAATACACACCAGGCTGCTTTCTTCCTTTCCCTGTAATTTGTAACATTCATCTTTGTATTGTAGGAAACTGGCTGCTGCAGAGGAACAACAAATATTGCCTCTGAAAGCAAACAATTGCATGGTACGAGGCTTTTATAAACAGCGCCAGCCTCATTTTACAAAGCCCATAGCTGTGTATATTAGCTAAATAAGGATCTTGGAAGTGAATTTCTGTAGACAGGCTAGCAAATATGTTTATTTACTAGAGAATAACTTTATGTAAGAATTTATATAAACAATTTATATACAATACTGATTTTTATTGCCTCTAGGGAAGAATAGAATGCCAGCATGTATTTGTTTGACAAATAAATTAACTGGAAAAATACAGAATATTTATATTTGCAAAGAGGCCATAAATACTATAATTAAAAGTGACAATAACGCAGTAAGAACAACCCTCAGTTTGAAGGTAATTTTTTTGAGGGGTCAACTGACAGTTCCCCTAAGTTCTTAAAGGAAACTATGTTTTGTTCCTTAAATTTTATGTTAGGACAAATTTGTGATTAATAGTTTAGTTAGTAGAGATTCACGGGCATCTTAAGCATTAACTGAAGCACCGGGTTAAGAGTCTCAAATCCTGTAGAGTTAGAAGATGAGGGACCAACAGCTCCCACAGGGGTGCCACACATCACTCACTCCTCCACGTGTACTTTAGAATAAAGTACTGGAGACGTAAGACCAACCAACAGACTCTGCTTCCAGGAAAGACCTATCCTTTTATTCTGACAGTACTAGAAGAATGGATGATTTTTCAGAGGCCTGGATGGTCGATGTTTGTTATTTTCTTTTTCCTATCTCTCTTTTGGTTAACATTACTTTCTGACATATGGATTAAAGAACAAAGAAATCGACCTCTTGTTTGTAATAAATAGTAAGTATATCAGAACAATAAAGAGGGAGCACTCGCTATCAAACTAATAAGCCCCAAGGTTGCAATAAGGATATACATGCTAATGGTCTCACAATTACAATGACAGATGGCTTCACTTTCTTGGATGCAACAAAGACTCTCTTTCCAAGCATGCTCTTAAAAGCTGTACCGTTACTTTATAGGCATATGATAGAGCAGCTCTGCTCTGACTAGAAGCAGTTATATTTCCTTCTAACCACGGAAGTCATCTTATGATAGAGACCCTCAGGAACTCGAGGTGCTCATTCGTGTCTCCTCAGTGCTCTCCCCAGTGTCTGCACCCCCTGCTCCTTTCCTGCATGGTGAATGGCACTCAGAAATCCACCATGTCTATCTTCAAGATCCACTGGCAGTGGGTGGGGGAGAGAGAGGGAGAAAGAGGGGAGAGAGGGAGGGAGGAAGGGAGAGAGAGAGAGAGAGAGAGAGAGAGAGATCTTCGACTCCCCTGGGACTGTTGAGTTAATCTCTGCACCTGGAAAGGTGTCTCCCCAGCTGCCGTGCCCACTGGTGCCTCCACAGGCATCTATGAGGCCCTGGGACTCTGGGGCAATGAGAAGGCGTGGCACATCGGACAGGGTGACTCAAAGGCTGCTGAACACACCACCAGAATGTTGCACCTGCTCTGGCTAGCCAGAACACAAATGCCGTGGAGAAGAGAGGCACAAATCCAAACTTGGTGCATGGCCATCCTGGGGTGTCCGCAGCTGTCTGCAAAGGTGAGGCCACGGAAAAGGGGGAAGATGTCACCCTACGAGCGACACGAGGAAGGTGGGTGTCACCCTAACCGAAACATCCTGGGGAATAAAGAATCTCTGCGGCTGCTGAAGACTGCAAAGGGCCAGCCAGCTACACTGACCCAGTTGTCACTGGCATGGATGTGGGACGCCTCAGAGTCCTCAGAGATAGCAAATATGACTTGGACTTCAAGATTCTTGATGGCGCCAACAGGTTCATCATGTTGGCCTGTCTGTCTGACCTGTATAAATTATCATATGTAAGTATACAGTGGTGTCCATTGAAGACCCCTCTGACCAGGATGACCGGGAAGCCTGGCAGAAGTCCACAGCTAGTGCAGGCATCCAGGTGCTTGAGGATGCTCTCCACCATGGCGATCAACCCTAGGTAGACTGACAAGGGTATAGGTGACAAGTTCATTTTGTCCCCTGATCAGCGTGAACAAGACTGGCTCTCATCCAGTCTTTGCAGGTGTGCAAGGTGGCTCAACACAAAGGTTGGGATGTCCTGGTGTTCCATCGCTCTGGGGAGAGACCGACCTGGCAGTGAGCATATCAAGCGCTGGACATACTGGTGTGAGCCTTGCCAGTAAAAACACCAGACAAACGAAATCAAATTCTCAAAATTGAGGCTTGGCACGAAGGCCAAGTTTGCCAGCAGGTCCTTGAGAACTCCTCTGGCCAAATAAACCAAGGGCTGGCAACCTCTGGAACCCTCAGTCAACACCAGCTGCTTAGACCCTGTCCCTGATGACACAGGGGAGGCTTGTTAGAGTTCCCTAGTTTACCCCCATCCCCCACATGTCACCACTTCTTCCTCAGGAGATGGAAGCCATGCTTGACTGGAGCCGTACTGAAAATCCCAGCTCTGTAATCACGTGATTAGTCCAACTCATTGTTTCTGTCACCTCACTTCCCAGCTAGTGTCTGGAGTTCCTGACCTCCAGTATGATCTCCCGGGTGGCCACAGGCAAGACTCCCAAAGGTTCTATGTGTAAAATAAAAGCCTAGTTACCCATTAAAAAAATCATCTCATGAAAGAGGTTAAGAACAGAGGACACAAGAATACATCTAATACTGATGACTGAATATTTATTTAAACAGTCTCTTTCTACATAGCCCTGGTTGTCCTGGATCTCACTTTATAGACCAGAGTGGCCTCAAGCTCACAGAGATCGGCCTGCCTCAGTCTCCTGAGTGCTGGGATTAAAGGTGCGTGCCACCATGCTCACCTCCAAATTTTAAACACTATCAGTTTCCTTACTGTTTATTATTTCTGTTTTATACGGGGAATGATGGTGCAAATCTTCAACTCCAGCACTCTGGAGGCAGAGGCAGGTGGGTCTCTGTGAGTTCAAGGCCAGCCTGGTCTACAGAGTGAGTTCCAGGACAGCCAGGGCTTCACAGAGAAAGGCTGTCTCAAAAAACTAGAAAAGGAAAAAAAAAAAAAAAACCAAATACAGTGAACAGACTCATTAACTGTAACACTTTTCCAAATCTATTCTACAAAACTTGAACAATTTATTTTTCCCCTGAAACTATTTATATTACAAAAATTACAAAGGCTATTTTTGGGAACAGATTACACAATTACGGATCATGTCAAGTTTGGAGGTGTTAAAAGTGACAATCAACAAGGCTGGATGGTTGGTCTTCCAAAGGAAGAGACCAATGCCACATCTCAGACTGGGGTTGAGCAGGAAGTCCATCTGACTCTGACCCCTGACTGTCTCGGGGTAACACTGAGTCCATGCGCCCTGTCACAGTCTCAGAGTTTGCCATTTCAAGACTCTGGTCTTGACTGCCACTCTCTCTCTCAACTCTTGGGTTGACTACAACCCTGCCTTTGACCAAAAAAGCTGTCTTCATTTGTGTTGGCTCAGGGCCCACGCTCACCTACGGCGCCACCTCTGAGCTGGTCTCGCTGGGTCTCTTCTCACATGGAATTTTCACGGTCAGATCGCCCTCAGCATCTCATAGACTGTTTAAACTTTGACCAACCTCTTAGTTCACACTGCTCTGGATGCGGTAACCCACCGGGTTCAGCCTTCCTACCCGTAAGAGATTACTGTGTTTAGGATACAGGGTGGAACAGTGTGCCCTTTCAAGGCCTCCGAGACCCACTGGTTTCTATCGCCCATGAAAACACTCTGTCCTCTGTGGTAATCTCTCCCCTGCCTATCCCAGGTCACAGCACCCAACTTTTCTGAACCGCTCTAACATTACTTGGACACGTCTGTGTGTGCGCATCTTTCTCTCATATAGACTGACCATTATTTGAGAGTAGGGCATGTCAATTCCTTTAGAACAGTTGTCTCAACCTTCCCATTGCTGCAGTCTTTTAATACAGTTCCTCATGTGTCACAGTCCCAAGAATGACGCATGGTGAACGGTGCCTCGGGGAGCGGTGAGAGGCTCCAGGAGAAAGGTAGACGGCCGTGACCTCAGGAGCATCTTGTTCCCTGGACTATTCTTGGATATGATTTCGTGACTCCTTTGACAAATATTTGCATTCAACTTATAAGACATGCTCATTCTTGTTAGACGTCAGAACACAGCTATAGAAGCCTGTCTGGTCAGTGTACCCTGAATCTGGATATGGCCTTCTGCCTTGCTTTCCTGCTTCCCCAGATCTAACCTTTAGTACGTACCAGGCAATTGTGTTTAAACTGGTCTGTCCTAGGAAAGGGATGTTAATACTGAGTATGTACTTACTGACGTTTATTTACATGTTTTTTTGAACCAAACAACCTTCCTTGGACCACTGCTTCTTTGCTTCATTTGTGTATACTAGAACACTAAAAGTGAAGCAGGGCTGTCTACATCCTTAGCCCTGTCCACCCCATTCTTTCAGGTCCTCAGACCTCACACACAGATGTGAAAGTCCACACTCATGCTGTGCTGACCCCCCAACCACAGAATTATTGTTACTGCTACTTCATAACTGTGACTTTACAACTGTCATGAACCACAATGTAAGTACCTGATATGCAGGCTATCTGATATGAGTCCCGTATGGATGGGTTGTCTGACCTCTAGAGGGAACCGGTTACAACCCACAGGTCAAGAACTACTGCTTTAGAATATCCAGGGTACCAACCACTATACACATTTAGTAGGGTGCGTGCGTGTGCGTGCGTGTGTGTGTGTGTGTGTGTGTGTGCACGCATGTGTGTAGGCTTATTGGGTGAATAAATAGTATTCTTTTTAGGACATATGAATATATTTACTAATTAAAAAACTAAAAACTTTGTATTTAAGTCTTAACTTAATGCAGGCAGTTTGGGATGTCTAGTCTTAGGAGGTGTGGATATGACAGACAGTGGGCTTTGATTCTAGACAGAGTTGCCCGTGCTGGTTAGTTACCTGTGCTGGTTAGTTACTTAACCCTAACAAGCTTCAAACACGTGCTAGCACAAACTCATTTGTTAGTGCTTAAAGGTGAGCACAGCCCAGACAAGTGAGAGTCCTGGAGGTGGAGAGAAGTCACAATTCTGTTCCCTCTGTTTTCAAACCTGATTTCAGCAGAATCAATCTATTAGCGAAGCAAAGAAGCAGTTACTGAACTCTGCAGCTTATGCATGTGGGTGTGTGTTAGCTGCTAGGGGAGACTAGAACGAACACATTCTCCTCAGGTCCTGGTCTGAACATCTTCTCTCAAGACCTTGCTGATGCCTCAGATGGACTCGGGGTCTGCTCTAGATGGCGATGCTGCAATCCACAGGGCAGTGGTTGGCACATCCATCTCCCATGGTACTACATTCCACGAGGACCAGGGCTGCGCTTGGTCATTGTTTTTCCAAACAGGCACTCTTTACTTTTTAATATTTCAAAATATTGTGATTAGAATCATTTCATAGGTTTAAACAGATCCAGAAATAAATTTTAGAGGACAAAAGACCTTTCCAGGAAAGCGCAGGGCAAGTAAGAGAATCATTCTACAGTAAATGACAATAACATATTATCAGATGGCAAAGAGCAAAGGCTTTCAGCTCTACTCAACTCAATTATATTAAGTTCTGTTTCTTTTATTAACAAGAAGAATGTTATGGGTTTAAACAATACTCTAGAAAGGATTCTCAAAGAGATTATTTTTTATACCTCAAAAAATGACATTGTGGTCAGCTGGGTCTAAGCATGGAAGCCGACAACGAAGGAAATGATGTGGGATTCCAAGTCCTTTCTAACAGTGCTTCACTGTGAGGAGACGGGGCAGACACAGGATGCAGACACAGTACTAAGGGCCTCAGTCCTTTGAAGGACTGAAGTCACATCACATCCAGGGTCTCATGCAGTTTCCATGAATGTGGGTGCTCTGTCAGCCAGTTACACCCCTGGGGCTGTCAGATCCTTCGCTTATCCCACAGGCAGTTCTCGCTGTTCTGGTCAAGCTCATATGCAACTAAAGCATTATGAAGACCACACAGCCAAGCACCCACTGCCTAGAATGAGACCCTGAACATGACAGTCCCAGAATCCTCCTTGTGCCTCTTCCCTATCACCACCAACCCTAACGGTGGCCAGCACTCTGCTTCCTGCTTCTATCCGTTAGTCTTTCTGTTCCTTGACTCATATATGACATGAATCAATTATCTATGGCTTCTTTCTTTGAATGTCATACTTGTGAGGTTCATGAGTTGCAAATTCTTCTACATTTTAATTTCACCACTATTCATTATATAAATATGGCAGTTTGCTTTTCTATTCTACTACATATGGGTCTCTCCCTTTAGTAATTTGCTGTTCAAATAAAACTAAGTACTAGTTGTGCAACATGCACAGGTCGAGACAAGGACAAAGCTCACACACGTGCGCTAAGTTTAGCTTAGAAAAATGAGCTTGTCTATTAAGCTTTTATGATGTGACTTCAAACTCTGAAGTTATAAAAATTAAGTATAGAAAATTAAGCATGTTTATATTGCAGGGGATAATATCCACAGGAAGAAACACTTCATTCCTGGATTCTTATCTTGTTCTACAAAGTTTTGCCTGCACACGGAGGGGTTATCCAAACCAACGCTGAGAGATGCCAATGTTTGTTTATCATTTGTGTCGCAGATGGTCTGCTTATAGCATTGCCTAGATACTTTAAAGAAACTAAGAACATACAATTTCTAACAAGATGGAAGTAAAGAAACAAACTCCTTTAAGATTGATTAATTTCTTGTTGAGACAGCCATGTAAGATGCCAGCATCTACAATTTTAAGCACTTGAAGATGAACTGTGCTACCACCTGAGGTTTTAAAGAGAAGCGTATTAAGTTCTGTGTAGTCTTCTGAATGCCACTATAGCAGCTGTCTCTGCAGAACAGAAAGCTCATGTCTTCAGAGTGTATCTAATTCCGTGGGAAAAAGATCAGAGCGGAGACAAGGCAAGGCGAGAGGAATCGCAGAATGCACGCTTACTGAATCCTATTACTATTAGATACAAAAAAGCCAGCAGAGCAAAAACAGATCCAAAAATGTTCCGATATGAGAAGGAGGAATATCCCTTTGTTCCATCAACCCTATCATCTGCAGGATGGGTAGGTTTTGCTTTTACTGAGCTGGAGGAGGGGAGGGAGAAAATGCAGTGGATCATGTATTTGTGTAAAGTTGTCAGGAGACATGGGCGAGAACCCTGAAGATGAGGACTGAGGAATGTATCCAGATGGGACGTGTGTCAGGAAAGCACAGGATTCCAGACGTCAGACAGAAACAGCGTAGTGAGGTGAGAAGACCGCATAGGGCCCTGTGCCCTGTGGGCAGGAAATCATCTGTGGATAAGACACAGCAGGCCTACAGACTGTGGATAAGGCTCTTTTTTCATGTTTATGCTTATGTGTGACACTCACATGTGAGTAGATGTCATTGAGATCGTTTTCATAGCCTATAACCCAGTCTTAATCACCCCTGCTGAATCACGTATTCCTGTCTAGTCCCTCTTATCCTGATGTTCTTTCGTACAGGCAGTCAGGACTGCTGGGTGGACATGGCTGTGATGCCATGTCTTATGAGCTGTCTGTTTTTGTTATGAAAATACCAAGTCCAAGTTGGGTGTGGTAGAGCACACCTGTGATCCCAGCACTCTAGAGACAGGGGCTAGAGGATGAGGAGGAGTTCAAGGGCATCCTCAGCAATACAGTGAGTCTGAGGCTAGCTTGGGCTACATAAATCAGACTACAAACAACTAAAAATCTACTAAGTTGGAAAGGGTTGTGCTGCCTACGTTTTACAAGTCTGGAGGCTGTAATGAGGTGCTGAGGCAGCACAGCTTTTGACAAGGCATTTCTCAGCACGAACAATGTAATTATAATACACTCTTTCCTCCTTGTTGGAGTGGCTCACACGTTTTTGATGAGCAATGTTGCAACTGCTCAGTTTAATACCTGAGAGAGTAACCTACTGATTCTGGTTCTAGGATTTTTATCCTGTTTATATTTTGTACACCTCCCTCACTCCCCTGCAGAGATACTCAGTGAAACATTGCTTTTGATGAAATGCAAAATCAGAAAAATTACCCATCACAGGAGACTGCTGGGGTGACAAAGCACACATCGACAAAGTATTATGCAAGCATGATAGTGATCCACATGCATGGGACAGACTTCTGGACACGCAGTAAGACAATATGGAAAACAGAATGGGCAATGGGGCAATGAGCATTAACAACACTGTACGGCCCTTGGGATGTGTGCATGCCAGTGCATGCTTTGCTTTTTAAAAACTATCTTAAAAATGTAATATTTTTGTTTCCGAAGTAAATTGCTAAAGTAGAAAATTTTCAAGGAAGAAAGGAAGTAAGAAAACGAATGGAAAAGAAAATACCTTGTAATGGACATACTCCGCTCCGCACTTTTTCCTTGACACACTGATGTTTTTCACACCACAGGACAGAGGTAAGTTAGGTACATGGCAACCACTGTACATACACAGGTCTATAATTTGGTAAATACCAAAACAAAACAAAATCCTTATTTAACTCTTACTTAATTCTTACCCAGAACAGAAGCCAAACATGCATGTTCCATTTGCCTCAGAAAAGGGTGCCAGGGTGATCTGTCTAGCACTATGACCTGGAGGGTCTCCTGGCTCAGAAAGATAGGGGGTGACAAGCTGGGGGATTCAGGAGGTGGGAGGTCCCTGGCCTGGGACTTACTAGCTATAGGATCATAACTGTAATCGCTTCCTAGCTGTAAGGTTAAGTTTCCTGTGATGTCTGTTTTTGAAACAGAAAGCCCGAGAAAGGTCATGCAGTCCAGCCCTGCTGAGACCAACTTGAACAGCAGGGCATTACTTTAAAGTAAATTACTAAAGACTGATTTGGAAACCTGTAGGAATTATCTGCTGGGTCCAGTTGTTTTCAAAATTTATTAGCATTAAGCTATTTCTTTTACTAAGATATTTTACGTAATGCTGTATAAGGCTGCCAGCAACAATACTTCACATGAAAAATATCTTTCTAATCTCCAAGAACTGAGAACATGAAAGGGAGAAAATGTTACTTTATCAGTTTTTCCAATAATTGATGTTCCCTTTGGGAAATTCATTCTGGAAATGTACAGATGAAAGAAATCAGTGTGGGTCAAATCAGCACGTCTATGGTCAGATTCCTGGGTCTAAAAATGCCCAAATCCCTATCTACTGACTCTCAAGCACGTCTCTAACCTGAACTTCTGGCCTGTCAGCTGGGCATTCTGAGCACGTCCTAGCGGGTGCCAGTGAGTTCCTCAGAGGCAATGCCATTTTATCACTGAGATCGGAAGCCGGAGTCCTCACGAATGTCTCGAGTCAGTTGCCAATAGACAAAATTGACAACGGAACACAATGGTTGCCAGCCAGGCATGATCACGATACTGCTCGTCCAAGGAACATTTGGCAACTAGAGATATTTCTCTTTGTCCCAAGGAGGCAAGAAGAAATTAATATTGGCATATTGTGGGCAGGAGCCAGGGATGCCATTATGTATACTATATCACAAGGGGCATTGTTCCACAGCACACAGTTATGCTCAAATGTCTTGATTTGTCAAATGCCCAAGTTGAGAAAGGCCTATTCTATCACCCTGGATGCGAACTCTACCCTGGAAGGGCCCCCTCTTGCTCCGCTCGGTGTGCTCAGCATCTGGATGGCTACAGGCTGTGCACTTCCGGGATAAAGGAAGGAAAGAACTCAAACAGGACCACTCTTGCTCTGAGTCTCGCAGCTTAGCCTTGCTGCTCTTCTGGCCTCGGCCACCGTACTACCTTGTGCCTAAGTGCCTTCCTGCCTGCATGCTCCTGGGCTGTACCTCACTTGTTTATAAAGAATAAAGGCCTGAGAGTAGGGGGTTCAGGAGTGTCTTTATAAATTAGCATTAAAACGGAGATTTTAAAACACAAACAACCTCAGAAAATTGGTCCCGTCTCTGCTGACATACTGAGACTATAATAAAATGTACCCAAAGTTCATGCCATTCACCACCATCCTCCCCCCCCCCCCGACCCTGTTTCTCCTTATTTCCTATGAGGCAAAGACCGTATAATACCTGCATGTGGCCAGCTTATACCTGTAAGCATTACAGCTCCAGTAGAAAGGGATCCTGGCAGTCAGGAGTCAAAGAGGACCACAAAGTCCCTCCAAATGCAGCTGTTACAGCCCTGCTCTGGGGGAAAGGTTTCCCCAAGGCAACAACTCTATCCCAAGCAGGGGAGGGTTTCCCCAGCAAAGTCTTGATCAGGGCCCAGGGGCCTTTCTCACAAGGTTGAGGAAACACCAAATTTGAAGCTTCTTCAACCTAGTTAAAGTGAAAGAGTTTCTCTTTGTAAGACCAGTCCAATCAGTCTATAACTCAAGGACTTTCATAAAAGAATGTTTCCTGGGACTGACAAGCAGGCCACTTACTAGCTATTGTATGTGGGACACTGAAGACATTAATGTAAAGAGTTAGTCTAGTCAAGCATGGGGAGGGTGTTCCTCTTGGAAAGCCACCTTTCTGAGAGGTGACTGGCCATCTTTTCCTAGTCCCAGAGGCAGAGAAGCCTCTTACTCCCCACATACCTGAATGTCTCCCTGTCTCCTGCTCACAGAACTGCCCATGGAGGAGGGCCTTAGCACAGTTATACTGGCAGTAATAACAGTCAATGCCAGCTCACAGGGCTCAGAGGGGCTGAGTAGACATGGTCTAAAAAGATGACACTGGCTTGGGCAATCAGCATCTTATTAGAGGCTAAACTCCCCCAAACTACAGGCTGTGACATACTATAGAAAGCTAGTATACAGGCCGTCCCTCCAAGATACACAAATGCCAATTTTCTCTCAGTCAAGTGGCTGATGTCCTATTATCTTACAGGTATATTTAATTTGGTTTATATCAATAAAGTTGGTATTCTCTGAATGTCTGACATCCAATCCTGGAGTGCTGGTCTTTTTTTTTTTTTGTAGGAAGGTGTATTACAAATATAGTTACTATGTGCACAGTTCTGAAAAGCATGAAGACAGAAATATTAATTAATTATATTTGAAACAGCCTCTCACTATAGATGGTCCAGGTTGGCATCAAACTCACGGTCCTCCTGCCTCTTCCCTCTGAGAACTAGATGGCAGGCACACAGATGGACCTATCTTGTTCTACTTTTGATGATCACATCAATTTAAACATTTTACACATTGAAGGCCAGCATGACATTTCCTGGGGTTTGTCAAAAAAGGAGCCTAGGTGGGGTATAACTACAGCTAAACCAGACAATACCCTGCCCCAAGTCCTAGAGAGAAGCATAGATCTAAGTACTACTGACCACAAAATGTGAGCAGTGCTCCCCCCCACTCCCCCCCCGCCACCAGTCGTGATTCTGAGAATGCAAGGTGGTTTGGATATTAATGAAATATGAAAACAGCCTGTGAAACAGGAAATGGTTTTATGGTTTTCAGAAATCAGTACCTAAGCATTCAACATAATTTTTTGTCACAGTCTTTGCAAATTAGAGTCCCTCATCTTTTTCTTTTTGGCTAGGCTCTCTCTATGTAGCCCTGGCTGTCTTGGGACTCACGATGTAAACCAGGCTGACCTTGAGTTCACAAGATCCACCTGCCTCTGCCTCCTGAGTGCTGGGAAAAGGTGTGCACCAACATGCCTGACTCCCATGCCTTTTCAGAAAAAGCTTTTTGATTTAATTTTATGTATGTGTGCCAGGCAAAGGCCAGAGAGGATGCTGGCTCTCCCGGAGCTTGAGTTTCAGGCAGCTGTGAGCTGTTGGATGTGTGTGTTGGGAACTGCTGCAGGAGCAGCAGGTCCTCTTGACCACCAAGGCTTCTCTCCAACGTCCTTCTTCCCACGCTTCTGGAAAGAAAAGCTCTTGGAAAATTCCAGAACAGGCACCCAAACTCTCTTTTAAATAGTCTTGCTTCCCTGGATCAGCTCTTGACTTGCCTTCTCTGAATAGTGTGATGTAATTAGCTGACCCAGAACATGGAATTTAAGAAGCGGTCCTCAAGTCACGCAGTGGTGGCATGTGCCTTTAATACTGTAGAGGCGGGCAGATCTCTGTGAGTTCGAAGCCAACCTGGTCCAGAAAGTGAGCAGCCAGAGATGCTATATAGAGAAACTTTGACTTGAAAAAAACAAAAGTAAAACAAAAACAATAAAAGAAGCAGTCCTTCTCCAAGGATATACGAAAAACTCAGTTTGGAATTGTGCTGGGTTCCAGCTGAGCTACCATTTCCTGCGGCCACTTAACCTTCAAAGGCCTTGGTTTTCTTATCTACAAAGTGGGAAATTATCCACATTTTCCTTCCAGATGACTTGTATGATTTCCCAGACAGAAAACCTGTCTTTATGGAGTTTTGGTGAGAACTGCAGGAAGGGAAACAACAGACAAAGACATACATAATGCACGAGCAAGAAATGCTAAAGCCAAAAGTCACATCCGAAAGTCACAGTAAGCAGGTTTCAGGGAACTGAGGGACACTGGAATTTATCACACAGGAAAGCCTCTTTGAGGTGGCGTTTGAATAGAAGTGGAGGGGGAGTGGCGTGAGGCAGATACATTTCTGGGAAAATTCAAAAACAGGAAGAAGGAAGAACAAACGCAAGGGTCTACAGAAGCAGCAGGTGTGGGCGCCTGGCTGGGGGCGAGGGCAGGGACTCTGTACCCGAGACTCTGGTGTTCATTCAACCAGCTGGAAGCCCCTGGAGGGTTTGAAACAGAGAACAGCTACACAGAGACCTCCACCATTACATGGAGCTGGGTATGGTCAGGCTTTGCAAAGGCAGAGACCAGACAAGAGGGGGAGGTGATGAGGACTGAGTCAGGACTGGCCTGGGATGGTGTGCATGAGAGGATCCAGGAAGACTGCAAGGTTTCAGTCTGAGCCAATAGGAAAGAGGTGAGGCCACTGAAAAGAAGGGAAGACGGGTGATGTGGTCTGCTGGGATGCAGTGAGGGCTTGTGGTCAATAGTTTGAGATGACTGTCGACATTCAAAGAGAGATTGCAAGCAGTCAATTCAATACATAGAAGGGACTGGGTCCTGGCCAAACTTCAAAAAACAATTTATAAACTCATGTGACTTCATGACAACCATCTGTTCTCTATGCAAGGCTGGTGTTCAGGAGTTGGCAGCTGGCTTTACACCAGTTCTTTGTGAGAATGACAGGAGGCACAGACACCCTTTCTTGTGTGTGTGCAGTAATGGCAACGGCAGTAACGGCAGGCAGAGCGCAATCGCCTAGGCAGGAGGTGGCTCCACAGCTCCTTTCTGAGCTTTAGTTAGAGTCCCCTGGGCTTGCAAATGCTGGTGTCACTATTTCTTACTAACTGATACCTTCCTTTTCCCAGGGAGTCGTTTTCACCCAGTCCTTTAAAGCAAAACCTAACAAGAACCATAAATACATACATGTATTCCTCAGTGAGGCCAGCAATCTCTTCTGTTGTTCTAGCATAGTTAACATCTTTCCATTACCAAACAACTTGTTTAGATCTGAAAAAGGAAACCACTGTCCAGATTGACTCAGATGTAGTTTAACATGTACTTGGCAACTTTAATAAAAAACTACATTTAAAAAGGCTTTTTAATGTTATTCTTTAAAAAATTTAATCACACCCTAACATTTATTTATTTAGTGTGTCTGTGTGTGTGTGTGTGCTCACACACACGTGCATGCATGTGTGCATGTCTGTACCAAGGCATAAGTGGAGACAAAAAAATAACTTGCATGAATTGTTTTTCTCCTCCTGTGTGGGTCTCAGGGGTCACATTCAGGCTGCCACACTTGGTGGCAAGCACCTTTACGTATTGGGTCATTTCACTGATACCTTGGTAGTTTTCTTAATTTTGCATATACAAATACTATGTATATATGTAATTTTAATATTGTTTAAAAAATACCCTAGGTATACACTTTACCATTGCCTTTTGGAGAATGTCCACTGATACCTACTGTTGCCTATAAAGATAGTTACTAGTAATGGGTGTGAATACTGACACAGCATGCCTGCTGTGTGGACAGGCTGCCTGAACAGGTATAAATAACAGGCAGACTTAATTGCCAAGGACACGAAAGCTCACTCCTATTGTATAAAATTCACAGCTCCCCGGGAAAGCAGAGGAAGCTATGTGTTTCTATTCTACAGAGAAACAGCTGACCAGTTATTTAGCCTCACCCTTTAATTAAGATGTGTGTTATTAAAGTCTCTGGAACACAAGGCATTAGATAGAATGTCTGATACTTTCAAAGTGTTTTCTGGTTTTGTTTTCTTTTAAAGAAAGAGTACAGGTACAAGAATTTAACACAGTCTGTTACTACATCTCCTGGTGGTTTTATGTGGAGTGGGACCTTCAAGAAAAGTACTTTGACATTCTTTCACCAAATGGACAACTGGGGAGGAGGACACAGGAAAATGCCAACCATCCCACCCCTTACTGGTGTCAAGTAAGCACAGGTTAGAACAACTGGGGGTGTCATTTTCATACCTCAGACTTTTAGAGATAAAAAAAAAAACAACCCTGAGGGTAGAAAAGGGAAATTCTGTCCCATTGTCACATGACGATGGCCATGATGTGAACTTGTAGCTTTTCTGGGGGGTAAATTTGTCAACCTTTATGAAAAAAAAAACTCTATAACTGTGCAAGTTTATCTACCCACCCAGAAATTTCATATCACCAAATTTAGCCTCAGGGAATAAATGTACAAGAACACAAAGAATGCTAATTATCAGGATGCCACCACATCAGCAACTATAATACAAGTACTGACAGGACCCCACAGGAGACCAGTCTATTTTGGTACAGTCATACAATGGAGTGTTATGTGGCTCTGTAACTGTAATACCGTGACATGCTCACTGGAAATATGTAGCACTAGGAGAAAAACACAACAATCATGAAGCCATGGAGAGTGAGGAACTGTTCTGTTAAGTGTGTGCACGTGTGTCAGCATGATTCATATCAGCATGCACATACACACACACACACACACACACACACACACACACACACACACACACACACAATCTCCAAAGGGACAGACTGAAACTGTGTGAATAGTCTGTTTTGGTGATTAAATTATAGGTACATTTTCTTCTTCCTTCTTGTTACAGCTGCTTTTTATTCTATAGCAGAATGCAAAATTAAAATCTTATAAGCACAAATTTTGAGAATGGAAATATTTACAATATAAATAAGAAAATATAATCCCCAGCAAAATACAAAGCTACTTCTCCTTCATAAATAGATATCTGAATCCTAACACTAAACTATTTCTTTGTACAAAAATACAAATGGCACTAAAACCCATTTAGATATACCAACAGTTTATTACACTCCCGTTTTTGGTATTAATGTGCTATTCCTAACAGAGGCCCATTCAACAGGCACCATCACAGAGAACTATTATTGTTGAGTAAATGAACTGATTTTGAAAACCTAGGTACTGGAATGTGGTGTCTTCAGGTTAATGCGGCCCTCACTATGCTCACAAAGCAGGACACAATGCTCTCGCTCCTTCCCAGACCTCCAGGTTGCAGTTAGCTCTGCTGCACGTTATCTTTCTCACTGAAGGACTGAAACAGAGCTTGCAGCAGCAACAACAGCAGTAACAACATGTCACGCCTTGACTGATATTTTTGGCATGGGCATCTAAATAGATACTTCACTTTTCACAGGGCAAGGACATGTTGCACTGAGCAGAAGAGAAGCGCCAGGTGAGAGGTGGGGCAAAGGAAACAGGTGACCCTGAAGGTGGTTGGGGGTGGAGGAGGGGCTGGAGAGGCCTGGACATGCACTTTAAAGGTGAACAAAAGCCTCGTGGGGGCTAACTGCTGTCTCCTTCAACACCCAGCTCTGAAACTGGAGCTTAGAAGGTGACACTTTGCTTTTTCAAATTTCGTATGTGATTCTGGGAAATGAATTGTTAAATTGTGGTTCCAGCTGCCAAAGTCAAATTTTCCCGTACAGACTGTCCAGCTCAGTTCTGCAAGCGGAAGGATTCCGTGTAATTCAGCTTTTTTTGGACACTTTGGATGAAGGGAAGCCAGTGTATTGGAAGTGGAGCCAGTCAAAAGTGGGCTGTTTCAAAGTGAATCAGGTTTTTCTCATGAAGATCAGACATCTACATCCGTGTAGCCAACAGCTTCATGTTTCTCCTTCTGTCCCGCTCAGTTATCCAGGATAAAGTGTGAGCTGGTCCACACCGAGGTCCTGGCACATCTATCTATAGCGCATTCCTTACGAGCCCTGATCTCACGGTAAGCCCTCCAGGGTGGTGCTGGATTGTTTGGTGCAGAGTATACGGTCTGAAGATTGTTGGGTCTGAAGATTGTTGGGTCTGAAGATTGCTGATGCAATGCTGCTGGAAAACCTTGCCAAGCCTCACCTGAGTTCCTATTCTAACAGAGAGCACCCCACGGAGGACCCCTACCAGAGAACAAAGTCAGCTGACCAAGAATGCTCACAACTCCCTCCTGTTCCAAAGGTTGATGGAAGTTCCTGGGGTGACTAGCTCAGTAACAACACTCCTAAAACCATCTCCTTAAAGGTACAAGAGCCCTAGCCTCCCAGCCCATAAATCCTATTTATATGACTATAAAGGAGGTCTCGCCTTTCCATCTTGATTATCATGACTTTTTTATGCTTCTTATACTTAGACATGGCAAATGCCATCTCTATCGATTTATTTTTATTTTATGTGTATGGGTATTTTGGCTGGATTCATGTCTGTGCACCACATGCAGGCAGAGCCACGGAGGCCAGAAGAGCATGCTGGGTCTCCGGGAACTGGAGCTTTAGACAACTTAGCACTATGTGGAATCAAACCTGGGACTTCTGAAGGAGCAGCAGGCACTACTCAGACTCTGAGCCATCTCTTCGGTTCCCTCCATCTCTGCGATTTTGGTTTATTCTCCCATTGCGTCAAGGCCTCTTCAAACACCAAATTCTTTTACCCAATTCAATACTTCTTACTTTTAGTATTGCCTGACCTAAAGCCGTTGTCACACAGGTGGATGAACAGGTCACACTTACAAGCAGCCCAAGCCCTAACTACATTTCCTCTTCTTTACTCTGTACCCTAGCTTGAGGGGCTGCCAGAGGAAGGCACTCATGCCCCTACAAGGACAGCAGGTACTCTAGGTGACTTACAAGCTATTCCAAAGTAGAATGGAAGGACAAATGGTTGCTGTCCAGCAGAGGGGGAAAGGAAGCATGGGATTCACTATGGTTTTGTCATGGAAACCCAGCAAACGGGGTCTAGGTGGCCTTGGCACTAGCAGTCCTGTAGGCTTGCATAAGCACGCTGGGTAATGTGGTAAAAGGTTTGGGGTTGACTTCCCAGCTCAAATCCTGACACCCTGATTTGTCCCCCACACTTTGCTGACAAGCTGCTGGAGTCGCTACTTTTTTTTGGCATCAAATGCTCTCTGGGCATCAGTGGACTGGAAGGAAGAAAGCCAAGAACAAAGAGCGGGGAAGGCCATGGACAACTGATGTAGGTATGTCTTCTATCTATCTGATGATTTCATTGGTTAATTAATAAAGAAACTGCTTGGCCTGATAGGTCAGAACATAGGTGGGTGGAGTAGACAGAACAGGATGCTGGGAGTGAGGCAGATGCCTTGGGCAATCATCATGCCTCTCCTCTCTGGGACAGATGCCATGAAGCCAGCCACCAGGTCAGACATGCTGAATCTTTCCCAGTAAGCGTCCACCTTGTGGTGCTACACGGATTACTAAATATGGGTTAAAGCAAGAGAGAGTTAGCCAGTAAGAGGCTGAAACTAATGGACCAGGCAGTGTTTAAATGAATACAGTTTGCATGTTGTTATTTTGGGGCATAAGCTAGCCAGGCGGCCGGGAGCCGGGCAGGACAAAAAGCAGGCCTGCTCGCCTCTTCACTACAGACAACGGGGTTAAGGTCAATACAGCGCAGATGCCTGTTTCTTCCCATGCATATGCAGATGGGACTTTTCCAGGTGACTGAAAGACACAGCCAATGACCTCAGGGTCTCTCCTCTGCCAGAATGGAGAATAAGTGCTAATGGCAGGAGCAGAGATGAATGACAAAGTACTTTAAAGTATGCCACCTCATCTTAATAAAAGACAGTGCAATGCTCTGACTGTATTATACTCTTACTGTGTCAGGCATGAAAAAAGTTAATTTCATTAATGGGCTATTAAAAATACATATATATGTATAAACACATATTTGGAATTAGCGTTTGAACCCAGGACTTCATCAACAAGTTATCCTCCCAGTCCTCAAAATATTTCCATATGAACCTTTTTGATATTGCTGCAGTTTCTCTGGGCTTCGTGTGAGCAGCTGAGCTGTTCAGGCAGCAGAGGCCTGCAGAGGTGGACAACCCAGCTGAGGCGCCTCGTCTGCCTGTTGTCCAACCCCACTTTCCCATTTGACCCATAAGACATGGCATTTTCTGTACTACAGAGAAGAGATAATGAGGAGGAGCAATAAAACGGGTGAAAGCCGAGGTGGAGGAACAATGTAGAATGTCTCCCATTTTTGTCTCCTTCGAAGCATGGTGGGCCCTGGGAAGCTGCCTACACCAACAGAGCAGATACACATCCCTATGCATACGTTCAGTATGTTCACACACAATACACATTGCTAAAAACAGACGAATGCATCATACTGACCTTGGGGGGTTTAAACGGATAGTCTGGTGAAAAGGTGATGTCAAGAAAGAACACCCCTCCTTCATACACAGATCCTGGGGGCCCCAATATAGTTGACCTCCATTCATAGATGTTGTCTCCTTTGGGTCCAGCGCTGAAATAAGACACACAAATGAAATGTGCTTAGAAACTACATAAAGTTTGGAATTAAAAAATATATATTTATGTAACAATAAACTGAGTAATTCCATAAAATATAGCAAAGTTAAGAGGTTAACTTTATCTCAGACATTGGTCAGATCAATATCATTGTTCTAGAAATAGAACATTCTGGTGTTACTTAATGCAACAGAGTTGAAGGTTCTGCCCGTACCGCTCACAACCCAAACACCACAGAGCAAGTTTCCAAGGATACCAGCCTTGCATAACTATGAAATTATCTGTGAAGTCTTGAGACGGGTGACGTAGCCCTGGGAGCCCATGACACAAATTTCCAAGTGAGAGGCTAATGCAGAACAGCTGGTAACTCTCCCCTAAGCACGAAGAACTAAAAACAGGCATCACAACGCCAGAAACAGCCACATTCAGGAGACCCACCCGGCGACATGCCACCTCTTCCTCCTGCCCCCATGTCCTAGATGATAAGAAGTGACATTTTATTTCATGACTGTATTTGATAACATTGTCTCTGTTCCTACCTAGTATAAAAATTCCTTGGGGAGTAGACTGCCTTCTAAGTACACATCTGTTGGACAATGACAGGCTAACAGCTGAGCAGGTCATGTGACAATGTGTGGCCAACAGAAATCTGCATCTCTACCACATTCACTAGGGAGAATAAAGCCCAGAGTAAAAACGTCAGGGAGCAGCAGTGCCGCAGAATGAGAAGGCAGCTTTCCAGGAGCTGGGTGTACTCAGTGGTACCGTGCTCTGTGCTCCTGGTGCCCTGGGCCTGATCTCAGAGCCACTCTTTTCCCTGCCCAGGAGGAGTAGGGGAAACCTCAAATAACTCAAAAGGTTATCTGGAATTCTCTCTGTGTTATCAGGTTAATATTTATAATAAAAATAACTATATGAATGCTTAGGAATGATTTTACTCCGAAGTCACTGTAAAAATATTGATCAGAACCAAGATGAGACTACACAGTGACAAAATATTTAGAGTAATTCACCTCACTAGCAAGAAAACGTCACTCTGAGGTTACGGAAAAAGAGACTTCCTCCACTCTCTTTTCCTCCCCCCTCCTTCCCTCTTCCTTCCTTTCTTTCTCCCTTCCCTTCCTTCTTCCCCAAACCCCTTCCTTTTCTTCCATGAAAAAATAAAATGGCAGTTCATGTTTATAAACTAAGAAATAATATCTAGATCATGTAAAACTGACCAAATCTTAGGGCCCAAACAGAAAGTCTTATGAATTAATAAGGAAAAGGCTAATAATCCACTAGAAAGGCACCAATAGACGTTTCTAAGAGACAGACATGAAAATTAAAATGCTTAGTTTTGTCAAAATTGGGGAAAATAACAATCTAATTGGCAAAAGTAAATGCTAAACAAACAAAACTTGGCAGTGATAAGGACTTGGGAAAATCTGATTTCTACACACTGCAGATAAGTATGTTCAAATACACGGGAGAACACACTGATCTTATAAAGAAAGGAAGGAGGGAAATTCTGTACTTTGCAGTGCCATGGGTGGACCTGGAAGGTGCTGAGCTGAGCAAAGGCCGGCACTGGATGGCAAATGCTGTGATTTCTCCCTCGTGTGTGCTAGCTACAACACTGGGATGTTAGCAGTAGAGAGCAGAACGGTGGCTCTGAGAGCTGGGTGTGAAGATGGACTGGTTAGTGGGTATGAGCTAGCTCGATAAGGAGTTGGATGTGAGGGAGCCTAGAAAATTGAGTTCTATCACCAGAACTGTGCTTCCTGGTTGGACAAAGAGCTAGTAAGGGAGGCAAGGAAAGTGCAGCTGTATCTTGGCAGCTGTGCCAGCCTTTTGTGCTTAGACATAGTTGATACTGCAGGTAGGGTCTTCCTGCTGTACCAGGAACTAAGGCAGCAAGGCACGTTGCTAGTTGCCACACATGCATGTTAACGGGGGTGCCCTCAGAAGACTGTGGCTCCATTATCGTTTGCATTGTGTTTTAGACCCTCTCCCTCCTTTCCTCCACCCGTGGATCATCGGCAGAAAGACCCTAAAAGAGAGAAGCCACGCATCATGATTTGGGAAAGAAGAAAGTCACTGTAGCCCATTAACATACCACCCATTAAAAGCCACAAACTTCCCTAAAATGCACAACATGGAATGATGTTCCTCCTTTGGTCAGCCCACTCCAGTTACTCCCTCAAGCATACTACTGCTTTGCTATGCTTTGCTAAGTAAAACCTCTGCTTAAACTGTCCTTGCCTCTCAGAAGAATAGTTCATTTGAGAAGGCAAGAACTCAGGAGAAAGCTTTTTTAGATAACATCTTTCAGGGGTGCAACTAAATAACAGGAATCAGTTTTAATGTCCTGTATCACAAGAGGGCAACTACAGTATAGTTGACATGAATTCATTAAATATTTCAAAATATCTAGTAGCAAACGTTTTCTTTTAATGTTCCAAACACAAACAAATGGCTAATGTCTGAGGAAAAGGATACACCAGCTACCACTCTGATCCCTACACACAACTATATTGGTGCCGCGCTGTGCCTTGTTATATATCTAATGGCCACTTCAACTAAAAATAAAAACACATGTTAATTAAGAATGCAGACTTTGGCTCAACTGAACACATCCCTGCCAGAGAGCAGAACATCTGCACGCAAACCCCACAGACACAGTGGTGTATGCACATCAGAGGGTCGCTGCGACAGCCATGGTGGTGTATCTACTCTAACTGGAAGCAAACGAACTTACCTAGAGGAAAGCCATGTGGCTGTGAGACTCTGCATATCAGCAGGAGCAGATTCTCAAGTTCAAAAGTCACCGGACAACCCAGCAGGAAAGATAATATATTGCTGACACAACTATGGTGTAAAACAAGAAACTGAACAAGGAACGAGTTTAGATGCATGGTTTCTTGGCGTTCTCCTATGTCTTAGTTACCTTTCTATTGCTGGGATTAAAATACCACGACAATTATGGCAGGGAGCATGGCAGCAGCCATGATACAGGAGAGTTAGCTGAGTGTTCAGTGAGAGGCAGAGAGATAACTTGGAATGGGGTGGACTTTTGAACCTCAAAGCCTCACTCCAGTCACAGGTCTCCCCCACAAGTCCATGCTTCCTTATCCTTCCCAAACAGTTCCACCAAGTAAGGACCACGTGTTCAAATACATGAGCCCACGTGGGGGGGGGGGAGCGTTCTCATTCAAATAACCACACTCTACTTCACCACGTGTGGTGATCTTAGGAGCAATGTTTGATAATCTAATCATGTAGTGTCAAGTATGTTCATTTGTATGTATCAAATTTTATATAAAGAGAAAGTCTGAGAGTCAGTAAGGTGGCTCAGTAGGTAAAGATGCCTGCTGACATGAATTTGATCCCCAGGAAGTGTATGCTGGAGAGAACCCACTCTTGCAAGTTGTCCTCTGACTTTCAAATATGCACTAGGGCATGTCTATGTATACATATCCACACATCTGTGCATACAAAGTAAATACAAATATAACAACAACAGGAAGTGGGAAAGTATATATATTAAAAAGGCCGTAAGATGCTACGTAAATTGAGAAGGTTCTGTGATCCTACTGTGCATTAAAAATGACCTAGTGTTCTACCCAGCTGTAAAGTTTATGAACTACAAATGAGTGGCATTGGCATGATGCCCCAAGGGTACAATAGTGGCACTTACACCTTAGGAGTAGCGAACAGACATTTAATTAGACTTAAGGTCTGCTCAATAGCAGGGAATTCATGCCTGGTCCTATAAACCCAGCCAACCACTTATGTCTGGTGAGGTCATGGGCCCTAGGAGAGCCTACTACGGCTGCCTCTGTCTTAAACCAGTCTAAGCCCCCGCTGTAGTCTCTGCACTGACTCGCTACTCACAGTAGCTCTCCCCGCTCATCAACAAAGCTGCTTCTGGCAGCAGCTGGAGACAATTACAGACATCCACGACTGGTCAGAAAACAGATCAACCACCAATACACCTATAACACCGCACCAACACCTAAGGCTCAGGGCACATCACAGAAAGGGGAGATGGGAAGACTGTGAGATCAAGAGGCCGTCTGCTGTAATTGTTGTCTACCATATATGATCGGGAGGGTACACCCATTAAATATAAAAAAAATATGATTGACTAAACAAGACCTGCACCATGACAACCTAAACTGACAATCAAATGTGGATGGCGGGCATCTCACAAGCCCGGCCCACAGATGAAGAGCTGCAGGCAGTAACCAGCTGCTGGACGAGGGAGAAGCAATCTTCTCCAGGGAGAAGTTCTTTGATAGTTTATCTATTCCCAACACATATACAGATGGCAACACTCAGAGTCAGCAGGTTTTACACACACACACAGTCATGAATTTGAGACTGGGGAGGGACAAGGACTTGGAAGGTAAAGGAGGAGATGAAAAGGATGTAAACACAATATTGTCATAAAGCACTTGTCTACTGGCTATGAGGCTTTGAGCTCAGTTTCCTACAACATAAAGAAATGAGTCTATTTTAAAAGACATGGACTGGAAAGACGGACCTCAATTCACCAGTGACCGTAAGAACGAGGGTTAAGGGGGATGGGGGAAGCGGAGTCAGACAGATACAGCAATGAAGATGAAGGCCCATTCAATTTTATTTCAAGTATTTGTTTCCTCTCTCTCTTTTCTCTTTTTTCTTTTGTTTTTAGATTTATTTTTACTTTATGTGTGTGTTTTGCATGGAAGTCTGTAAGTGTACCACATGCGTGCCTTGGTGCCTGTGTAGGGCAGAGAGGACGTCCGATCCCCTGGAACTGGAGGTACAGATGGTTGTGGGGGGCCAAGTGTGTGTTGGGGAACTAACCCAGGTCCTTTGGAAGAGCAGCCAGTGCTTTTAGCCACTGGGACATCTCTTCAGCAACTCTCTCTCTCTCTCTCTCTCTCTCTCTCTCTCTCTCTCTCAAAGACAATGTGAATAAAAATGCAGTTAACCTAATTCATTGCAAAAAGTGAGCCAAGGGGGTGACAACGATATTCTGCCCCATCCCCCCTCTGGCTGAGTTGGCAGCGAGGCAGAGGACTGCGTCTGTCCAGAAGACAAGGCTGCTCTCCCAGCACGGCCTCTCGCTGCCACATGAGCACACTCTTAGATGACTAATGCACACACTTACACTCTGAGCTATAATTAAACCCACGATGAATAGAGGAGTTTACCATGAGGAAAAGCTTAAGGAGAGTAAATTATAGGTTCTGCTTACAACATTATCTCAAGGCAGATGAAGAAAGTCAGTTAAAAAAAACACCATCTTCAAATGTGAAGACGCCATTTCCGGGGGTCACTCTGAGAAGTTTTAAGATAATCTTCCAGGAATGGAAACCATGGGTAGCTATACAATGCAGGTCAAGTAAGATGTCACCACACAGGGCCATAAGGAGAAGGACTCAAGAGTAGAAGACAGATATGTTAGCAAGAAGGGCACTGGCTCTGGACTATTTAAACTGAATTTCTGCTCACAGACTGTATCTGTCGTTCAATCAGATTTTATTGAAGTCAGCTGTGTATGCAGCTGAGGTTGGATTAAAATCAACATGGCTGATCTTATCACTTTGAGTTGCTTTATCTGGTCACGGTGTGTCTTTTAAAGAAGTGCTCAGTCAGTAGCAACAAGTGGTCTGGAAAACAGACTTGGGTTTTAAACCTCATTCGCCCACTCACTCCCCAGACTGCACCTCAGCTGTCTGCTCCCCTGGCCACCTTAGGAAGCATGCGAGCACTACTTGCAATCTTACAGTAGGGACAGTGGCACTAGAGTAACACAGGTCTCCGCCCCGCCCCCATTTGGCATGTTGCAGGTGAGAACGCCCGGGAGTGAAACAGAGTCTGAAGTGTGCTATACTCTACGGCAGCCATGTGCTACTGAGTGACTGAGCCATGATTAGGAACGAGGGACAAATGCTGTAAATGCAGAGGGAAGTATATATTATTAATGAACGCCATCGAGGGCAGTGGTTCTCAACTGTCCTGATGCTGTGACCCTTCAATACAGTTCCTTGTGTTGTGGTGACCCCCCGACCATAAATTGTAATTTTGCTACTGCTATGAACTGTAATGTAAATCCCTGTGTTTTCCAGTGGTTTTAGGTAACCCCTGTGAAAGGGTTGATTCCCCCAAAGGGGTTGTGACCACAGGTTGAAAACTGCTGATCTAAGATATTACATGCTCAAATGGTAATATTTTACAACCGCTGGGCCAAATACATTATAAAGAACTTATGCGGTTTTAAAAGCTCAGAGTACAATTTTGTTGCCCAGTGCTGTCCTGGGGGAGCTGTCCAGTAAAACTTGTGTGAGAACATGGGGTTCTGCCTCTGCTCATCCTTATCGGACTCGGCAGCCACTAGCCACATGTGGCCATTAAACACCCGGAGTGAGTGAGGCTGTGGGAGCAGAATGGGAATTACAACCTCATTTGGTCAGAAGGAGTTTAAATCTAAACAGTTCCATGTGGCCAGCAGCTCCTCCACTGGAGAGCAAGCGTTCAGAGCCTGGGCCAATCAAGACTAGCCGAAGTGGTTCTGAGTGTCACGGACTGTTTGCTCTGCACAAAGCAGACGGGTCTATGTATTCCTCACCCAGATCGTGGACGTGAGGAGTCATACTGGTGACTGGTTTGTAATCTCAGTGGCCACTCTTCCCTAAGGTGGGCAGATAAAAGTCTGCTGGCAGAGGACATCTGGAATACTGAGCTGCGGAAAAGCACACGGATGGCTCTGCTCTCAGACGTACTCACGTGAACTCCGGCCCTGTCAGTTAAAGCCTGCTGAGGGGAGGAGTGAACATGCAGAGTGCATAGGTCTTCACTTCCTGCTCTGTATGACCAGCTAATTATGACACATGTGTATGTCTATATGTGTGCATCTATGTGTGGGTATGTCTGTGTGCATCTGTGTGTATCTCTGTGTATCTTTGTATGTGCACATGTATGTCTGTATGTGTGCATTTATGTGTGTGTCCGTATGTGTGCATCTGTGAGTGTGTATGTATCTGTGCCATTAAAATAAAGTATAAAGGCTTTGGAAAGCATCTGCTTCAACAGAAGTAAACTTAGAACAGAACTTGGAGACCACTGAGCTGGACAACCAGAGCACCTACAATACAGAGTTAGAGTACATGTAAGCCTTCAGTTCCCCAGAAGGAATGACAAATGAGTACCTGGATGCTTTCAGCCTTCCTTCCTGTGCTGGCTAGTGTTCTGTCAACCTGACATGAGTTCGGGTCATTTGGAAAGAGGGGACCTCAACTGTGAACACACCTCCACCAGAGTGGCCTGCGGGCATGTCTGTAGGTCATTTCCCTGATGGATGATTGATGTAGGAGAGCCCAGGCCACTGTGGACAGTGCCACCTCTGGGCAGGTGTTCCCGAGTAGTCTAAGGAAGCAGGCTGAGTGAGTCCTGGGGAACTAGCCAGTAAGCAGCACTTCTCCATGGCCTCTGCTTCAGGTCCTGCCTCTGGGCCCCTGCCTTGGGTTCCTGCCCGACTTCCATAGTGATGGAGAGACCTGAGAGCTAGCTGTAAGAAGAATAACCCCTTTCGGTGTTCATCACAGCAATAGAAACCCTAACTAAGACACTCCTGTTCCCCAGTATACCCACTGTAGCTCCTAGAGAAAAGGACCCAGGTCAGGAACAAATCTCAGCATGTGCACAGGAAGGAACAGGAGGGTGATGGTGGTGGGTGAATAGGAGGAAAAGACAGGTAAATCCAAAACTTCCCCTTCTGGGAATTCAGGATTGGCAAAGTATGGGGCTTTGTTTGAGGCTGTGCTCCTGGAAGGGAACCCCAGTCCCCTAACCCTACAGCAGGGACCCCTAGTTTCCAGGCTTCTTCCCATTTGATAAGGGAACTTGGTGCAGTAACTGCATTGTTGCTGCTGTCACAGCTCCAAGTCGCAGCTGCAGGTCTCGGAACCCGCCTTAGTCCTAGGCGTGCATCCAGGGTACCAATCAGTCACTTCACTTTCAGATCCCCTTCCTTACTTGATTTTCTCAGTCCAGCAGGAACTCAGTGGGAGTCACTGCTCCTTTCCCCTTCTTCCTAACGCACACATGCACCTCTCACCCAACCCCGCTGTCCTTTATCACTACGCTTTCTTACCAGGGTGAACGTCGGGAGAGGAAGAGGATGGCGAGTCAGCCAGGACCCTGACAGTGGCCTGCACACATGGGCACTCCATGGGAGTCTGCTGGAGAATGAGGAACTTATACCTCAGCAGGGCACTGGATTACCAGCACCATACACAGGTAAAAAGTCATGCATCCGACTCCAGGTTGCTGGCCCTGAATCCCGGGACTGCCATGGTTCAGTGCAATTTATCAAACCACCTAGTGTCTCAGCCCTCTCCAGAGAGGCTCCATTCCAGTCGCAGGAGCATCAAGGCAGTGATACTTGGAGCGCTCACAATAGTGCCTGGCCTGCCAACAAGGCTACAGAGGTTTAGGCTCCTGCTATGATGGATGATGAGAGGGACCAGAGAGCTGAGTGGTTTGGAAATCCGCATCTCTCCTGACCCTGGGCAGGACATGGTGACAGAAGAGCTTCTGTTTACCGGTGCTGACCGCCCTCTGTGACCTGCCTCTCACACACCTGCCATACGGTGTCCTGCATGCTAAAGATCCCCTGGGCCTCTTCTCCTGTAGATGCTTAGTCCACAAAAGTAATCAACGGACCTTTGTTACTGTCAGTCTCTGCTGACTGATAACTTACTAAAGAAAAGGCCTCCAGAATCTTAAAGGCAGACCACATGAATCTGAAGCAGAACTGACTTGGCACCTGGGAGCATCATGATGTAAGCATCAACCCAGCAGAGTGACTGAGGGCTTAGGGTGTGGCGCTTGTCGGATGCCCAGAGTCAGAAGCTACATTCTGAAGCTCTCTAGGTGACAGATGTGCAGGTGACTGTGTCCATGAGAGAGGACAGCACAGATGGAAGATTCAAAGCAGGGAACACAAAGTGAAATTGTGTGATAGAGGCTCATCATTGACGGAGAGACTCCTATGGCTCAGACACTGTCACTTCTTAGACCTCAGTCTCCCTTTTCCTGTCTGTAAAGAGAACGCCATGAAGGGGACCTTCAGAATTAGACTCTTAAATTTAATGGTTTAGGTTAATGAGTTAATTAATTTTGTATGTGGGTGCATGTATGTATGCCATGGCTAACATATGGAGGTCAGAGGAGTATTTGTGGGAGACAGTTCTGGCCATATGGGAGCCATGATGAAACTCAGGTCACCATGTTTGGCTGCTCTTACCCTTTGAGCCATCCAACTGGTGCGGAACTGGATATTTTATATTAATATATTTACAGAACCAAGTGAAGATTTGGGGAACAATGCAGCATCTTACTATTAAAGTATGTTCTTCCAAAGAGTGGCTACTCAGTACGATAGCTAAAACTAAGGGCTAAAGAAACCCAGAGGCTTAGCAACGGTGACCCAGTAAATGCTGGAACTGATTCCAACCAGGGGAAAAAAAAACCTTTTGTGTCTACCTGTCACTAACAGCAATTCTCTGTGTGATGGTGCACAGGAAAAGTAAGAGTCTCTGACCAAAAATGAGCTAAATGTAGTTCTCTACATTTTTGCTTAAGAGGCTAGAGCTGGCCAAAACAACAACCAATTGGGCTAGAGGCACACTAGAGAAACCGCGGTCTGAAGTGACCTTCACATCACTAGTAACTCAGCAATGCACTCCACGACGGTCACTACAACAAGGGACTGTGATGTGTGCATCATCTTGACCATTACAGCTCCCCAGGTGGGCTTTGTTCTTAAGGGAGAGTGCCCCACTTCTCTTTAAACACGTGGAAACCTGGTTTCCCAGAGCTTTTCAGTGCCTTTTATGAAATCAGACTCTGTGCTTAAAAACAAACAAAACACTCCTATGCGCAGATCTGATTTCCTACCCGTTCCTTCTGCAGCCCACTGGCACTCAGGGTGGTCTGTGTGTTTGGAGAGGATAGATTAAAGACAAAAACAGGATGGACACCTGTGGGAGCAGGGCTTAGCATGGCCCCAAAGCGCTGCCCCACCTGGAAATGACTTTAAGAAAGCAGCCGCATGTTGACATTTTCTCCACAACTAAATGTGCTACCTTGCACCCATCATTTGGGTCAGCATTTCCATCCAGCTTCTCCTTTGGAGTCCCCCAACCCTCCTTGTTACATAGCCCTGAAGAGCGAGTTTTCCAAAGGAGAGGGAGGGCAAGGATGTGGGAACAGGGTGCGCCTCACAGCTCTCCTGACAGTTGTTCCCAATGATGTCATAGGCTACTATTCAACAGCTTGGCCGAGGGCTACCCATTACTTTCTGGCGTTCCTGAGCAACCCTGTGGTCTGCCCTTGTAAAACATTTAGGGAGGTGACTTTTAGCACCCAACTTGGTGATTTGGGATCCCCACAGTTCATTAGTCACGATATCGACATCAATTTTCTGTAGCAGCTATTGCTGCTTTTCAGACTGCAACCTTTGCCTTCTCTCTGTGTAAGCAAAGCACACAGATTCCACAGAAGGCTTGCTCTGAGAGCGAGCCACCGCTCTGAGAAAGTCTCAATTCCTGTCAAGGTGGGCTGTCTCTGAGAGGTTTTGGTGTAAGAAATAACTGCCCATGTCCATCTCACAGCGTGGGGTTGGAGGGGGTACTGTGGGTTACCGATGCCAAGCAGGCTTAATCAATCCACTCCCCCAGCTGCATGTCTACATCATTCCCCCACAATAAAGTGCAGCTGAAGTTCCTAAAAGAAACAGACTGAGGAATGTATAATTAAAGCCACCTTCTCAGCCTCAGAAAGACCAACCCTGACCACCGGGGGAGCTTTAATTTGCGACTGAACCTAGCAGTTCAGTTAAAAGGCTAATTGTACTCAGCACCAATGGAACAAATGCTAGGGATCCAGGATGGCCGCTGTGCACGCACAATACGAAAAGCAATGCTTGGGAGAGCGCCAAGTGATCAGTTCAAAAGAAGTAGGGTAGTGGGATTTCTAGAAGAAAACCACCCTTTCAGGCGGGGCTCTCCTGCTCTATGCTGACCTGTGAATGGCCACTCCAGACAGATGCAGGGGGACCGGCGGGAGCAGCCCTTGAAGGGCTAGACCTGAGACAAAAGGGTAGCACATGACAGGGCAGCCTTCCTTGATTCTGCGAGCGTGCAGCCAGCTGGGCTTCTTTGCTTTGATGGATTTAATTTTCCTTTGGGGAGATCAACGCTCGAAAGCAAACCTGTTGTAATTCTGTGTTAAGATTATGGAAGGGCAGCGGCAGAACATGTTAAAGCTCTGTCACTACCCTGTATGATTTTTAAGTCGGGGAGTACTCCATTTATGGGAAGAGCCGGGAGCCTCCAATCACTGATCCAATTTCTCCGCATCTACCTCCTTCCAGACCTTCAGCAAAGTGCAGGCTCATCCCCTGAAGCAAAGGGAAGCTTCCCACATGACTGAACATGAGCCATGGATGCTTAATTTTCTTTTTCCGCTAGGAAGTTTTTCTCTAACGGTTGTTGACCCCTTTTGCAGTGGCTCCACACAGTCTTACCTGCGTCCTAGACAGGAGGATGTCAGTGCAGCCTGGGAAGTTAGGAAATCAAAGCTTTTTTTCCTGCACTGCGCTGTTTTATGGTTTGTAAAATGAGTTTTTTTTTTTAATGCTTCCTTCAGTTCTCTGGCTCTTATCTGAATTTTGTGTACTAACCTGGAGATTAACAGCTGGCAGGAGATGACAGACTGGCCCTGTCTGCCACAGCCAGCCTTTCAAGACTGCAGTGCTGGCCTGCCTCACCTTCGTGTTCTGCTGCACGGTGAGTGGAGACGCCGGAATGAGGGCATGTTCTGACTGAAGCTGTGAATTCACGGGACCTCACAGCACAAGGACTGAGTGAATACATGAGCAACCAAATGTTCTTCTCCTTTGGGGATGCACATCTTTAAAAATTAAAATTCGATTTCCAAGGTCCTACACTTAAGGGCTGGGCTACAGTCCGGCTGGGTACAGTGGTAGAGAGCCTGCCTACATGGGCAAGGCTCTGGGTTGGTCCTCAGCACCAGGAAAGTTTATGGGAACAGTGCAAAGCGCTGGGGTCTAATTCCTTCATCATGTTCCTTCTGTTATAATGGTATTTTTGTCATGATCTCTAACTAACTAGAACCCGTACTTAATTGAAACTGCCTTTACTTTGGTCTAATGTTCTTTTTCTGTTCCCAGTTTCTACCCTAACTAGGAACCCAACTTAATTGAGACTGCCTTTATTTTTGTCTAATGTTCTTTTTCTGTTCCCAGCTTCCATTCGGGACACCACAATGCACAATGCAGCTGTCAGTCATAGTTCATTGCCAATGTCACAAAGCCACAGAATGAGGCCGCGTAAAGATTTATTCTGCCTGTGGTTCAAGGCCAAAGGCTAACGGTCATCCACCAGGGCTGTCCTTGCGAGCAGAATCATACTGTGGTGCAGGCAGCAGGGCATCGCGGCGAGGGCAAGGCGACCACCAGATACCCAGCCCCAAGGGATGTTGTAGCTGACCGACTTGCAGGGTGACCCATGGACTCATAAACCACGCAAGTGCCATAGCACTCACAGAAGCAGAGCCCCTCCTGGCTCAAGAGCCTTACCTGGTCCCAACTCACTCATCTCAGAACGCGGACTGACTTTAACAGGAGTTGTGGAGGGAAAATATTCAAGCCTAGCAGGAGACACGCTTCTTTAGAACTTAAGTTGAGAAATGGAACAATTAAGGAGAAGTTCTGTGTCATCTTTCAAATTTCCTGTAAAGCTGAAGTTATTAGAAAATGAAATGCTATTTTAAGAAGTTGATAATAAGAATCTCAATATCTCCCTGGTTTCCTTTAATGAAAACACCTGTATGTTCAGCTTCAATAACGTATTTAAAGTTTAAATAAATATATATAACTATTCACCCATTTCTTTACATAGAGATTTCTCCCACATACTGTGAAATGTTTGACATTACTGTCATTGTAGTTAATGCTCAAACCTTCTACCCATTAATGATATGTGAGCTGCTGCTTTTTTTTTTTTTGAGATAGCCCTAGCTGTCCTGGAACTAGCTCTTGTAGACCAGGTTGGCCCCGACCTCATAGAAATCCACCTGCCTCTGCCTCCCAAGTGCTGGAATTAAAGGTGTGCACCAACCACCACCTGGTGATATGTGAGTTCTTGAGAATTATTAACAGCCACGAAAATGGGTAGAGAATAGAGCTGACCATTCCTGTAACTTTCTGTAACAGATGCACAGAATCAACCAAGGTTAGCAAAACAGGTCCAATATAATCGCATTCCAGAGAATTGTTAGAAATCTCTCCCCAGGGTCCTTAAAGTCCCTCTTCGCCTGCATACTCGTGTGACAAGATGTGCCGATGAAGAGCAGTGCAGGATGGGAAGTGCTGAGGGTGATGAGCTGTGGGAACCCTGGGAAAGAGCGGGAGTGGGTCAGCAGCAAGTGTGTGCACCCTGTGCCTCTGACTTGGAAGAGAAAGGGACAATGAACAGCAGGGAGGAAGGGAAGGAAGGAGGGAAGGAGGGACGGAGGAGGGAAGGAAGGAAGGAAAAAGCACAGTAGGAGTAGAAACAGGAACATTAAAATGGGGCAGCACAGATTTATAACTTAGTACTGAAATTTTAAATGCTGGTAGAATCAAATTTTATCACCCACTCCAGTTTAAGCCTTGATGAACATAAAATCTACTTTGTTTAGATAACATTTAAAGTATATAAAGAAGAGGCACGGCCATCAGAAGCCGGTAGGGCTGCAGAGAGAAACAAAATGCCCTTGAAATTGCCGATTATAGGATTTTTATTTAAGTTTGCCAGAACAGGGGGATATCAGCTTCACATACATTTATGTAAGGAACACACAGAACCAGCTAAGTGATGCTGAAGTGATTCAGAGATCACCAGGCAACTATTCTTTTTGGGGGGCTTTAATGGGGCTGCAAGACCAACTGCTCCCCACTGAAGAGTTAAAGAGTTCCGGCAGGGATCTTCTCTCAGGCATGTCACCCTCACTGCAGAGCCCACCTCCCTGCCAGGAGAGCTTTGTCCACACAGGCAGTGGTCACTCGCATGCCATTGAGTGTGTGCACGTGTACACGGCCTCCACTGGGTGAATGACCAGTTTTCGTTAAGAGAGAGCTGTATCTTCACTAATTCAGGATAAAGTTCACTGTGGTGCATTGGTTCACCCCATCCCCGGGAGTGGGAGAGAAAGTGTGGGCCGGAGTACAAGACACGCAAACTATCAATTCATAATTTTATTATATTTAAGTGCAAACCTATGCTTTAATGTACACATTCTGCCCCTGGAATGTATTTTACAACCTGATAACATGGAGAAATCCTCAAAATGTGTGAAGTGAAAAAAAGCACACGATGAATCTGGAAGGGAAAAGTAGTGCTGAGAGAGAGGTACGGGAGGAGCCGGGGAGGAGCCATCAGAACACATTATACCCATATGCAAAATTCTCCAATGGTAAGAACTTAGAAATATACTCATTCCAAGCTCTTTCTATGAGCCAGGCACCACCCCATGTGCTGTAGACTTAGTGATAAACACCTCCATGGTTTTACTCACAGAGCATGTCCTCTGGAGAGGGGTAATGAACGCTGTATATATGCACATGGTTATATGTGAAAGCACTAGTGCATACATGTGTGAACACACGTGTGCACACAGCTTTAAAGATACAGCGTGCATACATGTGTGAACACACGTGTGCACACAGCTTTAAAGATACAGCGTGCATACATGTGTGAACACACGTGTGCACACAGCTTTAGAGATACAGGGGGAGGTGAGGGACAACAATGAACCAGAAAGTTGGTTATGGTGGTCATTCCAAAAACAGTTATTAAACTCACCAAGTAAAATCCTCTAAAACTTCCTATGTAAGGGCATTTAGGTATTAGTCTATAAAATTACTTTCAGAAGTTGCATGTTCCCATTAAAAATGAATCACACAAAAGCCGCTAAACTCCTGTCAGTGCCCAACTGTGAAGTGTAAAACCATCTCATGTACTCATGGCTGATTAAGGGTTTGCAAAACACCAGGAGAAATTCTGTCCTAATTCATGTAAAATTCTATTTTAAGCTGACAGTTTATTCACTGAAAATACAATTATACTTTTTATGGCCAGAGCATGTTAAGCATGCACAATGCAATTTTTCAAACAACAATTTGGTTAATGGTTATGTCTCTTTAGTTCAGTGGAATAATGTAAAAACACAGACGAGGAAAATTTTTTTAATAAAAAGGAAAATAAGGAATTTAAATAAAACTTCCAGAGTTAAATCACCATGAGCATCAGGCAGGCAGCATGGTGCTCCAGCGCCCTCATCCCCCATCCCAACCTGACCACGCCTCCAAGATTCTGGATGCTGAGAGCAGCAGCTAACGGGCTATGTATAACACAGAGAATGGGAGTAACAGCTTATTAAAAACAGCACAGTAAAGACAAAAGCACATCATCTGGCTATGTTACATTTACATGTGGGTCACTACCTCTGAGTGGTGTTCGACTGCCTATGTCATGTTTCAGAATATCTAGTATAATAGCTATGCTTAGTGTCTGTCCACAGAGCTGACAATATACAGAGGATGCTCAGGCTGGCAGAACAGAACGAGTTCAAAATTCACAGCAGCAAAGTCTGAGAAACAGGTGACAGTTCCTCGGTTTGGCTGACAGAAGGGCAAAGCAATGCTGATAAAAGAATTCTGGATTAAAGGAACAACAATCTACCTGGTCCCTAAGCAATGCAGACAGCAGTGTAGAGGGGGAAAGGGCGGATGTGTGTCTTACATGGAACTAACTAGACTCCCTATACTGAAAGGGAAAGAAAGCCTTGGGGACTTTCCTGCTCTCCATGGATTGGCGTGACTCAGTTTCCCAACCCCAGTGACCAGTGACTTCCCTCATTTGAACTCTAGAAGTAGAGGTCACCATGTCAAAGGGCTCAGCTGGGTACAGGCATATTATAAACTCTCCGGTTCACTATGACTCTGTATGCAGGAAGGCCTACTGGTCTCAGACGGTCACTATGGTGCCAGCAATAGGTAAGGACCTGTTTTTTTTTTTGAGTTATGAAACTATGATATATGAGTGTATTTCTCTTAGTATAACCTGATGCCATGTAGAAATGTTGCAGTGCATCTCCTGACGATGCTAGAGAAGATGAATTGGAGAATGATGTGTTCTGTTTGATGTGACGGGCCTATTGCCAAGAGATGACTGGTGAATGTAATCTGCAAATTCATCTCATCGGTTTCAAAGCAGTCTCTTACTAGTCTTCCTGAAAATTCCAGAAAAACCAGTGGAGACCTACTTCCCTTCCACAGCTGACCCTACTTAAAATGCAAACTGCAAACATGCATCCCACTGTGCTAGGCTTCGTGACCCAGGTGCGGCTAGTCTCCATCTGATCTCAGCATCCTGATTAGCAGTAAAGAAAGGCACTGCATTCTTCTTCCTGTGCAGAGTGAGCAGTACAGGTGTGAATACAGCCAGTGAGCAGTGCAAGTGTGAGTACAGCCCATGAGCAGTTCATCTGTGAATGCAGCCCGTGAGCAGTGCAGGTGTGAATGCAGCCCGCGAGCAGTGCAGGTATGAATACAGCTCATGAGCAGTGCAGGCATGAATACAGCCAGTGAGCAGTGCAGGTGTGAATACAGGCCAGCAGTGAAGATCCAGGAGAGAAGAAGATCTGAGAGAACAAGATACTCTTTTGGAGTATGTTCCTCAAAGACCTCAAGCAGAAAATGGGTTTAGAACAGTGGTTTTTCAACCTTTGTGGGGTCAAATGACCTGGTCACAGGGGTTTGTCTAAGACCATTGGAAGACACAGATACTTAACATTCTGACTTATAACAGTATCAAAATTACAGTTATGAAGTAGCAATGAAAATAATTTTATGGTTGAGGGAATGTGTTAAAGGGCTGCAGCATTAGGAAGGTTGAGAACCACTGTGTTAGAGCCAGGAGCACAAGACATACTAGGTACCTGAACAGAAGCATCTAGATGGGACTGTTAAATCAACATCAAAGGTAATTATTTTCTAGACATCCATGAACTATAATGAAGTCCATTATCTGTATAATTAATATATGTTAAAATATATAAATATCAAGAATGTTTGATAAGCATAGACTTTCATTATTTCAGGTGAGTAGGGTGCCCTGATTATAAACTAGAGAAAAATAATGGGACCAAAGATAATTGTCAGAAGTCAGTTCCCAGCAAGGGGCCTATGGGAACAGAACAGCAGATGTGCACCAGACAATGTCCAGACACTGAGCAGTGTGCCCAGCTCCACCCCGGAAGTCACTGGTGACTGAGCACGGGAGAGACCCTGAGAAGTAGATGCACTGAGGAGGGCCACAGAGGGAACTCTGCACTCAGGAGCATGGAAGCAGTATGTCCTGCTGGGCCTGGGAAGCCCACCTGTGACCACAGCACACAGGAAGCTAAGGCAGAGTTGCCATCAGTTAAAGCCAGCCTGGGCTACACAGTGAGTTCTTGACCAAACTACAACAGAGTGATATCCTGGGTCAAAACAAAAACCAAACAAAAAAGCAACACCGCCCCCTCCCCCCAGTAAAATAATCTTTGCCCCTCCATTGGCAAGAACAAAGGTAGAGTTTGAAAGTGTGTCAACGGTGGCACACACAACAATGATGCCAATCAGAACTGCTGGCATGCCATCTAGAAAGAGGGTGTGGAGGCGGTGTTCTGCACTTACTGTCACCCACCTGATATTTCCTGTCAGAGACCTGTTCTTAGGCAACACTGAAGTACATAAAAAAACCCACCTTTTTATTCCACAGGTCTAAAAACATTCAATTAGGTAGGTTTTCAGGGAGAGCATGGGTCCTTATCAGTAAGGAAGAGCTACAGTTCCTCTGTTCCACAGTAGCGAAGGTCTGAACTAAAGCCAAACAGGGTGCACAAACTTGCCCACAGGAAGAACCAGATATATGCTGTGTCCTGGGGATACACCAGTATCAAACAAACTTGCACCTCACATCCTGGGGATACACTGGTATCAGAGAGACCTACACCTCACGTCCTGGGGGTACACTGGTCACTGGTATCAGAGAGACCTGCACCTCACGTCCTGGGGGTACACTGGTATCAGAGAGACCTGCACTCTTGCAGAGTCTGAGAATTCAAGGCAGGTGGAGCATACTGCAATGAGTGCTGTCTCCAGGGCCACTGGGGTGGGGTGATGGCTACCTAGGATTCAGAGAACAGGGAGAAAGGCAGGAAAGAAAAAACCCAGCCAGGCAAGGATCAGTGGGGTGGGGGAGGGGGCAACTGCACCCTGTAATACTGAGTCCCAGAGTGACATGGGGGCACATCAAGACAGTCCTTGCCATGCACCGTGAAGGCAGACATATCCTCAGGACAAAGGAACCTCTGACAAGTTGTAAAAGGAGTGACAAATTGGAACAGATGTTTATTTTAAAAAGATCGCTCTAATAGCAGGGAAGACAGTGACGTTAGGACACTGGAGGAGCGAGAAGGCTTTCAGTAACCGCAGTGTAAGACATTGGTGCCGGCATGTGCCGCCCACCTGCCTGTCACACCAGCACCCGCAGGCCGGGAGGAAGACAAGGGTCTGTTTTAGAGGAAGGGCCTGGAATTCGTGGGGGCAGCCCTGACGTCTTGATGGCTTCCCCACCCCAGTGGCAATCTAGGTTTAGGCTCTAAGGCAACCCTTAGTGGTCTCAGGGGTCCCTCTGTGGCCAGCTCTACCTCAGTAAAGACTAGAGCAAGGGTGAGGGCTCTCTTCTTCTAGCCAACACACTACCTGTTCCTTCCTTCTGCTCCCTGAACACACACATGCACGCACGCACGCACGCACGCACACACACACACGCACGCACGCACGCACGCACGCACGCAAGCACGTGAGCACACACACACACTCTTGGCACAGTGGCCCAGCACAAACTCATCTTGATGGTTTGACTTCAACCTGTAAGACACAGAGGTGTGTGGAGATGCCCGGCTTTAAAACAGCTGGTGTGGGCTGGAGAGATGGCTCAGAGGTTAAGAGCACTGCCTTCTCTTCCAGAGGTCCTGAGTTCAATTCCCAGCAACCACATGGTGGCTCACAACCATCTGTAATGAGATCTGGTGCCCTCTTCTGGCCTGCAGGAATGCATGCAGGTAGAACATGGTATACATAATAATAAATAAATAAATCTTAAACCAAGCAGCTGCTGCGTGTGGACTTTGGTCTTCAAGGCTTGTTTCTCTGGTTTATTGGGACATTTGTAGGAATGTGACTCTACCACCATCTTTCAGGAATTTTTTCCCCAGTATTTGTATTTTTTTTTTTTAACTCTAAGTATTGTTGGAGATATAAAAGCTGTGGTTCTCAGTCATTCTAAAAAAAAGTGGTGAAAACTCTCGAGATTTCAAACACCATCTTTGGAACTGTAGAGATTCATGGACACACAGCTGCATTCCCATGCTCGAGCGGCAAGTGTTTACTTTGACTGCTGGGGTGTAAATAAGAACTCCGAATGTCAGAGAGTGAACTGGCTTTCAGAAAAGAGTGCTGCAGGGACAAACTGTGACAAGAAAGTGGAGTTCAAGGCCTGGAGTTCCAGCAGCAGCTGCAGAAAGAGCCCTGGTGTTTCTGAGGCGTGGGGAAGCGGCTGCAGGCGCGCTTTGCACGTGTCTGAAGCCGAGCGCTCCCTGGTCTGAGCTCCCCTTTGACATCTGCCAGATTATCACTCATGTTCTAGAGTTCAACCATTTTCTAAGATCCAAAGTAAAATTTCAAATTAAATTACAGACTCAATCTCAGTGAAGATCAACCAAATTACATTTTCCCACTTAGTCTTATCTGTTCAAGATTCTAACTGCCATCAAGAGATGTTATGGATGGACTATTTTAAAGAACATAATTTTAGGGGAAAAGAAAAACCCCAAACAAACCAAAACCTTAAGCTCCAAACATAGCCATCTGTAAAGAGCAGATAGGGCCCCACCATGATTAAACCAAATATTCTGGCATATGCTGTGGTGAACCACATGCCCACGGAGACAGAGCTCCCGGACTGGCCCTGTCTGTCCACTTGATGGAAGAGGACGCATCTGCAACCTTCTTAGGAGCAGAGAGCTTTTCCCTCCAGGGACACAGTGATCAGCGGGAGGACAGGAGTACTCTGGGAATGGTAGCAAGCCAGGGAGGCAGGGGCACCGCAGCAGTAACTCCGGAGACATACACTGTCTGGCTTTAAGAGCTGCTGGAGGTTCTAAAGCATGAGCTGGGCCTCTATACTGGTAAGCAAGACCTTCTCTGGAAACCTTCTAATCTGCAAGATAAGACCACGTTCAAGATGTGTGTGCAGACATGTCCTAAAAATGAATGTGTTTATTTTAGAAGGTAGAGGACCTCAAGTATAAAACCCAAACGGGCATCAGACTTCACTTTTATCTTCAATAAGACAGACTCACTCATTAAAAAATGGGCAGATCAATGTTAATTCCCATGTAATTTATTTCATCATGTGTGATAGAAGGAGAAGGCAAACCCGATGTAGGCACGATGGAACAGACCTCAGTGAATCACCCATGAGCTTGAGGGTCAACTCTGCTTTAGAAGTCATTTTGGGCGCACTTGAGAACCTCTGTGCAGTATACAGAGGTTCTTCCTAGGCAGTGGCGAACATCCAACCCTGGGGAAACAGGCCATAGTATCCAGCATACACTACAAAGGTGAAGTTGTAATGTGAACACCATATTCTACTGTGCTTATCTGTCCACTAGGGCCTTATTTAGCTTAGATAGATCCGTTTCTCTCTTCGTATTTGTGACAACAGTTTCCTTCAGAACCCCTTCCTGAGCTTACAAACAATTTCACATCTTCCCTGTTATATTCCATCTGTAAGGTGTTCGATGCAGGTCGAGGATGTTATGAACTGAACCCTGGGTGCCTACTGCCACACATATTTCCTATGCTGAAATCCCAGTCTCCAGTGCAGGGGGATTAGCATAAGGTACATCTTTGGGAGGACGCAGCCCTAGGAAATGGAATCCCATTGGGAAGGGACCTCAGACAGCACTGTCACCCTCAAGAGGTGGTCAGTAGCTATGACTAGTCCTCACTGGCACCTGAGAAGACTGGCAGCCTGCTCCTGAACTGACTTTCACTCTCCAGCTATGAGAAGATTCTATTGTTGAGCCTACCAGCCCACGAGGCTTTGTGATGTAGCCTGGACAGAGAAGGGCTCAGAGGGATTCTGGTGATCAACAAGACCTTGGTCTTAAGCTGGACACTGAGGTACGGACCTGTAGTCCCTTTTTCTCAGAGTCTGAGGTGGGAGGATCGTTTGTGCCTAAGGCTTTGAGACCTGTCTGTGAGCAACACAGTGAGATCTCATCTCAGAACACACACACACACACACACACACACACACACACACACACACACACACACACGCATGCACTCCCTCCCTCCCTCCCTCCCTCCCTCCCTCCCTCCCTCCCTCTCACCTTCCCTCTCTCTCTTTCTCCCTCCTTCCACAAGAGGCTGTGGAGATCCAATAATACTCCAAGTACAGCAGGCATCAACACATCGTGTCCTAATGGGATCCCAACAGGCTGTGAGATGGATTTCATCATGCTCAATTTAGAGATCAGGGAAATCAAGGGATGCATGACTGGCTTAAAAACACGCAGGCAGCGTGTGGGTTCACAGCTAGGATTCTGGTGTCAGCTGTTTGCTCTGTTCTCCCGTCCCACTGCTCCACCATGTCACACCTGCTGGGGGCGTCCTGCCTGGAGTCATGAAGCGACAGCAGCAAACCTTGAACCCAGGTGTGACACCAAGGGTTACACTACTCTTCCTCTACCCTGATGTGTTCCTGTTAACTGGTGCTTAGGTACTCTGTCAACTAAGCAGACATCTAGGACTACTTCTGAGTGATTATTCCCAGACCAAGTGACCACTCTGTGGTGTGTTTGCTGGATTAGGGACCACTGGGCCATTTTCTCAGTGTGTCTGATTTAACACCATTTGTTCAGTTTTGGCATGACGCCACCCAATTCTGAAGGATGTGGGAGGCCATACGGACTTCTCTTAGAGCTTAAGCACTGTTTTTTTTTTTTTTTTTTTTTTTTTTTTTTTTTTTTTTTTTGTTCAAGAAATAACCTTTAAATAGAAATAGAGAGAACACCCTTGTGAGTGGTATGCTGTCAACTTCAAGGGCAAAGAAGATAGCAGCAGGGACAATTAACAGGAAAATAAGACACAGGATCAGAATGGGGAGGGGTGGGTACACATTTGCTGAGTACCAAAATCCAGAGTGGTATATATGAAGCAAGAGTAAGGAGGCTCTGGGAGCTGTGTATAAAGTAGGCTGCCCACAGTAAGGATCCAGGTGTGTGCGTGTGTGCGTGTGTGCGTGTGTGTGTGTGTGTGTTAGGGACAGAGGTTCCAGAAGCATGGTGATGTATCAACTATAGATTGCTGAAAACAAAACAGATACCATGATCTGTTGCTCTCTTCCCGAACTACAGAAGCCAGCCCCTTAGAACCCCCCACCAACTCTAACGGCAACACAGGAAGAATTATCAGGCCCATCACAATTTTTATAACCACGAAAGAGAAAGTAAATCCATCAGTATGCAAATCTAAGTCATCTGGATTCCCAAACCCACATTAATTTTGGCAGTAGGTTGCTCTCAATTAAAACCACAAGATTAGGCAATGAAAAACTTTTCAAAAGAATAAATCTTAGTCCTTTATCTCATTATTTTTCAAAATTTCCAATGGGTAAAACAAATTTAAAAGATCAAAAGTTAAAATATATTGCATGAAAAAAACTTTCAATGGGAATTGATTTAAAAAAATTCAAAAGTCAAGAAAAGACACCTTTAAGCGTGAGGCCTCTCATGTGCCCATATGAAGAATATATACATAACTACATGTAATAAAGTTATATTACCTGATCATCAGCTACTTTTAAATCTCAAAGGAACACACACTTTGTACTCAACAGGCCATCAGAATTCTTCTTGTAACTAACTTTATTTATTGAGTTCTTAATCTTTCCAGGTAATAACAGCTTTGAGGTTTTATCACTTTCCCACGGTTTCATCTGGAATGCTGAAAAATAGGTGTTGCTTTGCATTCATTTCACAAGTGCATCGCCATAACCCTAACGGAGCCTGACCCAGTGGGAAGCAGTTGAGGAATGACCCACTGTTACGAAAAAGACAGACATGGGCTCAATGGACAGCCGAGCATCCTGGAACGAGCTACTAGGTAAACAGCAAGCCACCATGTTTCTACGGCAGTGCCCATCACCCAGGACACCACATCTCAGCTATATGACACCTGCCTATTCAGGAACCTTTTCTTCACTTAACATTTCAACTTGAAAAATATTTAAATCCTTTTCTGAATAACTTACTTAGTTTACTTTACTTATGTTAGTTTAGCCTTGACTTAAAAAATTACTAAACCATGCTTTGACGTATATTTTCCTAAAATAGGTCAAGGTTAACACACATAGTTCTAAATTTTCACAGTGCTTGCTCTTTACTACCAGAAACCATTCTGCACAGCTTTAGTGGTAAGGCATTTTTTTTTTCAGCAATATTTTTAGAGGTGGTTTCCCACTGCAGGGATGAAGTAAGGCCTCAAAATGGGTTCTGGGGCCAGCGATATAGCTCAGGGCTTACAGAGGACTTAAGTTTTGTTCCCAGGACCCACGTCAGGTGGTTCTCCAGCTATCACCCCAGCTCCAGGGAATCCAGCGTCCTCTCTGGTCTCCATAAACACCAGTACTCACATGTGCATGCATGGGCACACACACAAATAAATAGAAGTAAATCTTTTTTTAAAAAAGTATTTTCTGTTACGGAGTGTGACCTAACTATAAAACATGTGCTCACCAATTGCACTGTGCTTAAAAAAAAAAAAAAAACAAGTCAATAAAAAATTTTGTAGGTAGAGTGCTTGCCTAGCAGATACAAGGTCTTGGGGTTGATTGGCGGCCCTACAAAAAAGGAAGGGGGTGGTGGAAATAGATCCAATACATAACTTATGGTTAGACAGAATGAATATTTATTCTTCCTTTGAGATCTGTCTGCGAGGGTTTTGTAGGCACTCAGTTAAAATGGCCTAAGCAGTTCTGTAAACCAGTCATAACATTTAACATTTAAGCAAAAAAGCCAGCTGTGTTGAGCTGGGGAGATGAAGGCTGAGTGGGCTGAGATGCCCACTCTGCAGACCAGCACTGGGAAGGCAAGAGTCAGTGGGCTCCTTCCGTGGGTATCTCATTACTATAGAATTTCAAATGTTGGGCTCCTTCTGTGGGTATCTCTTGTTACTATAGAATTCCAAATGCGGCCACTGCATAACCACTGATGGGCTCTCAGAGGCCAGCCAGTCAAGCACTTTCATCTTAAAATTGGGCAATGACATTGCCACCCACTCTCAATGAAAAAAGGTGAACAGGTGTGTCCTTTCCTAGCTCACAGTCACACTGCTGGTCGGTTAAATCATTTCACAAGAGTGGACCAGGAATGTGAGGCTCTCTAGGTTATAAGTGATTTATCATCTTGATAGGTGCTGGACTATTAACTTATGGAACCTCACATGTTCTGTCAATAGTCGATGTCACTAAGATGCTAAGCAGACTGTCTTTCTAGAGTGAGCCGCTGTTGTAGAGGAGAATTCCTCTAAAGTACACAATCACGCCGCAGTCCATGTGGGATATTCCCACTAATGGTCTAATACTGGCTTGAAGAACTAAATTTAAGACTTTGGGGTGACTTCTTCAACAAATTACAGAGCCAATTTCTATCGGTGATAAAGACACCCAATGGGCAGTCTGTACTCAGTGCTGGGGTTGCCGCTGGACCTCACAGACAGACCATCCTCACGGCAACTGCAGACGCCTGCTCACCTGTTGCCCGGCTAAGCGTCTCTGCTGGAGCTGACCGTGCTTTTCTAGCTGGGGGCAGGCCAGGAGCTTATGCCCAGAAGTACAGGTTAGCTGTATGAACAGCACACAAACCTCCTGCGTGGAAAAGGTGCCCAGAGTCAGCTCATATACGCTGTCAATTTTAATTTATCAACAACACTGTGATCTCTGCAAACGGGTGGCATTAATCCTCTGATTCTCTGGAGTGAAAGCTGAGAACTGATGCTCACAGTTCTGCTGTTGTAACAAATGACTTCACTAAGCACGAGTAGCCTTCCGAATCGCACAGGAAAAGTAGAAGATGATTTGCTCTGAAATACAATTAGTGAGGTGGCCAAGAGTGACTATGTAGTAACTAGGGAGAGAAATAATTAGCAACGTATATAGTATTTTTTAAAAGCCACCTGAACATTTTAGAGAACTAATGGTTGGAAGGGAGTAGTTCCAGAAGCTGCTGTGTGGCCCACAGGAGGTCAAACCGTCTAAGTCACTGCCCCCGAGGACCTCACGGCTGGCAGCACAGCAGCGTTTCCTGGAGCAGCTGCTGGTGGTTTGGGTGTCCTGGTTACAGGCGCAGTTCCCTCTCTCTAACTCTAACTTGCTTAGAATTTTGTCAGTGAATCCAGACTACACAGAGCACATGTCCAGATGTCAGTGGTTGTTGGCTGTTAGGAACATCAGAACCATTCAGTTTGGTGATTATTACACCCCTCCCTGCACACACACACCCTTACTATGAAGACAAGAAGGAAAGAAGACCTTCATTGCAAGTTTAGATAATACTTTTAGGGTCCCTTCTAGGTATACCTGCAAAGTCGTGCTAACCACTGAACCTGCAAAACAACGGTTTCCTCTCATCTCTCCTGTTACCTCGGGGCAGTGCCAGCTCTGTGGTGTGCACCGCTGTGCTCACGTTACACCCTTATAGAGATGGGCACTCTCACCACAACTACAGTTCTACAGCTACGGAAACTAAGACACAGAGATGTTAAGTAACTTGCCCAAGCTAACACTGTTGCTACCCAGGTCCACTGACCCTGACAGCACCGGTTACTCCACACTGGAAAAGGAACCTTTTCTCTGGCACAGAAGACAGACGAGAACATAAGCAGTAATGAGAGGTGAGAAAGTACTTGAGACAGTACCAAAAGCAACTTCCTTATACTGGCAATTGGCTTGTAGCTCATTGGGTCCATTCTTAACTATAAGTGCCCAGGTGCCACTTAACTCTTGTCTTGTTCTTAAACCCATCCACTGTTTCTTGTCTCCCTAGAGGTGCCTGGCACAGAGGGCAGGACAGGGACAGTGTTGTTCCTGATGTAAGAGGAGGAAGCCTGAAGATGCAGAATATGAGAAGCTACCGTCTCCAATAGCACACCACCACACCCGTGTGCAGACAAACACTATCAAGGACCAACAGACACACTGGGCTCTCCAGGTAAATTCAAGACTTCTGGGATGAGTGACCACACAATGAGACTCAGACTCGGACTCAGATCCTTCTAAGATGTTATCTTGCAAGCCCTGGTTCTTTTCCAAAAGAGTAGCCATTGTTCCTGAGGCATCTATCCGCCAAAGCAATGGTTTATGTTCACACATAGTTCTCCGCAATATGAAGTACACGTGGCATATAAAGTACGGAAAGTGTTAACAATGAAGACATCAAGTTGAAATTAATACAATATAGTGACAGCAACAGGGAAACATTTCTGAATTATGCTGTGCAACAATATAATGCTTCATCCTGAATGATGCTAAAAGCTTGTATTATTAAAAATGCTACAATGCATTTCAAATAAATTCCATAGTGAGATATTTATGACAGATCACTTCCGCTCACTCCCAAGTTTACATGGCAACCAGAGCTCAATAAAATTACAGTTTGTTATAATTTCAGAAAAGTCTACACAATAGACGAAAATCACATTTAATATAAATGTCACATCACGGTGTCACATTATTCTGGAGGTAGCAGTTTTATCGCAGTGGTTGGAGCTTTTAGAATATGCAATGTAATCAAGACATTTCAAGCAGAATATGTTAACTTCATATCCAAGATATACTATTCTTCAAATAACATGATCACAGAAAATAGACTGCATTTGTTTAATACCACAGATATTTGCCTGGGACAGCAGATGAAAAGCCAAGAGTGTTCATGTTTTATTTTAGAAACCAAACCATTTCACAAATGCAAGTTGTTATATCTTATCTGTACAGCCTTTAAAAAGAAATCACACTCGTGATAAAATAGGATACTATGCTATGTAATGACCTGATGACTTGACCATAATAAACGTTATCAATAGGTAAAATCCCATATTCCTTTCTCCCATCCCCAAGTATTTGTGAGAAAATAATTAAGAACAGGATCCATCTATCAATCACACTGAGGAAAACCTAAGACTCAATTGTCTCCAAGTTAGTTTCATTAATTAACTGAACACAATGATACCAGTATCCAAGTTGCCTGCCTACACTGGCTTTTTTAAAGTCAACTTGACGTCAGCTAGTTATCAGAGAAGAGGGAACATCAACTGAGAAAATGTCTCTATAAGATCAGGCTGTAGGCAAGCCTGTAGGCATTTTTGTAATTAGTGATTGATGTGGTCAGACCCAGATCACTGTGGGTGCCACGCATGGGCTGGTGGTCCAGGTGCTGTATGAAGGCAGGCTAAGTAGGCCAGGAAGTGCAAGCCGGTAAGCAGTGTTCCTCTGAGGCCTCTGCATCAGCTCCTGCCTGGTGTGAGTTCCTGTCCTGAGTGCCTTGGATGATGGACTGAGATTTGGAAGAGAAAGTGAAATACATCTGTGATCCTTTGAAAGAAAATGGCCTCCAATGGGAGTGGCCCAATTAGGAGGTGTGGCTTTGTTGGAGTGGTTGTGGCCTTGGAGGAACTGTGTCACCACGGAGGTTGGCTTTGAGATTTCATATATACTCAAGACACACCCACTGTCTCAATTCACTTCCTGTTGCCTTCAGGTCAAGATGTAAGACTCTCAACTTTCTCTCCAGCGCCATGTTTGCCTGCACACAGTCATGTCCTGCCATGATGATAATGGACTAAACCTCTGAACTGTATAACACCACATTGCATGCTTTCCTTTATAAGAGCTGCTGTGGTCATGGTGTCTCTTCAGACAATAGAAACTGTAGTGAGACAAAACCCTTTCCCCCCAAGTCACTTAGTTTATGATGCTTCAGCGCAACAAGTGACCCCAACTGAGACACTGGGAAACCTCAGCTCCCTGTGGGCTGTGGGAAAGACCCCATGAGATGTTCACAGGTCGCTTGCTCTGCGGCTGTGCTCTGGATGTTCAGGGTTTCTCTCATGGTCATGCTGCAGAGCTGACACAAGGGCCCCCGAACTTTCCTTAGCCTTTCAGAAGAAAAGCATACATCTTAAGAAAACAATCTTCATTCAGGTATGGTTGAGAGCCTCAGAGACAGCAGAGTGCCTTGGAAATCTACGGCATTTGAATCCAGTACCTGTGCACTGGCACTCTCTCATTACTGTGTTAGAACCTTGGCCTCCTTAGTTCAAATGGAAACAACAATGCCTTCTAAGAGAAGCAAACTGAATGCCCTGTGAATTGTAACTATGACAAGAACCTGGAATACTAGCTCAGCTCCTATCGGACAGTTACAAGATCATAAGTGAGACGCTATAGCTTCTTCAAATGAACAAGAAAGTGTCTCGTTTTCATCATGCTTTTGTTTTCCCCAAGGATATTCATGCCTCAGCTTCCCTGAGGGGTGTCCATGCCTCAGCTTCCCTGAGGGGTGTCCATGCCTCAGCTTCCCTGAGGGGTGTCCATGCCTCAGCTTCCCTGAGGGGTGTCCATGCCTCAGCTCTGGCATATTTGACCTTCACTATCCTTTAGGGCCAACCTACAAATCTGTCATCTAAAGAACACTCAGTTGAGAAGACTTTCCCTTTTCTGGATTCTCAGGAGTCTGGGGATGACGCCTCTGGCCTCTGCTGCCTTGCTGAAGCTCCCCATTTCCTTTCCTCTGACTGTAAGGCAAACAGAGCATCCATCCACAGATGGCTTATCCCCCTAAAAAGCATCATGCCAAGCTTCCTATATAAACCATGGACGAGAAATCTGAGAACAGAGTGGTTATGTGCCCATGTAAGTGGGTACTGTCATCTCTGCAGCACACTGTGTGGCAGGCAAAATGGTCATTTCTCCTGAAGGTCACCCAGGCAGATGATGTAGCCGAGGCTTGAGCCAGGTTTTAAGTTCAACTCAACTTTTCTTGTATGTCTGGCTTTTACACTAACTCCGACCGTGTATCTGATGATCTTAGGCAACTCAATGGCTCAGAGTACCAACTAGTCAGTGTCACACAGTGCGTGGTGGCTGCTTGGCACAGCTGTGCTCTGTGAGAAATGGCTACTTTAGCTCCCTGTCAGGAGATGAGCAAAGCAGAGATGAGCACTTGACCCTACTGAAATCCAGTCGACCGGAGATGAGCATGGGAAGCTTTTAGCTGTTGGAAGAAAACTGTTCGGCCCAAAGGATGTGTTCTTTTCAAAATTTAAAAGTGAAGCACAAGTACATCAATTTGGTACTTTTAAAACATGCTGAGAAAGGGGACTTCATTCTGGCCTATGGCTTATTAGGGCACAGAAATTCTAAGGCGCACACAATTACAACAGGCAAAATAGCTCTCCACAACAGCCCGGGGACCTTTTCCAGAAACTTCCCTAACACTGCAACATGGCTCCAGGCATGTATAATTTACTTATATGCTGGGTTTGTGTGGTAGACCTGGAACAGAGGAGGGTCACCACAGAGGTCCTGGGGGGGGGGTGACAGCTCCCCAGCACACAGCTCCAGAGGAGGGTCACCACAGAGGTCCTGCGGGGGGGGTGACAGCTCCCCAGCACACAGCTCCAGAGGAGGGTCACCACAGAGGTCCTGCGGGGGGGTGACAGCTCCCCAGCACACAGCTCCATTTCCCTCTTTGCCTGCGCAGATTTTGGATAGTTTAAATGCTGCTTTACCAAGGCAATGGTTCATTTAGTCCTCCTTGTTTTCCCACAATTACAATTTGGAGATGAGTTAAAAGTTATCAATTACATAGCTCTTAGTGGCTGTGCAATGAATTATGGGGTAATTTACAATGTCTATTAGCTACAAGTTTTATCACTAGTATTTTTGTCTTTTATCTTCATTGACCTGAGTAGGCTTACAAAAGAAAAAATTCATTTTATTAGCTGCAAAATAACTGAATAATAAAAATTCATTTAAAGAAGAATGCTCTTAAGCAGCCTTATGGACTTCATCGTGGGCAGGTGGGCTCGGAAAGAAGCATCTGGCAAACTCAAAGCATAACAAGCAAATAATGCACGACCACGGACCTCTGCTCAGTTTCAGTACATGTGCCTGTGTAACTAAGGTGGAAAATTGAAGCCAAATAGGACTCTAGTTCAAACCATAATTTACACAATGATGAGATTGAGTCTGAATGATCACAGCCAAATGTGTTGACACAGGTGATTGCTCAGCACCTTGATTTCCAGTCCTCCCCTCCCCTGCCACCACACACACACACACACACACACACACACACACACACACACACACCAATGACAGACACAAACTGTATTCTTGCCGGCTCAGTTGTAGAGTGGAATTGTTAAATCACATCTCTATTCCCTTTCTTTCCTTTGCATGTTGGGAAGCCTTATGCAAACTACACTTCATGCATCTCAAAAGGAACTGAGAACAAAACCTGCCCCAGCCTGGGTTAGGCAGGGAGGCCGACAGGACAAAGGGAGGCAGACCCCACTTTCTGTGTCAGTGACTTGCACAGAAACGCTACGCCTGTAACAGTAGAGCACATGGCGACCCCGGCCCTCACAAGACTTTCATGTAGGGTAGAGTCTGAGAGCAGCTCAGCTAAACTCAAAATTTCCTTCAGCTGAGTTGAGTTAAGAACCACGTACAACAACAGAGGGAATATTCGTGTAGGTTCGTGTGCCATGGAGAAGTGGTTCAGCAGTGTGGGGGTTTTCTTAGTTCAGGTAGTTTTGGAAGGGCTGTTACTCTGGGTGCATCCTGTCAGTATATTTTTTGTGGGAAGCACACACGGGTGGGGTGGGGTTAGGGATCTGAGATGCAGGCTGGAGCACTGTCCACGGAGGCCGTGAGGTGACATTTCTATGCTGTGAGAGAAACGCTGTGCAGAACACTCATTTCCCAGCATGGCTGACCCTTCCTCCAGCCTGCCGCTCTGGCCTGGGGTTCCTCACGGTTTATTTTGTACTTTGATCTTAAGGTTTTAGATGAGACTCAAGGTGCAAGACAGAACATGAGACTTCTTTTTCTAACTTTTTTTGATTTTTCTAAAATAATAAACTCTAAGAAATTCTCCTATAAAATAATAACCAATAAACACATCATATAGAGAAGGTTAACATACTTATTAATTTTAAAGTAGTTAATGGGTGTCTTAATTAGGGTTGCTATCATTGTGATAAATACCATGATCAAAAGCAACTTGGGGAGGACAGGATTAATTTCCTCTTACAGCATGTAGTCCATCATCCAGGGAAGTCAGGGCAGGAACTCAAACAGGGCAGGAACCTAAAGGCAGGAGCTGATGCAGAAGACACGGAGGAGTGCTGCTTACTGGCTTGCTCCTCATGTCTTGCTCAGCCTGCTTTCTTATAGACTCCAGGCCACCAGGGGAGGTCCCACCCACAATGAGCAGGGCCCTCCCACGTCAATCACCAATCAAGAAAAAGCTCCACAGGTTTGCTCTCAGGCCAGTCTGGTGGGTGAATTTTCTTACTTGAAGATTCCTCTTCCCAAATGATTCAAGATTGTGCCAAGTTGATACACAACTAGCCAGCACAATGGTCATCTAAAACTATATATTATCTCATTAAAAGAAAACCGAAGCAAACAAAAGCAAGAAAAATAAAGCATAACTCTCCACCTCCCCTTGGACTTCAGTGGCCTGTAATGTCGGCGGGTTACACCCTCAGTCAGCAGGACGATTGTGTATAATTTGTAATCATCTCAGGGCGCTGCCCCTCTCCGAAGCTCAAGAGTAGAGGAAACAGCACTTGGAGGACACTGCAGCAGGCATCCTTACTCTTCTGAGGGAGTGGCTGTCATCACAGCCATGAGCTGGGGAAGGAGTGTTGCCTGGCTGGCACACTCAGTGTGCAAACCACACCAGTGTGCAAACACACCTGCAATGGAGAGCAGCAGTATTTTTCTCCAGAAGAAAACTGGGTCCCGAGGATTAGAGAAACCTACAAAGATCAGCGCACTCACTGTTTGTTTTATAGTCTGTCTGCGGTACCTCATTCATCATTCACTAGATTTTCTATTTTTTCTTTTTTTTTTATTTAAATAGCCTGCATGGAACCGACCTAGGTGTGTGACAAGTGTGTAGCTTGGTCTCCTAGTAAGCCTTCTAATGGTGAGAGCAGGACCTCTTCCTGGTGCTGAGCTGATTTTTGGTAACCTGCTCCCCATGCTGGATTACCTGGTCACTGCTTTCAAGGTTCTTCAGACTCAAAAAAGCACATGGTGGGATGAACTTGGGGTTAGCATACCTATCTGTGCAGTCACCAACATTTTGATTAATCAGTCCACGAGCCCCTCCCACTCCTGAGCCGAGCAGAGCCCCTGCTGTCTGGTTTCTTTCCTTTTCCGAATGAGAATTAAAGTGTCATCTTTCCTAGGGACAAAGCTTCCCTCTTCCTGTGCAGCAGCAGTGCAACAGCTCTGGTGACAGGAGCACCTGGTCTAACAAAAATAACTGGGTCAAGTTAACTCAGGACTCCCACTCCCACATCAGGGTAGCTACTAACGGTACTGACGGCTCCAACAAGTTGGCACCTCTGGCTTCTGCTGGCACTGACACTGTCTCTGCCATATGCACATACCCATATGTAGACACATACCTATACATAATTAAAAGTAATAGAAGTCTTTAACTTAGCTAGTAGCCTCAGTCAAGTCTTTTAAAGCATTAATGAGGGACTGGAGAAATGGGCTCAGGAGTAAGAGCACTCACTACTCTTGTAGAGAACCTGGATTTGGTTCCTAGTACCCTATATGTGATTCACAACCATCCTTAACGCTAGCTTCAGAGGATCCAATCTCTTCTTTTGACTTCTGCAGGCACTAATATGTATGTAGTGTAAATGCAGGCAAATATTCATACACATAAAATTAATCTAAAAAATTAGTAGTTTTTAATATACACATTCTCAGAAAGCATTGTCTTCTAAGTTCAAGTAACTGAAGAGTCAACAGGGTGACTGCAGGAATGGCCAGGGCACACAGACCAAGCAAAGGAGACTGCAAGAACATGTAAGACCGGTTTAGACTGGACCAGACCGGTTTAGACTGGACCAGACTGGATCAGACTGGTTTAGACCCATTTAGACTGGTTCAGACTGGACCAGACTGGTTCAGTCCGGTTTAGATCAGTTTAGAGTGGTTCAGACTGGCTCATCCCGGACCAAACCGCTTTAGACCAGACCAAACCCGTTTAGACCGGACCAAACCGGCTTAGACTGGACCATACCGGTTCAGACCAGTCTCAACTGGTTCAGACTGGATCAAACCGGTTCTGACCGGACCAGACCAGTTCTGACCAGTCCGGACCAGCATAGGCCAGACCAGACTGGTTTAGACCGGATCAGACCGGACCAGGCAGGTTCATACTGGTTTAGACCAGTTCATACCGGACCAGACTGGCTCATACCGGTCTTGACCGGTTCAGGCAGGACCAGACCAGACTGGTTTAGACTGGTCTCAACCGCACCAGTTCATACTGGATTAGACCTGTTCAGACAGGACTAGACTGATTCAGACTGGTCTCAACCGGACCAGACTGATTCAGACCAGCTTAGACCAGTTCAGACCGGTTCAGACAAAACCAGACCGGTTCAGACCGGATTATACCAGTTTAGACCGGTTCATACCTGGCCAGACCGGCTTAGACTGGTTCAGACCGTTTTAGACTGGTTCATACCTGATCAGACCGGTTCAGACCGGACCAGACCGGTTTAGACCGGACCAGACCGGTTTAGACCTGCATGTCTCTGTGAAATAACCGTCATCACACACACCCGACAGGAGGGTCGTGGAACAGTGTACAGCTGTGACATCTGTTTTCCTAAGGTACTGTCCACTGTGTCACATGGTCACAAGCAAGCCTGAATCTATGTGGCAGCTACATATGCACTAGGATGCTGAACAAGTCCACCCACGGGTGGGGAACCCACGCCAAGAGTGACACACAAACTATAATGCTCTCCCTCTTCTACAGTTTTCCACTATACACCTAACACTCATCTTTTTCATTTTCTATTACGATCCAAAGATATCCCCTTGAAAGCCCTCAATGCTGAAAGTCATAACTTTCCATTTTTAAATTTTAACAATCAAATTTAGCACACAAGAAGAATGACATTCATTAACTGACATTACGGTTAAACAACTGGAGTAATGGCATTAGGAATCGTAAGCTACACACTCTCGTGAATCCCTACAGCTGTTGCAGCTGTCCTTCCTCCCGTGTGTATGTTTCCTTCCTTCTTTCTTTCATTCTACCATCTTCAGGCAATGAAAATGTATTTTTAAAAGACAGACAGCATGGACACTCTTGTCAAGAGAATATGAATGTATACTTCGCTCATAAAAGCAACTAGCCAGCATATGAGAATGAAGTCCGCGTGCCTGTAGCAGAAATAATGCACACCTCTGCTTTCACAGGATAAAAGTGCTTGGTTATTGACCACGGGCTTGTTTGGATTCTGTATCGTTTAGTTTGTCCTGCTACAGGTGACAGCAGACAGACCAGATCTTCTATCTGTGTCCCCTTGAGAGACACACTGCTGTAGTCTCAGAAAATGCTGACTTATGTTTTCACGTGAGTGAGCTAAGTGACCAACTCAAATCACTCTTTACTCTCTACCGTACTGCCGCAGCTGTGAAGCTACGCTACTATCAGGGATAGTCTGGTGACACCACGTGGTGAGCTGTACGACCCTGCCAGCGATGTGGAATTTGTGTTAGATGCTTACACACTTAGTAGAGAAGCCAAATGGATAGTGGGATAGGTGTGATTTTTCCATGGGCAATCTGTCCTGTTTTCATTTTGTTTTTTAGACACAGTCTCACTATGTGACCTGGGCTGGAGTTTACAGGCCTCCTAATGGAGCTGTGAGTGCACAACTACAGGCACAGGCCGCACCGGCCACCATGACCAACAATTTTACAGTGACGGGAAAAGCTCAAGGCTGGGCTCACATGGGCTCCACTGCAGTTCCCCCTTTTTAGCATTTTTTGATACAGGCAAATTCGTCTGATGGCCCAGAAGTGGAAGGACATTTGCTCTGTTGGCAAAATAAAATAAATTTAACTTAAAATTTCAGTATCTCATCTATCAGAACCAAACTTTGAGACTTCCAAGCACCACACTTTAATCAGCGAGCGTGAAATGGGACGCTGTCACAGCACTGCCTGCATACCCTGCTAATGCGCTGGATTTTATAGTCTCATTAAAGAGGAATAATAAAATGAAAAGGTTATTTTAATGCATGTAATTACTTCTACATATATATTGAAGTTGCAAATTAAAATATGTAAAGCAGAAAATAAACCCGAGATATTTAAACATATTAATCTGTAATTTTAAGATTGAGTAAATTTTCTTACTATCATAAAGGAATTAAACTACGTAAGGCCAATACAGGTGAATGAATTTTGAAGTGCAAATTCTTACAAAGTTCCTTTTCCTTAGAGGACCATATTTATGATTATTATTAACACAGGGCTCATTTTTCAAGGTGCAAAGGAAGTGTCTCTAGAAAAGCTCAGGGTGCGTATGTCTGACAGCAATAAACACACAACTGTCTCCTACTCGTTATTGGTTGAATCAAGCTCAAATTAAGCTCATCAAAATAAAATTGAGAAGTGAATTATTCTGTCTGTAGCTACTTTTAAAATACTAGTCAGTTCCCCCGGTTGATGGAGACTGTGTTTGAGCACACGATCTAGAAGATTCCTGCCAATGCACAAAGGTCTACTGAGAGCGCTCGTCTCTATAAGCAAGGGGCCTGAACCACTCTCATAGCTTTTCGGCCAAACATCTTCTTAAAAGATCTATTTTTATTTATGTGTTTATGTGTGTGCCTCACACTCTCTGTATATATAAGTGTGTGTGTGTGTGTGTGTGTGTGTGTGTGTGTGTGTGTGTGTGTGTGTGCAAGTGCCCTTGGAGACCGCTGTATTTCCTGGAGCTGGAATTTCGGGTGGTTGTGAGCTGCTCCACATGGGTGCTGTGAACTGATCTTGGGTTCCCTGGAAGAGCAGCAAGCTCTCTTCATCACTGAGCCTTCTTTTCAGGCCACTTTTTTTTTTTTTAATTAAACTTGCAGAAAAAAAAATGGGAAAACAGAGGCTTTATCTCCTTTGAGGATGCTGAGGAGGAACACATGGTACTCAGAGCTTAGGTTGTCTGTACTCAAGCAGTAAGTTAGCAGTGGACCCAGGGGCCAGAAAGGCTCCTCTTCGGTTCAGAGGTACATGTCTTAACTCAGGAAGAACCTCAAGGGAGGCCTTCATACTGGTGGAGCCACCCCCACGTGGGATGGGGGAATCCCTGTCAGTGAAAAATGATAATTTCACTGTTAGTCAGCTTTCCCCTTGAGCCATCTAAATCAATGCTTACTGGACTATTTAGCTAATTCAAATCATAGTCTTGGAGATAACTTGGTTAACTAATTAACCAAGATGCAGGACTGGTCCTACCTGCTCTTCAGTCCCTGAGGAACAGCTGACTAGACTGGACAAGAGTGGACAAGAACCTTAGTTTGTTAAATTCCTTACAGATGGGATTGAACCAGGTAACGGCTTTTCTGATCAGAATAAAAATAACGGTAATTGTCTCTTAATTATCAGCAATGGGCAATGGTTTCCAGAAAAAAGCAGCAAGAACTCTGCACAGGTCACTAAACCCAGTTCTCACTGCAACTGAGCTTTTAAAATTAGTATCGAAAATGGAAGCAAACGTCCGAATTCCATCTGTTTCTGACAACTTTCGAATCTGATACCAAACAGCACGTGCTGGAAAGTTTCACGTCAGCTTGACACAAGTCATCCGAGAGGAGGGGCCCTCAATTGAGAGGCTGGGCGAGCCTGTTTTCTTAATTTGTGACTAGAGTGGGAGGGCCCAGCCCATGGTGGGTGGGGCCGATCCTGGGCTGGTGGTCCTGGCCTTTATAAGAAAGCAGGCTGAGAAACCCTAGGGGAGCGAGTCAGTAAGCAGCTCCCTTCCATGTCCTCTGCATCAGCTCCTGCCTTCAAGTTCCTGCCCTCCCTGAGTTTTTGTCTTGACTTCCTTAGGTGATGAACAGTGATATAGAAGTATAAATCAAAAAACTTTCCTCCCCAATGTGCTTTTGACATGATGTTTCATCATAGCAATAGAAATCCCAAGTCACAGAATTAATTAAATGGGCAAGAAAAACAAGAAGGTCTGGGGTTTTTAATTCCTTTTCAAAGAAATTATAAGAAATCCATGTAAGCACTTGGCTGACACATAAATCATAGCTAACAATAAAAATTCCTCAAAGCCCTTCTATTTCCAAGTGTTTCTACTTCTGTGAGACGAACAGGCCACTGCGTTAGGTACAGCACACAGTGACTACCCAGCGAAGGAACCTCTCAGGGCGACTCTGGAGTTCTCACGTCACCCCAAGAGCCCCGGGCCCAAGCTTTCTCTGCTGCTGTTTTATAACTGGGGCACAGCTGTAGTTCCCAGGTCAGCTGCTGTCAGCTGTGCCTCTCTGTCTGTACCATGGTAAGGAGGGAAGGACAGAGGAGGGAGCGTCAGAAATGATGACATCTTCTGAGCAGTGAGAGAAACTGAGGACAGAAGGTATTTGTAAGTCAAGAGGTTACTGCTACTGTTAGTCTAAAGTCGCTCCCGACTTGGCTGTTGGTGTATTTAGGATATGTTGCCATGAGAATAATATTAATTTAGTAGACTGTGATGGCCTATTTGATTGGATAGGGAGACACCTAGGGGGATTAATGCACACACATCAATAAAGCTTTGATGCATCTGTGAGGATTTTTCCAGAGATGATTAAGTGACTGTGGAGGATGGGGTGTGGGTGCACCATGGGATAAAGTCAGCAACCAGATAAAAAGAGCAAAGGAAGAAAGCAGCCAAGCAAGGCATCCCTTCTCTCTGCTCTCTGGTCCAGTGAGAAGGGAGCAAACAGTCTCACACGCTCACTGCTGAAGCAGCCACCTGCCACCTTGCCTTCCCCACTGAGACAGACTATACCTCCTCAAAGCACGAGCCAAAATAAACCCTTTCCTTAACTTGCTTTTGTGAGGTGACTGGACAGAGCAACAAGAAAAGTGTCCACTACACACAGTAGTTCTAACTGTGTTCGAAACCTCCCATGTGTGAGGGAGGTCAGGCTCACTTCTGGAAGCGCAGGGTAATACAATTGAATTCTTGAGGTCTCAGTGTTAGAGCAGCTCCAGCGTACACTCGATAAAAACGCTGCCAAAGGCACAGAAATAAAGATCGTTATCGAGCATGAAGGGCAAGCGTGCTTGCTTCTCAGCAGCTGACCAAAGTTCCTAGAGGGGGCCACGCTAGTGCTTCACGGCCAAGCTTCATCTGAAAAGATTGAGGTCACTGACCCAGACATACCCATTCAAAATTAAGTTCTGTAAGGCTTCCTGTCTAGCTACTAACACCCTGATATCCACAGATTAAAACTTCTTCACAATAGGCTTAGCTACTAGGCAAAAACAAACAAACCAACCCGAAAGCCAAAAACTGTCTTAGATTAAGAATGATTTTAGAAGTCTGGTGGTGGTGGCGCACACCTTTAATCCCAGCACTCGGGAGGCAGAGGCAGGGGAACCTCTGAGAGTCTGAGGCCAGCCTGGTCTACAAGAGCTAGTTCCAGAACAGCTACCAAAGCTACAGAGAAACCCTGTCTCAAAAAACAAAACCAACCAAACAAAAGAGAATGATTTTAAAAACAGAAGCTCACTCCACTGACCCCACGACAGCCACTCTGCTAGAGTCACAGCTTTCCCACATATAATCTGCTCTCTACAGCCTACTGATCTCTAAAGCCGTAGAGAGTGCCCTGTTCCAATTCTGAGCGAGACCTTTCTTTCTAAAGCATAGACCATTGTGAAGACAGCTGAAGCTGCTGTCTGTGGGGTTGCCTGTGCTCCTACCCAAGGCATGGTGGAGAGAAGCTGAAATCTGCCACTCATGCATGATTCAGGCTGTCTGGCCTGAGGAAGAAATGTCTTCTTTTTAAATTCACATAATAGACCATGTGTGTTAACAAAGACTTTGAAGACATCTACAGAATGTCTGATTTCAGTGGTCATAGAATGGCTGTTATTTAATCAACCACTAAGCAAACACCATAGCAAATAACAGTGATTTCTTTTCAGACAGAAATATTTTATTTCGCTGAGATGGGGATGTTTGATAATAGGTTCAGTCTTGGGCACCAGACAAGATTACGTGAGTGAAACAAACGGGCATGGGCACAGCTTCCCATCTGGAGCCACATCCCTGGGATTCCCTTTCAGGTCAGGATGGCTGTTTCCTACAGTCCAGTCCTTTGAGTGACAACAGACTCCTGATGCGCTGTGTCTCCAAGTGCCGCTTGCTGTTGCCCTGAGAACGTTCTTCCAAGTTGCTGGTATTTTTTTTTTCTTAATTTTCCTTTGTGTGTGCCCATACTTGCAGTAATAATATCAACGGCCATCTGACCAAGGACAGAACAGCCTCTTAGGTCAGCAAGTGGCTTTGACGTTAGATAGCTATTAATTATACCATCTGTGACCCAGGCCTTGAATGAGGGAGAGGGAAATTCAAGAGCCAGACACTGACATGACCTTTAGGGACCTTTAGGGACTGGCAGTAAGGAAGCACAGAACATTAATATGAAATACATTTGGGGTAGCCACTACCAAAAGTGGGGCACAGGGTCAGTAACATTTAGCATATTTGGCCTGACCACCACACTCTAACACCTAAGCAGGGAGGAGAAGAAGAAATGCATTAAGACACAGGAAGAGACTCTATAGGAAGACACAGAGAAGAACTTCTCTGCATGGGTAACTGCTTTAAGGAAAGGGAAAAGCCAGGTTTAAAAAACAGATTTATTTTATTTGTGCATATGTGTATGTGAGTGTGTGTGTGTGGGAAGGAGAGGACCACATGTGTGCCACATATGTGTAGGTGCCCTGTAGGTACCAGAAGAGGTGACAGAGTCCCTGGAGCCGGAGTTCCAGGTGGTCCTGAGCTCCCCGACATGGATGCTGGGCAAACAGCTTGGGTCCTCTGAAAGGACAAGCGCTCTTAACAGCCAAGCCATCTCTCCAGCTCCACACCTTGTTTGAAGGACAAGGACACGACAGCAACCTTGGGTTCCTAGAGTGCTATCACCATGCACTGCAGCTGGAGTGTGGAGCCCTCACAGCAGGGGATGAGTGTGATTATTTTTCCCTGAGAAAGGCTAAAAACTACCCCCACTCGCTCTATCCTGGACTAAGACAGCAAATCAGAACAAAGCTGAACATGCTAGGAATGAATGCAGACTCGAGCCCCACCGCCATAGACACAGTGATGGAGAGGTGGTCTCTATCACATACGGAATAAAAACACAAATACAGACCTATGCTCTGAGACTGGTAGAGTCCTCAACAGCTGTCAAGCCAGAGATATCTATTTTTTTTTCTTTTTAAGACAGGGTTTCTCTGTAGCTTTGAAGCCTGTCCTGGAACTAGCTCTTGTAGACCAGGCTGGCCTCGAGCTCACAAAAATCCACCTGCCTCTGCCTCCCGAGTGCTGGGATTAAAGGCGTGCGCCACCACCGCCCGGCCAGAGACGATCTTAAACGGCTTCTGGCACCGTGTGCTCAGGCAGTGACAGGGGATGTCCCAGGGACAGCTGTGGCTTTGTCATGGAATACCACTAACTCTCTGGGTGTTTCCTGGTTCATCTCCATAGGTCAACACATGGACAATTACACAGTACCTTGATCTCAAGCCAAGAAGTGGAAAGGAACCTAGACAATCTGCAACACACATTCCACACACCCAGTAAGATTAAGGAATATGGCACACATCTCGAATTCTTAAGGAAGTTCTGAGAGACACAGAGAAGATTCTAAGGTGAAGAATATGTATTTCTCCACATCCACTATCTAGAAAGAGGTAAACTTCTATATATTTGGGAGGCTGTGCATTCAGGAGGCATATACATACTTTATAATACTGTTTTAACAAGAGACACTCAGGATGACTCTAAGGAACAAAGAATATTCTCTAGTAGGTCCAGGCTATGGCATTTCTGTGACCAGTGGATCAATTGGCACAAGACTTGTCCTTGGGAGATAAAGGATTCATGGCGTGTCTGCAAGCACCAAGACAATTACAGCTGACCACGGTGATGTAATGCTCTGGGGGCTACAGAGGAATCATGCATCCAGTGATTCAGTGGGTTACACAGTGAGACCAAGAAGAGAAGTCACATGCAGATTACTGGGATTCTGTCACAGAAAACAACTTTCTGTTTAAAAAAACAAAGTTCCTAGTGTGTTACAAGGCTGAGATGTGCATTCTGACTGAGTGCCCACTGGGTCACAGTTACAGAGACACAAAGCCAGTGGGCAGTACAACGAAAACAGCGCGTTGGGTTAGGCCTACACAGGCTTAAAAGACACAGCAAAAGTACATTTACAAGTAACTGGGATTCCCATTCCTCCAGTACTGTCCTTTTCATGACCCAGTGATACAAAACAAAACAAACAAAGGAAGTCAGACCTAGCTTTGAACTAACTGGCTGTGACTGTATTACAGCCTAATTCCGACCCATGGAGGGAGAGCCTGGCCACGGCTGCAGCCCTGAGCCTGCTCATCCGCATCAAAGAGGAGGAAATATCCTGAGCGATATTTATACCAGACTTCTGGGCAGGGAGGTGATTTTGCTGTGTCGACAGGGACCCTGGGGAAATCAGAGAATTACTGCAGGATCAGGACCCCCAGGGAAAATGCATTAGACACAAGTCAGGTGCTTTGTGTCCTAATGTTTACCAGGAGATGTGTGCCAAATGTCACCATATGCAAGTCCACTGTCTGCTGTGAGCTGGGAAGGTAACTCACTCTATGGCTGTCAGCCAGCCTCCCACGCAGGCCACAAGAAAACTGACACAATGGGGCTAGCAGAGTCACGGGAAGCTCCCTCGCCACCTGTGGAAAGGCTATTGCAGATTTCCCAACCAGCACAGACCACACCTCAATCCGAGGCAGGACAGCCAGGTGATCACACTGGGGTGGAGGTAGCAGGCTGATTTGCTTCAGCTGGGGACTGAATTTAGGGTGTTTGCCGTCTAGGTAATCAAGCAGAGCCACATCCTCACTTCCCAGCCTTTATTTTAAAAACACACTCACTGTTTCACTGCTAGACAGGTGTTATTTGTGTGGCAGGCCTTACAATTCAAAGTTGTAACTAACTATAGAAAAGCCAGGGGCTAAAATCTAAATTCATAATTAACAATAAAAATACTGAAAAGCCTTGATTTAAATTACAAACCAATGTTTTATAGTAACATGCTTGAATATGAAACATCCCTGAATATAATGTCACAACAAGGGTAAATGTTAAGTATTCAAAGGTCCCCAGTGGGCATTTCTAATTTTTGTTTCTATATTTAGAAACAAAATGACGCATGAATTTTTTTGACTCCTAATAATGTCTCAAGTGTTGTACAATTAGTAAATGCCTTTTAAAGCCCATGTCTTAGAGCTATGTGGAACATGCCATCATCAACACTAACAGGCTCCATGCTGCCTGAGCAACGCAGGGTGATTCAGCCACAGCAGCACCAGTCCCAGTCAGAGGCTTCTCTGAGGTCACTTGGAGAGGTGAGTGGTAACCTGTTTGCCCTACTCAAAGGTTGTGGCATGGCCTCGGCGTACCAAGCTGTCCTCTCACCCAGTTCCTCCACAGCGAGCATGTGGGCACATCTATTTGAGCACTATGGGAGCGACCTGAGAGCTGCTCCCACTCCAGGGGACACTGATTTTACAGGTGTGCTCTGGATAACCAACTGATCCAATCCAAGGTCAATGGTGTCGGTAGTTTGAAACTGGACTTGAGGCTCTGGTACTTTTCTGCCAGAACTCAGTATTTACCTAACCAGTCCAGAATCCTTCAGAATTCCAAGATGACAGTGACCAGAATATCTAGAAGTCTCTAGTGTTTCCATTTTCCTCCTTTAGTTGGAAGAGACTATGGACCCAGCTTTGAATAAACAAGCTTCTTGGAATTTAAATGGCCAGCTGCAGGGCTAGGGTTCAGCAAGCATGCTCTCTTTAGGAGAAGAGGACAGGTGTGGGAGCAGGAGAACAGGTGTGGGAGCAAGAGAACAGGTGTGGGAGCAGGAGGAAATGTATGGGAGCAGGAGAAGTGGGAGCAGGAGAAGTGGGAGCAGGAGGAGTGGGAGCAGGAGGACAGATGTAGGAGCAGGAGGACAGGTGTAGGAGCAGGAGGGCAGGTGTAGGAGCAGAAGGGCAGGTGTGGGAGCAGGACAGGTGTGGGAGCAGGAGGACAGGCGTGGGAGCAGGAGGACAGGCGTGGGAGCAGGAGGACAGGTGTGGGAGCAGGAGGACAGGTGTGGGAGCAGGAGGACAGGTGTGGGAGCAGGAGGACAGGTGTGGGAGCAGGAGGACAGGTGTGTGGGGAAAGTGGTAGGAAACTGCTCAGAACAACCTTTTCCTTCCTTTAAAAAACATTTCTTATTGATTTTATTGAGCTCTACATTTTTCTCTGCTCCTTTCCTTTCCTCCCCGCTCCCCTTCAACCCTCTCCCATGGTCCCCATGCTCTCAATTTACTCAGGAGATCTTGTCTTTTTCTACTTCCCATGTAGATTAGATTCGATCCTCGTTGTTGCCTAAGTTCTCTGGGATTGTGGTTTGTGGGCTGTTTTTCTTTGCTTTATATCTAAAAACCACTTATGAGTGAGTACAAGTGATAATTGTCTTTCTGGGTCTGGGTTACCTCATGCAAAATGATGTTTTCTAGCTCCACCCATTTGCCTGCAAATTTCAAGATGTCATTTTTTCTGCTGTGTAGTACTCCATTGTATAAATATACCACCTTTTCCTTATCCATTCTTTGGTTGAGGGGCATTTAGGATGTTTTCAGGGTCTGGCTATGACAAACACTGCTTCTATGAGCATAGTTGAACACATGTCCTTGTGGCATGATTGAGCACCCTTTGGATATATACCCCAAAGAGGTACTGCTGGGTCTTGAGGAAGGTTGTTTCCTAATTTTCTAAGTAATCACCATACTGAAATTCAACATGGCTACACCAGTTTGCACTCCCACCAGCAATGCAGAAGTGTTCCCTTCATCCCACAATCTCTCCAGAATAAGTTGTCATCAGTGTTTTTGATCTTGGCCATGTGTAAGATTGATGGAGTTGTGACAAACATTTATTTTAAATGATGCACAGTGTGTGTGTGTGTTTATGTGTGTGTGCGTGCGTGCATGTGGGTACAGGTGCCTGAGGAGGACAGAGACGGTGTTGGGTGCTCTGGAGTGAAGTTACACGTCACTGTGAGCCGGCTGACATACTGGGCACTGGGAACCACACCTGGGTACTTTGCAAGAGCAGTATGTGCTCTTAACCCCCAAGCCACCTCTCCAGCACCACTTTCTTTCCTTACAGCTGCCTTTAAAAGAAGACTCAGATCTTCAGGGTTATTTGAAGTCTGAAAACAATTCCTCCCCAAGTACAGTTCCTAAGACATATACAAATTGACTTGTTGGAAACATGTAGGCCTTTCTTAATGTTTTCTTTATCTCTGCATCTCCCCTAACGGCTCTACACTTCAAACCGCTGCCAGGTTTATCGCTGGCATGACCTGTGCCCATTTCCTTTCTATCAGGAAACACATCTTTTGTTCGCTGCTCAGACTTCTGTTCACACAGTGTGATCTTGGTAAAGACTCCGAGATGGCGTGTTAATGCAGAGATAGCACAGATCAATAGCTTACATCTGTTCAGGCTTTTGTTCTAGAAAGACAGGAATGCCGAAAAGTAAGCAGCACAGCGGCTTCGCATCCACCAGTGACTCCCTGGAGGGACTGCAGGGTGTCTGCAGGCTTCAGGGTCTCGAAGCCACTAACCGTGAAGGGCGAGTGCAGAATGGGCTGGCCACATACTCTAGGTACCTTCTGGATGGGCGCAAGGGATGAAGTACAATGCATTTTGGCTGAAACTTAATTACTGAACACACTGAAGCAGAAGCACCCGTAGCTGTCCATTTTCAGAAGCCTGTGTCAGCAGCAGAGTCCACATCCTCCAGGGGAGGCGACAGCTGCTGAAGGAAAGTCATCCTAAGTGGGTGTGCCCTATATAAACAATACCTTTCAAAAAAGTAAAAGAAAACACTGTAAACCCAACATCAATAAATAAGAAAAATCTCGATTCTTCTAACCCTATTCATAAGAGCAACTGGGTATTCTTCTTCTAAATCCTGTCTCAGATTACATTCCTGGTGAAATAAACTGAACATTCAAATCTTTGGGTCAAACTCAGTAATATCTTAACATAAAGACAACTGCTCAGCAGTGCGTGGTGGATATGCAGGCATGTTTGCAGGGCCACAGAGGGATGTTCACTAGAGACTCTGGAGTCATGGTGGCAAACCTGACAGTCATAAGCCTACATTCTGGTGCTCTTGTGGTTTCAGAAGAAATACAGTTCAAACAATGTAAGCGCTTCCTTCCGTTACTATGGGGGCAGGGTCCTAGGCAGCAATAACTTGTTCAGTAAACTCATCAAAAGCATCTCAGCCTGCAGGATGATGGTGGCTAATGCTTTTAATCCCAGCACTCGGGAGGCAGAGACAGGTGGCTCTCTGTGAGTTTGAGGTCAGCCTGGTCCACAGGGTGAGTTCCAGGACAGGCTCCAAAGCTACAGAAAAATTCTGTCTTGAAAAACCAGGAAAAAAAAAAGAAAAGAAAAAGAATACCTCAATTCCTCAGCCCATGATACATGAACTATGATGAAAAGACAGAGAAACCCTGTCTCCAAAAACCAACAAACCAACAACAACAATAAAATCCCCACAAAGATATAATTAGGATTTACACTCATCTTTCTTTAAAGGGGAAAAAGAAAAATCCTGGAATTATCTTTCAGATGAAAGCGCTCTTTGTTTAAATCAGCTGATTATAGTCCATGAATTCTTAACACACACACACTAATACACACACACACACACACACAAAATGTTCAATGAAAGAAAAATACTCATTTACTAAAAAATGTGAACATGGGCCATGGCTAGGGCGCACAGGCTGTGAGTTCTCATGGTCTCCATTCTGGAAGTAGAGGACCCAGGGAGAAGATCTGAGTGTATCTCAAGTTTGGCCAATAGTAATGCAGAGGCTTCTAATTGATTAAAGAGCTAAACTGAAGTTGAGCGCTCAGCTGTGGTTGGCTTATCTTTATTAGCTGCTCACCACCCAAGGCTTGGAAACTTCTCAAAGGAAGGGGAGGAGAGAAAATAAAGGCTGCAGGGTTGGGAGGAGAGTTGTGAGATGCTGGCTTCTGGACACAACACGGCTGCTGCAGGCATCAACGCAAGCCAGGCAAAACTCCAGCATGGGTGGGAGAAGGGTCTCCTGAGGCCCCATGTCCATCAGGGAAGCGTTAGGCAGGTGATGGCTGCTGAGGCAGGAGAGTCACTCTCTTTTTGAGGATGTGGCCATTGATAGGTTGCTCATGTCTCAGTGGATGGCCACAAATCCATGTGCACATGAGAAGCATCGACTGGACTCAGAGGGCGACTGAGACACGGAAAACAAAAAGAGGACCTAAGGCTGGGAGGGAGATCTGGCGGGGAGCATTAGGGAGAGGGAAAGGATTAGCGGTGGGCAGACCAATACACATTGCATACATGTATGGCACTTTCAAAGACTAAAAATATATTATTGTGATGGCTAGTTTTATGTCAATTTGACACAAGCTAGAGTTAATTGAAAGGAGGATGTTGATTGAGAAAATACTTTTTTTTTTTTTTTTGGTTTTTCGACACAGGGTTTCTCTGCAGCTTTAGAGCCTGTCCTGGAGCTAGCTCTTGTAGACCAGGCTGGCCTCGAACTCACAGAGATCTGGTTGCCTCTGCCTCCCAAGTGCTGGTATTAAAGGTGTGCACCACCACCGTCCAGCCTTGACATGTTCTTAATTAGTGATTGATGGGGATCCCTAGCCCATTGTGTGTGGGGGCATCTCCAGGCTGGTGGTCCTGAGTTTTATAAGAAAGCAGGGTGAGCAAGCCATGAGGAGCAGGCCAGTAAGCAGCACTCCCTTCCAGGGCCTCTGCATCAGCTCCTGTCTCCAGGTTCCTGCTCTGTTTGAGTTCCTGTCCTGACTTCCTCCAGTGAGGAACAGTGCTGTGGAAGTGTAAGCTTTCTTCCCCAACTTGCTTTTTGGCAGTGGTGTTCATCGCAGCAAAAGAAACCCTAACTAAGATAACTACTTTAAAAATGTAAACAGGATCCCCCCAAAACAGAGAAACACCTCGAACAATGAAGTGATCTGGGCCCTGAGCTAGACAGCCCACATTCAGAAGGCCAGCTTAGCTAAGGTGGCATCAAACTGAAACTTACATGTTATCCTATCTTGACATCTGGCATAGCCTCCAATGACCTAATCCACAGGGCACTTTCTACTCTTTCCAATGGACATGGACTCCAGCTGGGCTGCAGCTCCTGTTTATGGAGTAGGAGTCTTTGCTGGCTGCCTCTAGCAGGGGTGATCCAAAAGGTTCACCACTCCCTCCCCTACTCTCTACACACTATAAAGCCGGCTGCCCACAGCCTGCTGCCCAGTCTCCTCCCAGGTGCGAGCTGCCTGTGGATCTGCGGATGCGCTGTGTTCTGCCGGAGTGACTCATGGCCCACTGTCCAGCTCATCTGGTAAGGTGTGCTCAGCCATCACTTGCCCATAGCAGGAGACTTCCCTCACCAGCAGGATCCAGAGCCTCTTCCAAACTAAGCCGATGAGCCCACAGCTGGGCCTACTTAATTATCATCTCCAAGTTCCTTCCTTGGGGAGTTAGGATTAAGACTTCCCTTAGAGATCATGCATACACACACCACCGCCCCGTGGAGTGCTTCATCAGGGCTGGTCTCACAAGTACCATCTAGCCCAACTGCCTTCTTCGGTCATTGTGAAGGCTACATGCATTCAGAACCTATCATGTTAAAATTAATACTGAGAGTTTAAAACCACAGGTTGGGATGCAAGTTGACAAAGGACCAGAGTTGATTTAAAAAGCCATCTATCTGGCTTACCGACTAGAGAGCACAGGTCTAGCCACCACAGAACCGCCCTCCGGAGAATTTACATGACGCCAACAGACAAGAAACCAAGACTGCTTTCAGGATACCAAACAACTGCTTCATAATACTTTGACCCGTGAATCAGGACATGCAAATGAGGCCTAATTTATAACAATAAAACCATTTATAAAAGCTAATATATTGTGCGCAAGTGTTTAAAAATGTTTACTTCTGAGACGGGGAGCGGATACAACTTTACCTAAAAGAATTCTTTACTTTTTTTTTTCTTTCTCACCTCTCAGTTGCACCTGCCTGTGTGAATCTACAGCATTCTGCGCTGGGTACCTAACACGTTTTCAGAGTTTATGTAAGTGCCTCATCTAGATGAGTTGTGTACTTGTGTATTTAGAGACAAGGAAGTTTATAAAATAAGTAATTTTATTTCTGTTCATAAAAATAAAAATTGAGAGCTTTAAAACGGGTGATGGCTCAGGGGTCTCAGTGGTTAAGGGCACATGCTACTCTTGCAGAGGACTTGGGTCTGGCTTCCAGCGCCTACATCAGGCAGCTCACAGCTTCTAACTCCACTCCAGAGGCTCTGGTAGCCTCTTCGCTTCTGTATGCGCCCACACTCATGGGTCCATACATCCTCTCTACATGTAATTTAAAAACTCCTGAAAATGGAGTGGGGAAGAAACATTAGTATAGAAGAAATCCATTTGTAAGGTTTTGGAGTAGCTTTTTTTTCCTATTAACTATCTGACTTTTAATGTTGTCCAGTTTAGTAAAGTTCATACTCAAATGTGCCTTTTTCATATGCAAAATTTATTTTTTTCAAAATTTACTTGATACTGGAATGTAATTTATCATTTAAGAGCTGGAGGCAAACCGTATCTGGGCTATGTTACTTAGTAAGTAGCTGAATGTTACATTCAGGTTTTTTTTAATGTACCTTTTAAACATATCTTTTTGGCTATATCATATTCAATAAATATTAAGTACTAGCTTGAAGTGGACTATTGTTAACATGTAGAAAATTGTACAGTCATAGAGTTTATAACAAAAATAAGCAGAATACATACTGCTAGCACTCAGTAGTTAACATACCAGCTGGGCTAGAGGCACTCACTCCTGCTCAGACAGCAGCTGTGCTGTGCTGTCCATTAGCTTTAAAAAGTGCATATTATCAGCTCCAGATTACTGAACATCTGTATGTTTGTATGCCCAAATAGAATACTTCTATATAGGTTATAAACTCGTCCAGCATTGAGAAGTTATTTCAACACAAATGAGAAAGACAGAGGATTTCTATTTTCTTTACGAAGTAATTAGACATTTCTATCACGAAGTAATTAGACATTTCTATCACTCCTAGTCTATGTGAATTTCAACACGTTACATGGCAGAAAAGAGCCAGCAGGATATATGCACACTCATCCATCCCTTCTCCAGGGCTGTGTATACCCAGAGGAAACCCCAAGAGTGTCATTCATTTACACCACAACACTTTAGAAGCCAGGCATGCATGGTGGCTTATGCCTGTGATCCCAGCACCTGGGAGGCCAAGGCTGGAGGGTGTTGAGGTTTGACCACAGTCTGGGCTACAGGTTGATTTCAGGCCATCCTGAGATTTGGTGTGAGATCTTGTCTCTCATGAATGACTCCACCGCGTGCCTGACCCTCATTAGGGTTAGTGAGCACACTCGTCCAGGTTGTGAGGTGTGCTTTAACTGAACAGGAAACACTTCAGACTGCTAGATCATGAGGGAATGTTTTCAGCACTAAACTTGGGACAAAAAGTGAAAAAGGAAGGAAGGAAGGAAGGAAGGAAGGAAGGAAGGAAGGAAGGAAGGAAGGAAGGAAGGAGAGAAGGAAGGAAGGAAGGAAGGAAGGAGAGAAGAAAGGAAGGAAGGAAGGAAGGAGAGAAGAAAGGAAGGAAGGAGAGAAGAAAGGAAGGAAGGAAGAAAGGAAGGAAGGAAGGAAGTCTGAGATCACAGAGAGACTTACACTGTTTTGCTGAAAGGTGGAATATGCAAACCTTCCCAATACTAGAAAAACTTTAAAAGCATCCCCTCTGATGTTAAGCCGGCTTTGAGTCTAATACAACAATCACTTAGAGAAACGAATTTTAAATGCTGACACCACTGGGTAGAACTTTGGCCTTCTCTTTCTTCTGCCTTTTGCCTATTAAGTCTGAAGGCCTTTATACAAATAAACAGTCATCTGTACTTCACGGTACCCACCGTCCTGAAACACTAGCTAATCGAAAAAGAAGTCAGCTTTTTTCCCCTAAACTGTAGCAATCTGACACTCTTCCCTCACTCCCCTTCTTCATACAACATTTAGAATCTGACATTTGATGTGGCTGGTAAATCTGGTAACACAGAGAGCATTCTACAGAAACCACTGCAAAGCTGAGTTCCTGCACATCTGCAGAACATGGGTCTGTGAGATTACTGGGTAGCTCTACAATGTAGGGCTCCAACTGCTATTTGCCCCCCTGTGATATAGTATACAGCCAACCTGGACATGGTATAATTCAAAACATTTCAAATTAGCTTCAACACTAATGTAACTGCCCTTCTTAAAATGTCCTCACTTTATACAGCTCAATCAGTGTGTTGGAGTGGCTCTGACAGACAGTGAGAACAGTAAGCAAGTCTACAAGCTGTGGTTAGTAATATAAATAAAATATTTCTCAGACACTAGCAAATCTGTTTACTCCAATTTACTCTTATTGAAAACATTATTTTTTTTTTTCAAGACCGGATAGGATCTCTTGATCCCTTGGCTGTTCTGGAACTTACTTTGTAGACCAGGCTGGCCTCGAACTCACAGCGATTCACCCACCTCTGCCTTCAGAGTGCTGAGAATAAAGGTGTGCACCCCACTGCCTGGTGATATTTTGTATTTCTGTGCTATGTACTTGTGTACACATGTGTACACATGTACAGGTGCATGCACATAATATGTGCACAGGCTTGTGAAGGCCAGAGGTTTATGTCCAGTATCTTATCCTTCCCGTCTTATTACAGACACATCTCTCACTGAACCTGGAGCTCACTGATGCAATCTGACAAGACGACCTGGTCAGCGGCCTCCTGGGAGCCTCAGACTCCTCCTCCCCAGGGCTGGGTTTCAGGCCTGTACAGCAGTGTTGAATTTTTACCTTGGGATTGCAGCTCCGGGTCTTCATTGGCTGAGCAAACATGTTGCTGGCTAAGCCATCTCCTCCCTCCCATTTTGCATTTTTTAAAAGAAAGCTAAAGATGTCAGATGCAATAAGAAATATGTAATGTAAACCGTGTAGCTTCTAAGACAGCTTTGTTGAATGTCTTACATCCACTACAGCTTGGGACACAGAAGAGAGGGCTGGAGACACAGTTCAGTTGCTGGAGGACTTCCTGGCAAGTCCAAAGACCCAAGTTTCATCCACAGAATCAAAAAATAAATTATAAAAAAATTAAAAGCTTGGCATAGCAGTGCAGGTTGTAACCTCAGTCTTATGTGGAGGAAGCAGGCACATCATGGAGGCTCTGACGGGTGAACTGTGGGCCAGTGAGAGGCCTCGTCTCTAACAAGGTAGGTTGAGTTGTGGAATGTAACACTCGGAGTCGCCTCTGGCCTTTGAGTGCACCCACACATGTATGCGATTGTACACACACAGGCCTGAACATTGAGAAGAAGAACAGGAAAGAGGAACTTGAGGGGGTCTTTTGTGACTGGAACGCACTGGATCACACCGCTTTTTACGAGCAGCAGCAATCTAAAACCGCATCCTTTCCTGCTCAACAGAGCAATCTCAAGAGAAAAGAGCACGAGAGGGGGCATGGGTCACCCGGATACTCCGAGGTCCTACTCTACCTTTCTAGGTTTTAATTCTTCTTTTCAGTGCCAGACCAAACCTAGGTCCCAGTGCATGGTAGGCACCAGCATCGCTGAGCCACACTCCAGCAGCACAAACCTTTGCTACCTGATGCCATGAAACAGTCTCCCGATTTCCTCCCTGGGGCCTGGAGGCTGAACTCAAATCATAGGCCAAAGCAAAGTGTGGCTGTGGTGCAAGGCAATGAATTAAAAAACAAAACAAAACAAAACAAAAACATGTATTCATTCATTCATTCATTCATCTGTGTGTGTATGTGTGTGTATGTGTGCGTGTGCACACGCACGCGTGCACTTCACTGACATGGCACAGTCTGCATGCAGCAGGAAACCTTTTAGGACTTGTTTTCTCCTTCCACCATGTGGGTCCTGCCTGGGGATTGGACCCAGATTGTTGGGCTTCCCCACTGCGCAGTCTCACCAGTCTAGGGCGATCCTTAGCTTCTTTCCCACACTCTGGGGAGGGGGCAGTCTATGAGTGAGGAGGGCTCAGCTCTGTGATCCTACCCCAAACACAGCAGCACCCAGATTTACATGTTCTCGAGTTGTGGATCACATCTGGTCTGACCACAGCTAATAACGAAAACCAAAACCATGATCTAAACGACTACAGAACTGACGATATAGCTTTTGTCCCGTCTTCCCCTCCCCCAGCCCCACTTCCCCCATACTCACTCTCCCCTATACTTCAGAGGCCTGAAGGCAGGCGGTGAAAGGTGAGGGAGGAAGTGGGAGGAAATGGAAAGTCCCTGAAACGCAGGGTGCGTCATCTCTCCACTTCCGTTGTCCACTGGCCTTAAAATGCTGGAGAGGTGGAGAAGATTCCAAACTGTAAAACTGGTTTTCAAGAGACACATGCAGACACCAGCGACAGTTCAATACTTTGATGGCCTCCGTGTGTCTGTCCTTCCTGCTTCAGCTTTGTCAAGGAGGCAGGCAAAGGCAGTGAGAATCCCAGAGTTCCTAGAAAGCCACGAGAGTGCGGCCATCACCGCAGTCCATTTGTTCACTATTGCTGAGGGCTTCAACAAAAACTGTATTTTTGAAGGTTATTTTCTTTCAAAGGACTTAAAAAACAAACAAACAAACAAACAAACAAGTCCCACGATGGCAGAGAAGGGAAGGGGCTAGCTTTTACACTGCAATGTTTTCCCAGGGTCCCCACGTTCTTAAGCATGGGCCTCTTAGCATGGCACTAGGCTCTAAGAAACATCCTGCCCAGTATTACACAGTGGGCTCAGTTCTTAAATGATTTGCACCTATGCTGGCTAACATAGTAAAGGTTCTCAGCACACCTGGGATGGGGAGCTAGCACTCCTAGCCTCAGAAACACTAGGCTCTTTTTCAGACATAAAGGCATTTTTTTTAATGTTTTAATGACCAGATTTTGTCTTTCTATCTTATATATAAGACATGCTTTATTCTATGGTAATTTATTTGTGACAGTAAAGTTAGAAGAAGCAGAAATACGAACAGTCTGGAGAAAAAAGATATCTTTCATTAAAACAGAATAAATAGATCTGATGTCTCGTGTGAGAAGAAATGGATATGAAAGCTAAGACACTAAAATATTACCCTTCTTTATTAACAGAGAAAAGTTCCATACCAGTATCTACTTATTCTTCACCTGCCTGTTACACACAACATGAACAAAGGCAGGACAGTACAGAAGTCCTTATGCAGATTTCACACAAACACAAACACTAAGCAGTTCTTGCTCACCAGTGACAAACTGCACAAGAGGAAGGGCTCCTGAGCAGATCTTGGTGACAATCTAACTTGGGTCTTAGAAAACAAGGACTCTAAACCAGGCCTTCAACAAGTAGAAAGATGACAGCCAGAGACTGGCAAGCTATGGAGAACTGTTTATCCTGTCAGCAGATGAAGAAAGAGTGGCCAAGTGTCAGCTGCGGCGGCCCTAGCACCTGCAGTCAGACAGCACGAGAATGACGCTCGCTGTCTGCCTGAGTCTAGCTGAGACGTGGGACAGCTGGCAAGTGGACAACACTCGTTCAGGCAGCCCCTCACTTCCCACCTCTCCTGGAGAAACCTTTGGGTACCCCTCTTTAAAGAGCCCACTGAGTGGCCCCAAATCCCTTCAATCACACAAAAAAGTCCCGGACAAACACCTTTTTAACTATCGTTCTTTTCATGGTTGAGAGCATTCTCTGACTGCAACAGGCTCCGAATCTGAGATGGTATTTCACGGAAAAGCCTGCCCAAATCCTGTTTATACCTCAAGCATCTACCTTAAGACCTTTTAATGTCTCCACTCTAACTTCCAATTCCCTATAAAAATACAGTAGATTATTTGTTTCTCAGGGGACCACTTGTCTTGCCATATCCCACTGCTGTGTGAGCCCTACTGACACCAGAGCTTCCTGCAGTTTGTCTCTGAAGCGTGCAGGTTAGCTATGGCCAATTACCATGCATTTGTTAAGACACTCGGGCCAAGCCTACACTTCATTAATCAATTCTCTGGCCGTGGAATGCAGCACTTCATAATTTCCCTGCTTGGTTTGGGAGTTTGCTGATGCCTGTAAACTATTAAGTATGTATGTAAGGAAGCACTACTACCAACAACAAATTAAGAGTTCAAAGGGAGCCGGATGCTGTTTTAATACTTTGACTTAATCCCTGCACCAACCCTTGGCAGTAGATACTCCCCCTACCATCATCTGAGCAATACAAACAAAAGGCGGAGTGTAATAACTCACTGGAGGTCACATGACGGGAAGGTGAGAGAGGTGGTATGTGCTCAGGCAGTTTGCACACTCAATCTTCACTCTTACGTACTACACAGACAGCTTCAACCCATCATTTCAAGGGCTCCCGGTCTTAAGCCCTGTTCTCTTCAGTGTGAATTCCTACTCCATTATGGGTGTGCCCGTTCATCCACGAAGACTCTCGCTGTATCACAGGGTCATTAAAGCCTCTATCTGAGACTAAGCTGGGAAGGAGTTCATCAGGCTGCTCTCAATCCAGGAGTCTAAATTATCCTTAGGAGAGGAATCTGCTGACATTCTGACTGGGGTTGCACTGTTCTCTCACACCAAGTAGTCCTGACAGCATGGTGATGCTCTCTGTGGACACAGAGTATCTTTACTCCGCTCACCTCTTCAGACTTCAGAATTAGAGGGTTGCAGTCTGTCATGGAAACGTCTCCTAGGTGGTCTGATTGACACCTGGTCCTAGTTTCATTTCTGTTGCTGGGATAAGATACCTGACAGAGCAACTGAGGAACAGGACTCTTCTTCCTGGTGGCACCAGGAGGCCAATTCCCCTCTACCCCAGAGGCCCCACCTTCCCACAGAGAGGCCTCCTCCTCTGTTCCTCAGGTAGGCTCTGCTCCTTTTCTCACCTCAAAGACAGGCAATTCCTTCTGCAACCTCACTTCTCAGAGCCATTGGGTAGTCATCGCTTTGCCTACCCACAGAGGTCTCTCATCTCTTCCAGAATCTTGCCAATAAGTGTTGCCCAGTTGCCATGGTTCTTTCTGGATCTCCCCATACCTCAGACTAGGCCAATTCCTCTCCAACCTAGAAGCAATCCACTCCTCTGGGATCTCATTTTCCAATTCTCCCAGGTTAGGCCTTGCCCTTCCCAATCCCACATTCCACCAGACTATACACCGAGGTCACCAAGATCTTCTGCCCCCAACTGCTACTTGACTGGGCCTGACCCGCGCTCTGGGGAACCAGGCTGGGCAATCTGCTGAGATCTTACTGAAGGTATGGCAACCGGACTCGGAGAGTCACACCTGAAGGCACAGGGGAGGGTTGCAGCAAGAAGGAAGTACTTACTGTGTGCTTACTGGACTGTCTGTCCACCCACACATTAGCAGATTCTAATCAAAAGGGCTGGGAACAGATCCCACAGCTCTCAGGAGCTGGTGCCACAGAAGAAAGCACCTCGGCCCTCTAACAGTTTAACCCTTTCCTGAGCATTACACATGCCTACGCTGAAAGAAGATGATCTGAACAGAAGGGAAGAAAGATGAGGCCAACAAACCACTTCAGATGTGCAAGTCCCAACACAGAAACAAGAGAAACATGAACCAATAAAGACACCCACCTCCCAATTTCTAAACCCATAGTCATGTACCCTAATGAGAATGACCTGCTAGGTGTTCCAGTCAAGAGATTGAAGAGAACGATGATAATTATGCTCACATAACTCGAAGAAGATAAGAATAAACTCCAAGACAATAAAAACGAAGAATGGAATGAAATTCACAAGGCATGCAAGATATGAAAATAGAATTCATGAAAGAAATAGAATTACTGAAGAAACAGAAACTGAAATGATGATGGACAAGAAAAACTCAGTGAGTCAAGTAAATCCTCAGTGGAAAGCCTCTCCGGTCTCCCAAGCAGAATGAATCATGTGGAAAACAGCCAGGGCTGGAAGACAAAGCACAGGAATTGGATCCCTCGCCAAAAGTCAGTGAGAAATTTAAAATACAAAGAACCATGACTGGGAAATGGGGGAGCTGTGGGACACCATGGAAAGACCTAACCTCTGAGTTATGGACCTGGAACAAGGAGAAAAAGAGACAGCAAAGGCATACAGAATATCTTCAGAATAATCACCTAGAGAACGGTGCCCATGCAGGTGCGAGAGGCCTATTGAGCACCAAGCGAATCCTCCCCACTGTCTGCTAGAACAGTAAAAGCGCAGAAGAGAGCACTGGCATTGAAAGTGACGAGAGAGGAAGGCCATGCCAGTTATAAGGCAGGCTGAGAGGAACACCGATTATTCAACAGAAACCTTTACAGCTGGAGGAACCTGTGAAGACGTATTTCAAGTACTGAAAGACCACAAATGTCAACCATGAGCAAAACTGTTTATTGAAATTGGAGAAATAAAATCTTTTCACAATAAAAACAGATTAAAGGGACTTGTGGCCACTCAGTCATTCCTAGGACACTGTAGGGGGCATTTCAGTCTGAAGAGAATGATAAACACACCCAAGATGTCACCAAAAATAAAAAATGCCATGATAGTTAGGCGAAAGAGGTCCTAGGAAAGTACACGATCAAGTGACAGGAACTAATGCACATATTTCAGGGATAGCTCTCAATATTAGCAGTCTCAATTCCCTATTATAAAGACATGGACTAGCTGACTGGATCCATTTCTTTGCTGCTTCCAAAACACATACCTCCCCATCAAGAACAGACACTATCTTAGGGTAGAAGGAGAGAGAAAGGTACTCAAAGCAAATGAAACTAAGAAGCAAACAGAAAGAGCTATTTCATGTTTGACAAAATACACTTCAAACCGAAGCTATTCAGAAGAAGAAGGAAAGTCACTTTATACTTAAAGGATCCTCTGGAGCTGGAGTTACACATGGCTGTGAGTTGCCATGTGGGCTCAGGGAACTGAACTCAAGCCCTCTGCAAAAGCAACAGGTGTTCCTAATCACTAAGCCATCACTCAAGCCTCCCAAATCCTTACTATGAAGCTAGTATTACTCTGATAACAACAACAACAACAACAACACACACACACACACACACACAGAGAGAGAGAGAGAGAGATGAGAGAGAGGAGAGAGAGGAGAGAGAGAGAGAGAGAGAGAGAGATATACACACATGGAATACTTAAAAATTAAGTTAAAACACATCATCTACTATTACTCTAATAACACACACAGAGAGAAAGAGAAAGAGAGAGAGAGAGAGAGATGGAGAGACAGACATGCACACATGGAATACTTAAAAATTAAGTTAAAACACATCATCTACTATGATCCAGGCAGCTTCATTACAGAGATAGGGATGATTCAACATATGTGAACCACTAAACATAATCCACCATATAAATAGACTCATGGACAGTAACTATGATCATATCAGTATATGTAGAAAAGGCCTTTGGCAGAATCCAACATTCCTTCATGATAAAGATCTTAGAAAATCTAGGGATACAAGGGACAGACATATCTCAACATAATAAAGGCAATATACAAACCCACAGTATACAAACATTCATTTGAATGTGATGCAGACTTAAAAATGATCTCTGGCTCAGTGTAAATAGCAACTCACAGAGGTAAAGCCAACTCTGCCAATTACAAAGAACACTGCTGTATTGACATAACATTCATGCCATTGGACTTCTCTGAACTCCATTAAAGGTTTACAGCTTTCAGAATACCTTGGCCCCAGGTGAGATGAACCTGACATTACTTTATATAAGTACAAATCTCTTACACAATAATGCTCAATTTGCTTTTTCCTTCTTAAACAAAGTATTTTGCCTGCAGCAGACAAAATTTCAATTAATTGTACAATTTACCCAAGATTTTAAAAAGAATGCTCATTAATCCAAACAGCAGGATTAAATGTTTCTGAATGCATGATAGAAAGTCAAAGAAAAAGCCAAGACACTCGGTATCAAAGAAGGCAAGCCAGTCAGTGCTCACACTGTTAGCATTTTCCTTCCACCCAAGAAGACTGACTGCCTCACCCAGAAGGCTACTTCTTTAGCGGCTGGTTGTGGATTCATGAGTACGTTAGGAAACCATTTGTACCTCAACGTAACTGTGAGCCTCACCACCTTCTCATCAACCACTACACATTACATGGATTCCCTTTTTATTTCTTTCACTTACCTGGATGAATATAAAAAATAAAGTCTTAAAGGTTTATGTCTTATACAATTTTGTAGTCTCCAATCTAGCAGAATAAATAAGGGCAAAATTCAATAAAATTATCCAGCATTGCTTTACACAGTGTAATCAAATATCTCAAAACATAGTGCTTTGCTCTCAAACCAGTTATAAACAAAAATTGGCAGAAATCTAGAAAGCTATTCCGCCACACTCAATGCTCTCGAAATTGTTTGCGGCATCCCCTTGTCGCTAGTCAGGAGGTCAAGGCAGGACCTTCCTCACCCTGAGGAGGCAACCATATGACCGATCTGAGCCTAGGAGATGTGGGACTTAGACTACATTCTCCCCTAGTGCTTGTTACATCAGCTGACTTAAAACTGAGCTTCTTCACTGGCCATATACATATATTCAGATGACAGCACAGGCGTGTAAAAGGAGTTAAAACAGTAGTCTATGAATAGAGATCGAGGGGCCTGCTTGACAAACTGAGTTGAATCCTTAGGACCCACTCAGTGGAAAGGGAGAAATGCATGTCATCTTCTACTGCACACATAAAATGTTATACCATCGGGTAGGCAGGGAGCTCTAATCTAGGCTGGCAAACACATGAAAAATACATGAATTTCAATCCCCATCCTGGTGAGACATTACACAATTGTAAACCACAGAAACATAAAAATAGACACATTGCTACATTAACAATTTTCCTTTTTCTATATCAACTTTTGTTCAAAGGTTTTATATATATCAGAAAAAGAAATGGCAGAGTTCTTATTCTAGTTGAATTTGTCACCCTGCGTCGCTAAGGGAGAAGCTCCAGGTTCAGAAATGGCTTCAAATGCAGCATGAGCTGCCACACTGCTCTATGTGATGTTGGGGACAACATCAGCGATTCTAAGTTTCGATCATGGGTGTTGTGACTCTTTACCACGAAAGGGGCATCTTTCACAGGAACCACAGAACAATGACCCTCTATCTTATTTAAGTAGACATGGAACCATGTTGTCTCATGGAGGGATGCTAGCTTACTGGTTGAATATAAAAACTTAAGAGAGAAGCTTGGCAGGGCCCTAGTGCCCTGTTTAAAGCTTGCTTGGCAGTTCAGGCCACATGTCACCCACCATAGACTTGAACAGTGTCTCATACATGACGCCAGTTCTAGTCTGCTCTGCTGGGTCTCCCTGGCTTCAAGCCTGCCTTCCTCGGGCTTTCTAGGCTAGTTCCCTTTCAACTGGCTGGAAAAAGAACCTGTCTTCCCAAACCTACAGCATGGAGCAGTTTCAGGATCCTTCGATGCTCCCTACACAGTGCTGAGGACCTGGAACTCTCACTCCTCAGAGAGGACACAGGCTGACGGGAAAGAACGGTCAGTTCTCAGGCATGCTGACTTGTCTGGTCAGGATTTTTAAAAGATCAAGAAGTACGGCTTCATGGCTTCTTGTGAAAACCAGCTCTGGCCACTCTGAACTGCCTGCAGGAGCTGAACAGACCCTGCTGGGAGATGGGACATTCTGCCTAGCTTTCTACTTCCTCATCCCCGCTCAGTCACTTCTCTTAAGAGCCCACAGGACCTAAAATGGTCTTTTGCCTTTTCTTCTGTATTTTCTGTCACCTCTTGTCCACAGTATCTAAGAAACTGATCTTAAAGGACTTGGCCCCAAGGATGATGTGATCACCACTACTCCCAACTTTCCCTTACTGCTTGGTTTCATGCACACCTGGATCTACAACTATGAAAATTGTTCAGACAGCACAGAGAGACCATTCATTTTTATTGCTAGTCCAGTAGCATTCTGATTCTCTGACCAATAAATCTTCTGCTGCCTCCTATACGCACTCCTCTCATTTAGCAACTGTGTCGTGGTTTGGCAACACCCAACTTGGTGGCTAGCATTTGCTTCAGGTGCTGCCTCGTTTAGCAAGGACATTCTAAGCCAAATGATGGCTGATGGCCACAGATACCAGACAATGCCCAATAAAGAATTCTCATTTGCTGTGACTATAGACTGAAATATTTGCTATTGCATTAACGAGTGGCTCTCAGGTAACTTAGTTTACCTCAGAGCAAGCACCCACACAGTGATCCTCACATAATTCCTGTCTGTGTACACAGTAGCCCTGCCCAGGGTCCCTTGAAAGGGCTCCCAATTTCACAAAAGTCCTCCCTTTCCACTGAAGTCAAATCTTGTTCCATGTACATTTTCTCCTTATGCATTTGGAAGCGAAAGGAAGGCAGACTGCTCCCTCATCTACAGGCCCTGTGACTTCCACTTCATATATTTGAAGACAGTTTCTATTTCCTCCAGCTCAGGGTTCCTGACTGGATATCACTCAGGTAAGAGTTCTGAGGTTTCAGTACAGAAAATGGAGGAGTTACATGCAAAGATAACCTTTTTCCCAAGAGGGATATCAGGGGTCTAAGAAAAACATAAATTTGCTGCATTTTTGAGCATAAAAACCAGATCCGTTCCAACTCAGGGCACTGAATATCCTTGCTTCACACGTGGGTCTGGTGTAGACTGTGTTCCTCTTTACCGTGAGGAACACTGTAAGGACCACAGTCAGTGTATCGGAAGTTAAATCTCTGAACAGCACTTATTGTTCAGAGATGTGTTGTAGAATATTATTTTAAGGTGTGTTACTTTTGTTTTTGCTCTGCGTCACTTGTTTAATGAAGTAGACAGGTGTTTGCTTAAATAAAATTCACCTGCGATCAGGAGGCTGCATCAGCAACTAGCTGATAGGAAGTGGTAGGGGGAGCCAGGTGGAGAAAGGGTTGTTCAGGAGAGGTGAGAAGCAGGAAGGCTTTTGGAGCTACTCCAGCAAAGGAGGTGAGCTACTTCCTATTCAGCCTCTCTGAGGAGCAGAATTCCACCTCAAGCCTTGAGTTTTGAGGTCTTTAGAGGGACAGAGATTTAGTTAAGTTCCCTTAGTAGCTTTGAAAGAGTCGGTGCCTTAGGGACCACGATTCCCTCAGCCTGTGGCCCTTGAGGCCTAACTGCTGAGAGTGGTGGAGTTGCAGCTGCTGATTCAAACAGTGTTGGATTAAAAGGTAGCAACAATTTTAAAAAGAGGACAACAATATGGGGCAGGTTAGATGGCTCAGTGTGTGACAATACTTGTTGCCAAGGCTGACACCTGGACCCACATGGTGGAAGGTGAGAACTAACTTCAAGTTGTCCTCTGACCTCCACACATGTGCTTTGGTACGTGCGTATGTATATACATGTGTATATACACACATGCAACAACAACAACAAAGCAAAACAAACCTCAACTTCCTTATTTAAGAGATTAATATGAATTTTAAATTCTATCTACATCCTAAGAACAAGATACTTCTGAAATGAAAGATTATCACTTAAGATTTTATTCCTAACTTTCAGCACTGTGATGAAAGATGGGATGTCTCATAGAAGTTTTGGAGTTCAATTCCTTCTTTTAATTATTTTAAAAAAGAAAATTATGTACAGCATTTCTTCTGGGCAATCTGGCCATGCGTACTTCCACTTAGCCTTTTCTGGGCTTCCCTGTCTCTCATACCATCTTGGAGATTCTCTAGATGTCACACTTAGGATGGATACAGGCATCGTCTTCAAAGATCTGATGTCCAGACTTCTGAGCAATAATCACGGTTCTGGTTATAAAATTACAAGTTCTATAATAAGTAATGGCTTATCACTACAATTTTCCCTTAAGGACTTGGTCCCATTAGCATCTGCCCCCATTGAAATGCATTGAAATGCCCAGGAGACAGCATGAGCTCTCGGGCTTGCAGTCCAGAATGAGCAGCAGCAACAGCTGTCATGAAGTCTGACCCTTGGTTTTAAAGCAATATTAGAGGGAAAGTGTTGAGCTTCTGAAGACCTGAACGAGATGGATAGCCAAGCGAGTTCCTATTGCACATAGTAGCAGGCAACCCAGACCCTCTGGGCGAGTATCTTGAGAGAAGCTAATGCTAAAGAAAGGTGAGAGGTGCTAAATGTAATCAGAGCTGAAGAAATCACTCATGTTTGCTCGCCGGTCCACGCATTCATTCCAGCAGCCTTTTCTCCGTATTGCGTGCCTCTCGGAAGGCATGAAGCCACAGCTTGAGGGAAAGAGGCATGTTCCTATGTTCCTGCTCTCCAAGCTCACAGTCTAGCCTGTTTTTTTTTTTTTTTTATAAAGATTATATACAGCAGACAAGTGACAGTAATCTCAGTGGGAATCTACCTGAGCAAATTCTCAAGCAACACCATGACCCCTTGGAACCTTCCTGGGTGATTATGATGGGGCATTCCCCTGTGCAGCTGAGTGGCTTTTGCAGCATGCAGTACTATGGTGATCCCAAAGGAGTGCTCTCCTAAGAGAAAGTGTTAAATGCTGTTTACACAGAACTGAAGGAATGCATTCTGAGGGGGAAGGGTAAACCCCTCTGCACAGCCACAGGGCAAAGCTTAGGAATCACTACCAGTTAATTAGGAAAGTAACATGTGGGAAACAAAGAAGCAGAAAGACTGGGAACATGCTAAGGCTTCCATCCAAAGTCCTTACTGCCAAAGGCATCACCCATATTTAAGCATATTTAATTCAAATTAACAGTGTGACTTGAATACTGCAAAATTCAGTACCTGGGGCCTGTGCTGTGTAATCATGACAGCCCCCACATTCCCCACTGCTGTTCTGAAGACCCGGGTGTCCGCACTGGTAGTAAGAAGAAAATTCCATCACAACACACCCAGAACAATCTGCTGTTGACAGAATGCCTAATGACTGGATTTTCAACAAAGTTTTTCCAGTTATGATCTGGCCTGACAATTCGGTTGTGAATGATATAAGTTCAGAAATGGCTCCCAAGAAGTCATAAATTCCAATCCACCGCATCCTTAGGCCTGACTAACGATACTTATGATCCTATACCATCTATAACTTACTTTAAAATACTACTGACTTCAAACACTTTTCCATGACCCATACAAATACATTATATCTAAGATCATCTAGTTACATTTCCAAAAGAAACAAAACCAAATATGATAAGCAATAAAAGACAAAGATGCTGGTTTTGTTGTTTAACAACCCACTGACAGATCAGACCTGTGATTATAAACAAACTGTACTGACCACACCATAAACTCTGCACAACCCAACACTCAGGAGAAAAATCAACTGTACAGACAACACAATGAACCTCTGCACGAGCAGGCAAACAGGGAATCGAATCAGGAATGACCACTCAGGCAGTGGCTGTATGGCAAGTAAAGGATTTCATCAGGGCTCTAACTCCAGAGGCAAACACATCTCATCTGCACCTAAAAGCATCAGCCACATTTCCTCCAAGGGATCATCTACAAGCAGCGAAATGGGTTAGAAACAAACTACACAGGGAAAATACATGGTCTTCCAAACAGAGACCATCCCCAAACACAGAAAAGCTCTGTCACCCTGCAAGACAGGAGTGCCATCACATCCTGGTAATCAGCAGCTTGTTACCCCTGGAAATAAATCCAAGATTACAGAAGTCTTTAGTGTCTCAATGTTATTCTTTGTTTTGCTTTAAGATAATTATCAAGCTTTCAATAAAGCCCATGGTGACCTTGAGCTCATTAAAATCCTGCTGCCTCAGCCCCCAAAGTGCTAGGACTGCAGGCATGAGCCACATTGTCTAGCTCAGTCTTCAAGTCTTCTGCATCAAACACCACTTGTCTTAGACCTCTTGGGCTATGGGAACAAAACACTTCAATAGAAACTTATCACAGTGCTGGAGGCAGAGAAGTTCAAGATCAAAGCATGCCAGCTGAGGAACAACTCCTCGGAGGTGGCATCAAGTCCCAAACAGACAAAGGTTCTGTCATGTGACTTTGGGGCTGGGGACATTATTCATCCATACAGGAAAAATACCAACTAATCAAAGAAGGAATTCTCTGAAAGTCAAGCTTGGTAAATCAATTGGGGTTACATATTAGAGCATGAGTAACTCAATACCATCAGGAAGTCCCTTGGGCACCTTGGGGACAGCCACACTACTGCAGAGTCTCACCCCAGTCAAGAGTTCAGTCCTGGGAAGAGGTGCCCCCTAAGGATCTCAGAAAGGCCATCGGCCTCCTGTCCTGCCCCATTCCCTCCAGGAGGGAATGCAGACTAGCTCATTTTGATTTTAATCTTGATCTTGTGAGGGTCTCGTGAGTGGTCACAGCGGCTCTAAATCAAGATGACCACGGTCATGGCCAGCATGGAGGAAAGAGCTCCACAGCAGGATCCTTCATGCTAAGACAGAAGTTCCCATGCGGAGTTGTTGCATACTGGGAGGACCATCACCTGGGTCCTATCTGTCAGACAAGTGGGATGGCAATCAAGTAGGAAAAGGTCCTAGAGAAGGGGTACAGGGAGTCATTATGGGTTTTACTTTCCAAACACAAAATGATGGGAAAATGTAAAATACCACATGATATGGGCTATCTGGGAATACACATGTGTCTATCTGCTTTCCTGAATGTAGCTGCTAGTTATCTGTGAGGTGATGACACATGTTGAGGTTATTACATGCTAAATGTCTGAGACATGCGAAGCCCTGAGCGGCTGAGGAGAACCTCTGACCTCAGCACCTAAGCCATTACTCTCTAATGGTCTAAAGTGAGAAAAGAAGCCCTAGGTTACAGATGCAGAGGAAAGGGATATTTACTCTAGATAAAGTGACATTTCAACCAAAGTCTAAAGAACTAGCTGGCCAAAGGGAGGAATGGGGTAAGGAGGTGTTCCCAAGGAAGAGAATCCTTTCTATTAAATGGAGAAAAAGACAATTAAAAACTGAGAAGCCGGGAGGTGGTGGCACACACCTTTAATCCCAGCACTTGGGAGGCAGAGGCAGGTGGATCTCCATGAGTTCGAGGCCAGCCTGGTCTACAAGAGCTAATTCCAGGATAGCTAGGACACAGAAAAATCCTGTCTCAAAAACAAAACAAAACAAAAAGAGGCAGATTTGATACACACCTATAACTGTATGTATGTATGTATGCATCACTTGGGAGGTGATGGCAGACCTCAAGCTTCAGGTCACCCCGGGCTGTTTTGTGAGCCCAGGCTAGCTATCTAACAAGACCCTACGTCAATGTTCTCCTTTGCCTCACAGAAGTGAAACAGAAGAGATGTGGCCATAAGGTTAGGGCAGGAAAACGCCAGAAGAATAATTGGCCGAATTAAAATTTAACACTTTTAGTCTCTCCCTAAAGGTTTATGGTTACAACACTATTATGCCAGCTGTGCTATTAGGACACTGTCATGCCAGCTAAGCTATTCCAGGAACAAACTATGATGTGTATTTCATATTGTTGACTTGAAGCATTGCTTTTCTTCACAGTGCTAGAGGGAGTTTGTATCCAGTTAGTGCTGACCACATGACTACTAAACTAGAAAGCTAAGGTTAACCCTTTTCTTTTCCAATCCCATCTCCCCTAGGTTAACTCTTCAATGAGCATCTACATCTTGGTTCTCCATCTATGATGCAATGCATCCTCAAATTTGTCAGATTTTCCATACAGTTGTCCAGGAGTCATTGCTGTAAAAAAGGCATGATGGTCAAGCTTTAGCCACACCACGCCCACTTGGAAGGCTGGTGAGGACAGGGGTACTTGGCTCCCTGCTCAGTGTCAGTTCTAGTCTGGAGTGGAGGACTGGAGTTTGCACGTCTCTCTGTTGTCCAGGTGATGCAAACGCTAGGCTCCTGAGACCACACTGCTGGACCAGAGCCCCATGCGCCAGGGAACCTGAGTAAAGGGACCAGGAAAGCACAGCTGCTCTCAACTCTTCGTCAAGGTAGCAACAGTCAGCTGTCCAGATATAATTGAGTCCAGGGTTGGAACAGAATTGTGTTTCTAACCACTTTGGAAAAGCGGCATTCCAATCTTGCTGTCTGAATTTACTGTGAACTAATAGGATTCCACTGGCAGTCTATAGCTAACTTCATGAAGACTGCCAAGTAGTTTTAGGTTTTCAAAAATGGCTCGCAAGAAACATCCCCTGGAAAGAGCACTGAGCCTCTGAAAGCCACTAAAACCCATTAGTCCTGCGGCTGCCAGTCCCATCAGACAGCCTTATCTTCCAGAATGATCTAGTGAACCAATAAGCTCCTACAGGAGCTGAAGGGATTTTAACACCAGCAACAATGTTTTCCTTTAAAACATACCAAATAGGTTTCAAAGTAGTGAGAATGGAAATAATAAGCAACTACAGTGCACTTCATCAACAAAGGCAACGTTTATATAGGTTATACTGCATCTTCTGTAAATCGGTGGGAGTATAACTAATGACTGGTTCTGCACCATTGCTGGAAAGTTTACCACTCAACATATGATTCCACACCAGCATCACATAGTAATCACGTTATACCAACTCATTTTATAGCCAGTCCTCACACATGCACACACACACACACACACACACACACACACACACACACACACACACACCAAAAACAACAAAACCCCACAAAAATGTGATTTTACACTTCTCTCAATTATAACAATTCATTTTAGTAAATGGTTAACAAAGATGTATCAAAGGTTTCTATAAATTGACCAAAATATTATATCTAATTATAACAGCAGCTGGTATTCACCAGTCCTTAGAAGGCCGCAGGACCTACTTACTTTTCAACCCAATCTTCTGCTTGGTGGAAATGAACCACAAGAGCTAAGCAGTTTGCCCGAGCTGCTTAGTAGTCAATCAGGATATTTCCACCATGCTTGTTCCCCTCCATTGTAGATCTGCCTAAGAGTGACGATTAATAACCACATAACAAAGTCAATGCTAGGCTGTCTTGACATTTTTTTCTACCAACACCATTAATCCCAAACTAAGCAGCCACATTTGCTAAAATACCACAACAATGGTCTCTAGGCCACTGGCTAATGCTCTTCCCCACTGTCTACACTCAGCACCACCGTACTGCACCTTCCTACTAGTATAGACCATTAAGCCCCACTTAAAATGTTCAAATTCTTTCCTAATCCCAAACCCCAAAGTCCATATTTTACCAGTGAGCTATGTGGCCAGGCCTGTCACAGCAATACCTGACTCTTGGAACCACCTATTGGGATATTGGGAAATGAACTAGAGTCTGTTCATATTGACATCGTCTACGTACCCTGAGACTGCGCGAGGCTGAATGTCAGAGCAGGTGGCTAATCCATCTGAGAGAGACCATTTCAAAACACCACAAGTATTCAGGTCATGGTGAAGCTAGTGCTGATTGATTTTAGCAAAAGATAGAGTGGAAGGATGTAGACTTACAATTCGGCCTAGGATGAAGCATGCATGAAGTTTCCACCAGGAGAAGGTGGTTATTAAAGAGATTAGAGCTATCAAAGAAACACGTTACTGTAGCAAGACAAGAAGAAATGTCTGAAGGTTATCTTAGGACTCAGCATGACTCCATCTGTTATAGATCACGAGAGTGTAGAAGTATAAATTTATTTCAAAGACTTAGTTAGGGCAGATAGCTCCAGGGTATCCTCCTTGTACAGGGACTTGTAGGGAACTGTCTCCCTGGGAAGCATTAGAAGGCTGTAGAAGCTGGAGTTTTATGGGGACCCAGGGGACACAGATTACATTATCAGCAGATCAAAGTCCCGACTATCAGCAATGCAAGTTTTGCAGGCATGTAGAATGTAAGAGTTACAGGCTAAATCACAGAAACTTGCACCCAGATGTCAAAGACAAGGCCAGGAGTGCATGGGAGGACTGAAGTAGCAGGCAGTGTGGGAAGCTGTGAGACTGAGCTAAGGTTCCAGTGGAAACCCCAGGAATTTACATACATAAGGAATATGGAATATCTGCTGAGTCCACAGGTAGTGAGCAGAGGCGGAACAGACCGCTAATATAGAAGATTAAATACATCAGCCTGAGTTCACACACCGAATGTGTAACAGCCAGAATCTGATTGGCCCCCAGAGACTGTTTCTAATAGACTGAAATCACCTCTAAAAAGAAGAAAAACTAAAAGCAGAATAAGAGAGATGGAAGCTTAAGATAGAAGCTGCAGGAATAAAATCTGCTAACAGATTCCTCCACAGTATGTAAGCCGGAGAGAGATGGAAAATGTCTTCTCCTTCCAGGCAGTCTGTAAAACTACAGTGCAGAACCTCTAAGTGAGCCAGCTTGAAATTCAGGGTTTGTTTCTCTATATTCATATTTATTTTCATGGCACTGGGGAATCAAACCTTGGACCTGAAGCATACTACAGATGCTCAGTCTCTGAATTTCACCCTATTCTGTTCACTCAAAAATAGAAAGTTTTATTTGTCTTTATTTTGTGTGTATGGGTGCATATATACATACTGTGTGCATGTATGCGTACCGTGTGCATGCTGTGCCCTTGCAAGTTGACAGGGTGTTGGATCTCCTGGAACTGAAGTTACAGACTGCTGTGGTCTGCCATATGCATGCTGGGAACAGAACTCACATGCCTCTGCCAGGGAAGGAAGTACCCTTAAACGTGGAGCTGTTGCTCTAGGCCCCATCTACTTACTACTTTCCTTCCTTCCTTCCTTCCTTCCTTCCTTCCTTCCTTCCTTCCTTCCTTCCTTCCTTCCTTCCTCACAATTTAGATCCTAACTGAGATCTTCACTGAAGAAAGTGTAATTAAAGAAGGCTGAGATTTTTAGCATGGCCCTAATGATAGGGAGCTCTATAGAAAAGGTAACTCTTTTTGTGGGACCAGCTCATGTAATTAGAGGTGCTTCTGATGCGAAATTTGTTGATTTGCACTAAACTTTTCAGAGGCAGCTAAAGGGTGTCTCATAAAGGAAGGGTATGTGAATTTATAAATGCCCTAAAGTGGGCAATGTCGGTAATTAAAGCCCCCAAATCAAACCGTAGCACCTGGGCCATCTACACTTGTTGACCTCATGCTACCTGCCGTGCTGCTGCTCCTCCTGGCTGCCCAGGGGAACCTGGACACCTTGCACTCTTCCATGGCATTTCACCCAATTTGCTGAGCAAAATCTCTAACACCTCTCTCTCTCTCTCTCTCTCTCTCTCTCTCTCTCTCTCTCTCTCTCTCTCTCTCTCCAGTGTGGGGCTCAAACCGAGGGCCTCACACAAATCTGGGAAAAAGTTAAAAGTTATCTGAAAAGAAATCTGAGCTCTGTGTAACGCCAGCCACACCATCACACCAGAACACCACACAGCACCATGACCACGAGGTGCACTGTGCGTGGCAGCAGGGCTGGTGTGATTGCCGTTCTGCACTAGCCAACTCTGGGATCTTCAGACCAGAGGAGCACACCAACATCTGTGATCACTGCTTCACACAACCTCATTTCATTCTCCTAAATTAATGAGACGGGCATATCACTCATTACAAAGGCTAGACGGTTAGAGACCAAGTCCAGATTTGGAGAGATTTGGGATTCAAGCCTGTTAACACTGTCTTGTACAACTTCTCATCTGTAAAATCTTTAAAATGCAAGAGATCCCAAGGCCATTGTATAGTGTCTTGGTTTTTTTTTTTCTATAGCTATGACAAAACACCATGACAAAGACAACTTATAAAAGAACATCCTTGATTTTGGGCTCACAATTCCAGATGTTTAGAGACTATGATCATTATGCAGGGAACATGGTAGAAGGCAGGCAGGCAGGCACGGCAGTAGAGTAGTAGATGAGAGCTGACATTTGATCCACTGGCATGAGGCAGAAAGAGCTAAATGGAAATGGTATGGGATCTTAAAACCTCACAGTTAGAGTCAAGTGACACACCCCCTCCAACAAGGCCACACGTCCTAATCCTTCCACTTATCAGTTCCTAATCAGTTCCACTGACTGGGGACCAAGTATTCAAACACATGAGCCTATGGGTGCCATTCTCATTCCAACCATCACATATAAGAAACTACCACTGAAAGGTATTTTTAAAAACACATAGGTTACAACAGCATTAGCTGCCAGTCAAGTCCTGCCTTTGTTTCACATCATTCAGAGCCAGAAAACAACTTCACACTGGAGTCAACGTGTAGAAGGAAGATTTTATAACCAAGTGGCTCAGGTGAGCAGAGCTGCAGAGTCACAGCTCAGTAACCTGCGGGGCCACAGCACGATCTGACAGTGCTGGAAAGCGATGAATGCACAGGCAAATTCTTTGTTCTTGTCGCCACAAGAGTTCCGAATATAAACATATTAAGCTAAGCAAATATTTGGATGCTAGAATTGACAATTATTTTCAACACAAAGCACAGAAATCAGGTTTTATAATCGTGAAGAATGCCGATTTCAACAAAAAATATGTGCAAATGAGATACTTGGGGTTATAAATAGAATCACTAACAACAGTTTTAAGGAAACATTAGGAAGCTGCAATCCATTACTCACACAATCTTAAATGCTGGATTTCTAACAGTTATCACAGTGCTACATTCATGCAAAAAACAACAAAATGAACTCATAGCTCCTGGTTTCTACTTATGTAGAAACAATGAGGCTATCGAATAGAGCTTAGTAAGCTAAGAGAGTGAGCTCTGAGTGCTGAGGCTCAGTGGTTATTATCATTACAGAAATAATCCATTGAGTAGAAAATTTTTGTCGTTGTTTGCTTTTTGAGACAGGATCTCACCAACTAACTCTAACTAGTCTGGAACTTCTTATGTAGACCAGGCTAGTCCCAAACTCACAGAGATCTGCCTTCCTTTGCCTCCTGAGTGTTGGGATCAAAGGTATGCATGGACATTTATTTTTGATAAATGGACAAGTGCCATGTCATAAAAACAAATGGAAATGGTGGCATGAGAAGAGTATTCAGAAGTCATCATCAAATTGCAGACAGATAAAAAGCCAATGTCGAACATGTACTGGTAGAAATATTTCTCATACAGTATGCCAGCACACGGAATCTCACTCCTCTGAATTTACATCCGATGGTTTTGTGCAGATGCAATCTCTGATGTTCTCTTAGAAAGTGGTGTCCAAGGAGAAGCGTGGCATGAACAGGCAGCAGCAGAAGGCTCTGTCTCAGGACCACAGTCAAGAGTTCTCACGCAGAACCTGTCCCTCTGGGTAGGAAAAGAGATGGCAGAGGAATGTGGCACACAAAAGACACAGGGGAGTGTTTTGCTTGCTTCTTCTCTTGAATGGAAACATAAGTTACTGATTGTTCTATTTTCAAAGATGCTAATGTCCTGTATCAGTCACATGCATTCCTTGAGAGTTATAATGTTGTCTGTTATGTTTTAGCTTACAGTGCTATCCAGGAAAAACCAACAATGTCCACAGAGGCCAGCGAAGAACTCCTCAAGACAACAGCACCTTTGTCAGACAAACAAACACGAGGTCAGTGTTGGTAAGGAATGGCGAAGGACTCACCCTACTGGATGCCAGAAGAGAAAGCAGAACACTTGAAGGGTGTGAAGGCTTTATCTGCTTATGCCGAAAGTCCTGCCTAAGGCCATTTCTCTGAACCGTGAGAAAGCACTACAAAACACAAGTTAAGTGAAATCTGCAAAAAGTCATTACATTTCTTCTGCAAGTCAAATTAATTTTAGTTTTCTCATGCTTTTTTTATTTTGGCTAATTTTATGAATTTTTGTTATCAGTTTGATTCTGAGTAAGTCCTCACCATCTGCACAGAGATCTAACATCTCCCCGGCGGTCTGCTGCTCACTTCTACAGCAGCACCAACCTTGCGCTGCAGTCAGGGTCCTCTCTTCCCTCTTCCGCAGCGGCCTGAGGCACAGGGCCACTGTGAGGGGGCGGGCATTCTGAAAAATGATGGGAGTAAAAACAAGCCTTGGTGCTGAGCAGCCCGCTCAGCTGAGAGCTGAGGTACTGGACACTCAGAGGAAGATGTTGTGTGAAGTCTTCTGTAAGCATCTAAAGAAAGGCAGTCATTTGTGTTGCTTACACAATTTCCAAACTAAAGATGCCAAAAATCTTCAAGGCATGTGGCTAAAGTACTTATTTCCGAATACTGAATTTGAGTTCCTCAATGGAAATGTATCAAACTTAACATTTCTTACTTAGGAGCAGGACCGCTGACTTATTGGAACTAGGGCATTTCAAAGCATTCTGAAGGGTTCCTTCTCTTTCTTTTTCCCCAGTTGTGTTTTCTGTGACAAACCTGCCCTGAAGCACCTATGACCACAAAGGAGGGGCTCTTTTTATTCTGGCATCACCTGGAATCTGCTCTTCAATACCTCAACTAAGAGAGCTAAGGCTCTCTGCAAAGAGACGCAGCAAGATGACATCATCAGAGTGCTGAGTAGGAGAATAAAAAGAACACAAAACTGGAAATTAGTCCCCAGCAGTCGTGGGTCTCTCTAGCGGTGTCTCAGAACTAGTCTCCCTGAAGATGGCACTGCACAGCGGGTGAAAGGGAGAAGGAAGGGAGATGGGAAGGAGGGTGAGCAACAGCAGATTCTTACTGGGACAGCTGAGAGCACAAGGGGAACCCACTGGACCATGGTTCAAATAAATCCCACAATTTCACCCCATTAAGGACAATCTGACCTTGAATGAGTTCTCTCTGAGCCTTGATTTTAACGTCTGAAAAATGGAACTGATCAATTGTACCCATGAGGGTTTTGAGGATTAAATCTCAACACCTAAGACATGTGCTTAGCAGGGTAGTTGGCACACACTGAAGTGCATCAAGAACCAGTAGTTTCCACTGCTACCCAGGTCTAGGTAGCTTCCTCGTGCGTCTTAGCTGGCCCACCAAGGGACATGGGACTGCTTCCTGCCCACTCCCCAAGCCTCATCTTGTGCTAGCTTTTCTGTATAATGTGCCTGGTTCCTTCTGTTGCTCACGGAGAAGAGCAGGTTTCTGTCATCCACTCTAGCTGGCTCTCCTGCAGGGATAGCAATGTGACTGTTCTTGGAGACGCAGGCTGTGGCTTAAAATCTCAGTTCTGAAGGAGATCTTCTATGACTGAGTGCTGTGTTTTGTCTGAGGTATGTCAAAGGCTTTCATCTTGAAAACCTGCTCTAGTTGGTTGTGCTCCTGATAGGTGACTGCATCATAGGGTTGTCCCCTTCATCAATGACTTCATGCGGAATAGTGTAGTAGGAGATGGGGCCAGCAGGATGAAGGAAGTCACTGGGGGAGGGAGTCGAGATATTCCGTTGCCCCTGAATGCTTCCTGCTCTTCTCTCTGCCATAGGTACACAGCACTGTTTGGTCATGTTTTCTTCACAGTGACATTCTGCTGGCTTCAGGTCCAAAGCCATGGAGCCAGCCCAACTGTGGCAAAACACACTTTCTCAGTTAAGTTGTTTCTTTCGAACACTTCGTCATAGTAACAATAGTAAGACCTAATACACTAACCATCCTCAGAAATTATCTCAGCCATTTGCCAGCAGAACCGTGTTCCAATTACCTACTCAACACAGCTGCACAGCTGACACTCTTACTGGATTAGTATGTCTTCACACTTGACTACAGATTTACTGCATACTGTCCATAGACGGGTCCTCAGCACTTAGGAGAAACTAACTGGGAAGGCGGTGAGTCTGAACCTATAAGGAGATGGGTTGGAGGTATTAGATGTTACTATGATTTGACAGAGGGTTTGATTCTGTGCAGATGGACCACAATGAGTTTCTATGCCTAAATAGTACTGACTGGCACAGAACAAGCAAACAAGGAGAAACTCACATCCACCCAGAGATCTTGGGATAGATTTCAGAGGTAATTATTAGCAATTTGTTCTAAGTCACAGAATGTATAAAACCAACTACTATTTTCCAACTACAAGTTAAATAAATTGAATTTTTCATTCCATTGCCCCCCCCACACTGGACATATGTTACTAAGAGATAATCCCTTTGTTCAATGTGAAGATTTGTCACTTGAATTCCTTTAATAAAATGCTGATTGGCCAGTAGCCAGGCAGGAAGCACAGGTGGGGCAACCAAACAAAAGATGATGGGAAGGAGGGCAGAGTCAGGAGTCACCAGCCAGATGCAGAGAGAACAGGAAATGAATCTGTTATGGCATGTGTCAGAGTACAAGTAGAAATTATGGATTAATTTAAGTCTAAAAGTTAGCAAGCAACAAGGCCGAGCTATCAGCTGAACATTTACAAGAAAAATTAAGCCTCCAAGTGAATTAGCTGCAAAGCAGCCGCTGGGTATTTGGAAATACCCAGTGGACAGGAGAGTAATGTCCATTTACAGTATGTGGTTTATTAGACAAACTCAGCCAAATATTTGAATCTGTAAGGATACGCATGTTTTGCTTTGATAGGTATAAGACTGTCCGACTTGGCACTTTGGCAAGTCAGTGTCTATCAAACAATAAGCTGAGAGTCCTGCTACACGACACTGAATATTTCCTAGGAATCTATGTACAACATTCTCCTTAGGTTTGAGTGTGGCAAGAGTACTGCTCTTGGCATTTGCTAGCAGATCAGCAGTAGTTTGGGGTGAAGGGATGGGAGCAATAACAAATGGTTGACAGGCACAGGGTGATGGTGTTCCCCACAGAGCCACTAGAACCTGGACTCTAGAGGACTCTGGAACCTCCTGCCTCCTGGTAGCCAGGTCAGATTTCTAACAACTTTCTGAAAGCACACAAAGCGGGAAATAAAAACCCAAACTGTCTCTCTGTAAGTGAGCTAAGTACACTTTGGAGAAGTGCAGGGAGATAATGGAATCCAGCAAGTTTCAGAACACAGTACAAACCTCTCCTGAATTTTCTAAATTTTTGAAAGTAATTCAGTCATTCAGAAAAAGAAAGTTCCACCATACATTAGACGCACAATGCCTGGCTGAAGCAGTCGTGCAATAGTAAAAACATTTTGTCCCTGGTAATTATGATAATAGTGAATACTGAGTGTGTGTGATAGGCCAGGGATTATTGTAAAGATGTCACAGCTTTGCACATATTTACTCCTGTTAGGAGTCACCATGGATACTTCCATTTTATAGAGAAACAAAGACACTAACAAGCTAATTTGCCTATCGAATGGAAGGGCAGGTTTCACCGTACCTGCAGTGTCTGACAATCATGATCTTTCCCTGAAGCTTTGATGTTTCACTGCAGCTACCAGACAGTAAGATGCTGACCCTAAAACTCACGTGAAGGGTCTACATATTTTATAAAGTGTCTGAAAATGAGAAGTTTGGTCCTGGCCTAATTTCAAAGTAATTTATTTCAGGACCAGGAGGGATTGAATCCAGAGGCACTTGTATGGTAACCAAGTGCTTCATTTTGTTTTATCTTTTCCCATATTTACCAAATCTTATCATTTTATCTCATCATGACAGACTCTGGGTAGGTTACACAGACTGGCTTTGAACTTGTAACCCTCCTGTCTCTGCCTCCAGAGAAGCAGGGTCACAAAGCTCAGCTTTAAGTTCCAATATTTAAAGTATAAATTGAGATAGTTTAGATTCTGAAAATATTCTAGTCGTTTACAGAAAGAAAGTTCTGCTATGTATGAGAAGAAATGTTCTTAATTATAGTCATTATGCTAATCTTTGAAATAATTAAATATAAGAGATAAATTTTAAAGTCTTAAAAAGCACAGCTTTCTGGCAGCAGCTCTGTCAAGGCAGGATCAGAGACACCAGTATGGCCCCTGGTGTCAGTGAGGGCACCAACATCTGTGTGGCTGTCAGAAACCATGTAGAGGTTCATGATCCCTGCTGCCACTGGCTGCTATGGGCAAGGACGCTTCTTTTACAGTGTTGTTCATGACTGCAGACTCGTGACTGAGAATGAGAGACACTGAAGGCTTCTATGCCAACCTCCCCCACTTTGAAAAACAAACCAACAAAAAACAGTCCACACAAGGAAGCTACTAAAGAGAGTCCTTAAAAGTTGTCATAAAATGTTGAAGAGTAGCTCCTCACAGCTGATGGCTTCTGGCAGATGGTGGGTGGGCAAGGGCTTAGTTTTCTCTAAGGGGCTCTCCACTGGGAGTTAGACCACATCCCATTGAGTATATGAACAATATAAATTGGATTTTGTGGGTTTGCTTTGTTTTGTTTGTTTGCTTGTTTTGGGGATGGCTTAAGGATGGGAAGGTAGAACTGAGATGAATGGGAATTGAGTGTACTCAGGGAGCATTGTATGAAATTCCCAAATAATTAATAAAAATATTATGCTGGTGGGGAGAATAGTTTTCAAAAGAGAACTTGTCTTTACAACAGAGATGTGATGAGAAACTTGAGCACATACTCACTGTGGCAATAGCAATGCAAGGAGCGTCCCTAAGTTCACCAATAAAAATCAGCACTGAATATGGGCTGGGGCTCCACTGAACTATACACAATTCGCCTTTATCACAGCCACTCATGCACAGCGGAACTAAAGCCAACTCGCAAGCAAGCACACAGTTTACCTTGAGAGTCCCTTCACGCACTGCTAATGTGATGGTGGTGCGCATCGCGTATCCCTCCCAGAATATCCTTTCTAACTTTGGAGATAGACAGAGGGTGCAGTTAACAGGAAGAAGGATTAAGGCTTCTGTTCTTTTTATGCCTGGAAACTGAAGCTGATTCACACAGCCAACCAAACGGTGGTAGAGTTAGAACGTATCAGTGGCAGAGCACTTGCTGAGTGTACACAAGGTGATGTGTTGGATCCCTAGAATCCAGAAAAGAACATGAACACACACGCACACTCATACACATGCGCATGCAGACATGTACCACACACACACACACACACACACACACACACACACACACCCCAATGCCTTTCAAAAAGAATAAACACACTAGGAGAATGACTAAACTCAAAGTCTCCAAATCAGAGACACATTAATTTTGCTCCTCCTCATCCAAAGACCCGTGGCTGTGGTTATACAACACATTTCTGCTTGGCTGCATGGTGTTCATGTTATAAGCTACTTGCAGGTTTTGGGCAAAATAGTACTCAAAACCTCCTTGAAGGAGAGAGCCAAAAGAACACTAGAAATGGTAACAGCTGCTCATCTTTCTTCTGAGGCTTCACACTCAAAGGTATTGAAGTTTTAGGCACTGGGACTCTGATTCAAAGAGACAAGAAAAAGATGTCGGCGAGGACAGCAAGGAAGGGAATAAATAAAAGCCATGTATAATAACATATGTCTCCAAGGTCATAATAAAACCCATTCATTTGGTTTGCTTCAGTTTCTTGAGACATGGTCTCCCTAGGTATCCCTTGGCTGGTCTCTAGCACACTGTGTGGACCAAGCTGGATTTCAGTTCTTAGTACTCCTCCCACTCTGCCTCCCAAGTGATGAATTACAGTCACATACCACCACACCTGTAATTTTATATGCCAACTTGAAACTGAAAAATGTACAAGGAAAAACAGGGACAGGGCTTCACCACAGTCCAGTCCCTGGCTCCCATTTCCTGTTTAGATTTTTCTTATGAGGAAATTAATGAGGAATTAAGTTAATTTTCAATATACTTTATACTTATTTATTGTGGTGTGTGTGTGTGTGTGTGTGTGTGTGTGTGTGTGTGTGTACACATGCAAGTCTGTATGGAGCCACAGCATCCGTGTGAGAGTCAGAGGACATCCGCAGGGGTTGGCTCTCTCATTTTACCATGTGGGTTTGAACTCAGGCTGACAGGCTTAGTAATAACCACCTTTGATGTGGGATGTCTTTCTGTATATGTGCTGATTTATTTATTGATGAATAAAGCTCTTTGGGCCAATGACTTAGCAGAGTGAAGTTAGGTGGAAAATCTGAACAGAGATAAAGAGAGTGGGCCCAGTCAGGGAGATGCCATGTAGCTGCCAAAGGACAAAGATGCCAGCCAGAACCTTACCTGGTAAGCCATAGCCTTGTGGCAATACACAGATTAATAGAAATGGGTTAATTCAAGATGTAAGAAAGAGCTAGCTACAAATATGCCTGAGTCACTGGCAGTATTGTAATTACTAAAGTTTCAGTATGATTATTTGGGTCTGAGTGCTGGGAAACGAGCAAGCCGTCTCCGCCTACAGACCTTTACTCCCTGAGCCACTTTGCTGGCCTATTTACAGGCAGCTGGTTCATCATCCAAACATTTTTTTCTGGTTTCCCATTCTTATCCTCCTAGTCACAAGTAGCCAAGATTTAGTCATATAAATGGTTCTTTCTGTGTTTTTGGTTTCCTTCTTATTAGCTTGGTTTTTCCCAGAGCCACAGAGGACCTAATTACTGGGCTTCAAGCCTACACTAACAGGGATTCTGGTGCCATACACTGAAGTCAAAGGCATTCTCTAGCAGACCACCCATGCCAACTGAGGAGGCCTGTGCTCACTGGAGACTGGGACTCTCAAGTTTGTCTTTTGAAGCTCTCAAATGGAAGCCTGGTCTTTGCTTGGGCCACTTCTTGCTGGTAAACCCAGAGGATGGCAAATGTGCAAGCAGAGGTGCAGAGATGGGGCAAACATTCAGCATCTGCCAATGCTGCTGTGCTCTGGGGTTCCAGTTTTCAGCACATCACCATCACGCCAGCTCACCAATGGCTTCAGAAACATCTTGCTTCATCTCATTGTTTTGCTAGCTGTTCTTAGTAGGAAGGTGAGTTTACAAGTCAGCTGTATGAGTTACCGTTCAGCTGCTGTGCTCAAATACCATGACAAAAGGCCACTTAAAGGACCAAGAGTTTTTATGGCTTACATTTCCAGGGGACAGAGTCCACTATGGTGGGGTAGGCATGGCATGATACTAGACACAGGAAGCTGAAAGATCACATCCTTACCCATACATAAGATTAGAGAAAGAAGGGGCAAGAAATAAACACCCAAATTCCACTGCTAGTGATCCATTTGCTTCAACAAGTCTCTACCTCCTAAAGATTCCATAACTTCACCAAACAGAGCTACCAATGGGGATCAACTGTTCTGGTAACAGCTGTTTTCAGTTTTTTAGATCACTCTCTTCTCTTCACTTTCTTGATGCATCTGCAAGCTGTCTGCCTTCTACCTGACACTGGAAATCCCCACTGATACTTTCCCTCTCCTTCATCTTGCATATGAACAAATCATTTAGCCTTGACCAATCAACTCCTAAATATGTATTAATCTATCTACTTCTGTTTCCTATCTTACCACTGAATTAATTTTGAGTTTTAAGAGCCTTCTGCTTATACTCCCCACACCCACTCTCTCCCAATTCAATACATGCTGAGAAGTCAACGCGAAACAAGTCAGGGAACTCCTCGCTTTGCAGCAACTTTCAGAGGCTTTCTGAAGCTCCCATCATCTCTTCTGCCTCACCCTGCTTAGCTCTTCCGGACCACACTGTCTCGTGCAACCGCCATGTTCTCCTGCCTCTTCCAACTGATGTCTCACTTCACTGCTGTCCCCCCTCACTCAGTTAACACTATAGACCTTTGCACCTCCTGGGCTTACATCATACCCTCAGGAAAGTGATTCTACCACTGCACAATTGCTCTAAGCGTCCTCTCCACATTCAGATAACAAAAGTAGTCTACACCGATTACCCTAGACTCCACTCCACACCCAGTCTGTGTGCCTTTAACCACAGGGCGAGCAGACTTTGTAGAGACCTTTCTATTCGCCACTTCCTCTTCTTTCCTTCTGAAATGTCTACCAGGGAACCCATGCTTAGGGAGGTTACAAAGTTCATACAAGGTCAAGCAGCCAGTAGGAGAGCCAGAATGCAAATCCATGCATTTGCACCAAGATAGCACCTACACCTCTGGAAGAATAAAGAACCCCACAAGTTATCTGCATGTGGCCAACCACCAAGCAGAGGGCCTCACAGAGGCCCACACAGAAAGAACACGGTACACTGAGAGACTGACTAAATGCTCACTAGACCGAGTCACTGAGGCTGACTTCACAAAAGGGAGTTTCCATTCCACCACCGCTCTCAGCAACAACCCCTAACTGATCCACCTTGTCACAGGTATCAAAGTCAGGCCCTTTCATTCTTTTCATACCCAGCCATTATAGCTGGATACTAAGCAATTCCACCCACTTACATGTAAATGTGTGCCAGCAGGTTTTAAGAGGGGACGATATAACCTAGCTATTGTACTTCTGTGACTAGTGATCAGTTTGAAACAGGAATTCTTGTAAAGTATCTTTAGATTCAAAGGTATAATACAGAAAATGACAGAGAGACTGGTAATAAATCTCTTACATCTTTTTTTTTTTCTTTTTTGGTGGTACTGAGGATGGTGCCCAGGGCTTCCTGCACGAGAACCAAGGGCAATGCCACTGAGCTGCACCAGCAGCCCAGGACTCACTTTAGTGTTGAAGAACAGAAGTGTGTGGCAAGATGTATTCCCACGAAACAGCATCAGGAGCGGCTAGCACAGTGTGCGGAGAACCACCCTGGCTGCATCAGCAGCAAGGGTCATGCCCAACCATAAGCCAGATTCCCAGCCCAGAGGAACCAGGTCCTTAAACAACATTCCATTCTGTTTACTGCTGTTTTATTACTTTAAGCTATGGCACACAATCCCTTGTGATGCAAACTCTGCCAGACTGAGGCCGTGCAATGCAGGGAGTGAACAGACAGATTCTCTAGGCAGGGATGGCATTCTCTGCTGTTCAAGCTTTCAGATGTCTTCGCTAGCCAGGGGGACTCGGACAAAAATATTTAGATAACAAAGTATGTCTCACTGTACAAACCCAGAAACCAAACAGATGGTAAGAAATGTCCAACTTTATTTTTGGATTTCAAGAGTATAACATTTTGTTTGCTGATCCAATAGAGTCAGGGGTTAAACAGTAGGGGGAGAAGCCCTGAGAAACATTTAACTACATTATAAAGCTTTCTGGGGACAGAGGCCATATTCTTAAATTTTTGTGTTATCTCTCTACCTCATATTGTAGCTTCCTAATAGAAATGTTGGATGAAGGCATAAAAACACAAATGACAGGATCCTCATTCCTACATATGCACTGCAAATTTATTTTGACTCTAGTATTGTAATTTTAAACTTATAGCTGAACTAGCAGTTAATACAGATGACCACCTGATTTCTAGTCATTATGTGTTCATTCACTCACAGTTAATACAGATGACTACCTGGTTTCTAGTCATTACGTGTCCACTCACTCACAGTTACAGGGAAGAACCCTGGCTACTGGCTCTGACAAACGGCTTGGCAGGTAAAGGTACTTGCTTTGCAAAACTGAAGGTCTGAAATCAATCCCTAAACCCAACATAAAAGTGGAAGGAGAGAAAAGACTCCACAAAGCTGTCCTCTGACTTACACACACACACACACACACACACACACACACACACACACACACACACAGTGTGTACACTAAAGCAAAAGAAAGGAATAGAAAGAACTCTGATTATGAAGTATTATCAATGCCACTTGCCAGCTGAATGACTTTAGAAAAATAAAAACCATGCAGAAGTTTTAATTTCTCATGGACAAAATGAAACTAATATACTAATCACCCAGAATTACTGAGGAATGAATGTTTTCACTATATGGAAGGCAAATAAATATCCAATAAGAATTGGCTGCTGTGTAATTTGTTGTTCTATGTAGATATAACCTTGAGTATATGCTTTATTATTGGTTCATTAAAATGAGGTCACTATTATAATATATATTATAGATTAGTATTAAAGTTCAAAACAAAATGTAATAGTATTTTCTGTCAATTTACGATAAGTGGAAAACCATAACAAGTCATTGTGAATTTTGCATACCCTTTCATGAGTAGATGTCCAAAGCAGATGAAAATCTACAAGGATAAACCAGAAAATTTTCAAAGATTTATTTGACTTTATTTGATGAGTATTTTGTCTGCATGGATGTATGTATACCATGTGCATGACTGCTGTCCACGGAAGTCAGAATGGGGCATTGAAGTCCCTGAAACTCGAGATTGTAAGACACCATCTAGGTAGGAAATAAACTTGGGTCTTCTGCAAGAGCAACAAATGCTTTTAACCACCGAGTAATACCTCTAGTCCCCAAGAAAATGTTTTCTAAAAAAAGATTGTAAATAAACAATCCTACTGCTATCTCTTCAATCATACATTCTGCAAAAACAATCACGCAAGCCAAAGAAAACGCATGACTTTATGGAAGAAATCTTTACATCCTTAAGAAAATGTTTTCTGAACAAAATTAATCCATTTGATCATTTTTGTAAAAACCATTTTTCCAGAAGCATTATTTTAGACACTGTATTATTTGTGTTATTTGGGCACTGAAGACTTCCCAGGGCTATTCCACAGACCCCGAGACTGGGGCATCTGGACACAAGTGGTTATACAAAAGCAGAACACCAAGAGCTAGAAGATCATTTTAAGGTTTTAGGAAAGTACTTTGATAATTTGGTCAAATTATCTGAAAAATTAAATAGAATCCATGCTTAAGCTTCAATAAAGAAGCCCTCTTGAATATCAAATCTGAAGGCCACCTGTAAGCTAATTCAGGGATGCTCAGATTTTGTGACTTTTCTCTTGTCATGGGTGGAGTAGACATGTGTTGTGAAGCCACACGGCTTTGGCTCACAGGGGCAGTTCTATCAGCTGGCACCTGGCTAAGGTTCCCCAAGCATTTTAGCTACAGGAATCCCCCAGCTATGTTTTCAACTACTGTGTTCAACCGAGTTCAAAAACATAGATATTTATCTGACTCAAAAGTGGTCACCATCACTTAACGTTATTACCTGAGTGTGCTGGTTTGTGTTATGTCAACTCGACACGAGCGAGGGTTATCTGAAAGGAGGGAAATTCAATTGAGAAAACGCCTCCATAAGATCTGGCTGCACGGCATTTTCTTAGTTAGTGATTGATGGGGGAGGGCCCCACCAGCCCTCCTTCATCTGTCACTAAGAAAATGTGCCACAGGCTTGCCTATGGGGCAACCTAGTAGGGGCATTTTCTCAATTGATCTTCCCTCTTCCCAAATGACTTTAGTTTGTGTCAAGTTAACATAAAACTAGCCACACAAAATACATTCTCAATAGTGTACGAACAATACAACTGCGTAATTTACAAGTCTTTCCATCACTCAAAACAGAAACTGTGTACCTGCTAAACAACAGCTTCTCAAAGGCTTCTCACATGGCTCCAATGATCTCTCTTCTACTACTGTCTTTGTGAATCTGCCTTATGCAGTCATATGTGCTTGTCTTTTATCTACTCAAGGCTGTTTCCAGTTTTACTCTCAAGCAAACACTTGTAACTCATACTTCATGACACCATACGATATAAATAGGTTACGAGATGAGCTTCTTCCAACCATACATCAACTGACCCGCAGCCAAGAAACTGGAAGACATTTACAAACAGCTCTGCTAGATTCAGAGTTGGTGTGACCCAGACATGATGGTGCCTGGTCCCTTACACATACTCCAAGATCCTTCTGACCTTTGCCCTCAGTGCCTTCAGAATGCTAAAGCTCTCTCCAACACCACTGAACTCAAAGGGGTGGGTAGGATACTAGGCACTTGCCATTCTTCCTTTTCTCCACAATCCCCTTTTCATGGATGAAGTTTCTCACGTTCATGGTGGCTGTCCCTTCCTTAATCACAGACATACCCAGAGGCGCACCTTGGCAGACTTCTATACAAGCCAAGCTGACAGTGAAGGTTAGGTGTCAGCAGGAAAAGTATCTGTGGGGTTGGAAAGGGGGCTCAGTGGTTGAGAACATCTGGTCTTGCAGAGGACCCAAGTTTGGTTCCCAGCACATGTTGGGCAACTCTGGCTTCAGGAGTTCTGACACCCTCTTCTGGCCTCCTTAGGCACTGCACTAACATACACAAACCCCAATGCAGACACATGCATATATTCATAATTTTAAAGAATCTTGCAAAAAAAGGTATTTGGGTTCAGATAGCTAACTTTGTTGTGATAAATCAGAAGCATTCCAATTTAAATCAGGCACACAGAATTAAAACAATTTTCCATTGGGCTAGTATATTCTTTAAAGGAGAACAAGAATGCAGGCAACAGACAGCAAATTAAGCAAATGCTTGCTTTTTGTTGTTGTTGTTTTTGTTTTTCGAGTCAGGGTTTTGCTGTAGATATCAAGCCTGTCCTGGGACTAGCTCTTGTAGACCAGGCTGGCCTTAAACTCACAGAGATCCGTCTGCCTCTGCCTCCTGAGTGCTGGGATTAAAGGTGTGTGCCACTACCGTCCGGCTAAAGGATGGAGTCTGTCTACCCCTGGGAAGAGAAGCAATAATTTCTAAGGAAACATGTTACTTTCAAAGAAGTCATACTAAATATCCTAATTTTGTTTTCAATAGTGTTATTACAGTGACAGGTTAGCAGAGATCTGGACCCATGGAATATAAAATAATGGATTTTGTTTGTTTGCTTCATGTTGAATCGATTACAGTCAGTAATGCTTTTCATTCCAAGATGTCTCATGATTTAGCAGCGTTGTTGGCATCTGGGGACTTCCTTGTGTTTTAGCCCCAAATATCCTGGGATTCCATGATGACCTCCTGGCTGAAACTGGCGTTTTCCCATGGAGCTTGGGATTGGGGATGAGAGAACAAGAGCTAGCACCATGAATTTTCACTGTCACTGGAAGGGCTCCCTGCTGTCTCCTGATGGATAGAGCAGAAAACACAGTTTGAAACCCTGTGAGCTCAGACTGACAATAGCAATGTAATTTTAACATTATAGGAGCTTTCTCCCCGCTGGGTGAGGTAGGTTGTCGCACACCATCATGCGACTGGAGACAACAAGGCAGAGCAGAGGTCAGTGGCTGCTGAGCTCCTGGACTGCTCTCGGGACAGAAACCGCGAGCTCAGACAAGCTGGAGGTGAGCGGTGCAGTCATTCTGCAGCCCTTCCGCCCACTTCTTCCAAGCCTTCCTCACATGAAACACATCCTAATTCCATCAGCGCACGCACACAGAAACTGAATCTATCAGGCAGCCACCTATTTCCTATTTTTACTTAAGTACTAAGCGTTTTTAAAGGCTCTACCTACATCATATATCTTCCTATATTTTTAAGTGGAAAGCTGAAAATCAAAACGTGTGTGTACAATAAGATGAAAACTCAAAATGGCTTGTGGTGAAAACCAACAATTATCTCTGGCTTCTGTTTCCTGTCCTACTGTGAGAATTCAGCTCACCCACACAGGGTTTCCTAAATCTGGTCATTAATTATCTCACAGTCTCCAGCTCTGTGACGTCCTCTTGTATGAGGACACTATTGCTTCTGGCCTTTTTGTGCCAGAATATTAAAAATGGCTATGTTCTTTCTAAAATCAGAACACTTGACAAAACCACATTATTTCTCTGATGTCAGAAAAGGATGGCTTCCCTTTACTAATATGTCTTGAACTGTATATTTGTGCCACGCTTTCATGTTAGACTTTCTGACTTCTAACGGCATGCATATTCATTCCATTTTATATGCAGGTTAAAATGTAATTTATAAGACTAATATTACCAACAGGCAAACTACTAAAGAACATTCAAGTTTTAACTGTAAGTTTACATCCAAATATTACAATCCATTGAGAATTTCTCTCTTTACCATATGCCAGATTTTTTAGTCTTACACGTTTCTGGATACCCAAGCAGCACTGAATTTCATAGGCTATGTGATCAGTCAAATATCCCACTAATCAGCTCAACGTCAGGGGCAGGAGCTGTACGCTAGGACAGAGAAGACACTAAGGGTTTATTCTTTCCACTTTCCAACCGATCACCTCTTCAGTTCACTCTGGAAAAGGGACAGGCTTAGAATGCTGAATCTGGGCTCAAAAGCTCCAAAGGAAAAGAAATTCCAATCTCTTTAAAGTACTTGAAACTAATAAAATTAGGCACCAAGTTCAATACTGAATAGTGCTTTTAGGGATTTTATGTCAAAATCTCACTTCTGCAATATTAAAAATGTGCGCATTGTTTTCAGTTTAAAACCCACAGCTGAGAATTATTCGAGTGTCTCAAAGGAGGGAATGGTTCCCCTTCTGGACGAACAGATTTTCTCTCCCAGAGTTCTCCCAGCGAGCTGAGGACAAGCAGGCACAGACCTCGGGGCGGCACTGCTGAGGCTTCTGGGAGCAACTTCCCAGGGGAAGTGATTTGTGCTTAGAGTTCCAGAAGAATGACTGCTAGTGGGGGGACTGCCAACAAGCTCCTTTTGGGGCTCATGAAATGCCGCAGAGAAGCGAACACATTTACTCTCCATACCCCACCACACAGGCTTTCAGAACTCTAAACAGAGTTGACTTGTGGGCCATACAAGGACATGAGTACGAGCACAGAGAGAGTTGCCAGCTCCGACTTCTATGTTGGTACATTTCCACTTTCTTTAACAAATATGAGCTCAGTATTTAAAATCAACAGAACAGGACCTGATAATGTCAGATACGTGGTACTTTATGATGCATAAAATGATCTGAACCATTTCATTTGTATTAGAGTATCAACTCAAGCTTTATTGTACAGTACATTTATGAAGTATCAGTAAAATGTTATTTTTAATCAGATTTTCATTGGTATTAGCTAAAATTTCAATAAAAAATGCATTGATAACAGATCTCATACTGTTATGAGATCTTTGGAGTGGGGTATTTTGTCCCCTTTAACGTCCTAAGATTAACAAGACTCTCTCAGTGTGGCTGAAGGTGTATGAGGACAAATAGTTAATTAGCATATCCCTAACTAAACACCATTATTTTAAAAGAGATTAATGTGAGAATCCCACACACGAAATACCTGCTTGTGTCAAGGAGGTCAAAGAAGGACTGCAATGTAATTACGGAAGCAAACAATGAGCCATCCCACCAACTGTCCTACCACATTTATTTCCTAATCATGAATCAAGACTTCAACTTTGGGAATGAGGCACAGCTGTGCACATCCTGTGTGCCCGAGAGCTGGTAAAGGTTCTGAATGGTTTGCTGGGCAGTGGGGGCGGGGTAGGTGGGTGTAGGAATGAGGTCATGTTTTAGTCACTTGAAGCTCAGATTCCATTTTTCAAGACTGTAACTACTCTCTGCCTTGCTGGCTACTCTAACGGAATTCTAAAAGTACGTGGCTGCCTGTGTCCAGCTGTCTGCCACACACGAGCTTGTTGTTTCTTTTGGATGTCTTCAAAATACAGGACTCCAGTGGCAGAATTACATGGGGCTTTGATTTCTTTAGAACAGTTTAACAGGGCATTTAGAGAGTTTGCTAGCACAGAGGTACCAAATCAAAACCAGAGACTGTAGCTTTGGGCCAGGTCCAGCTGATCTTGTTTGCAATAGCCTGCTAGGCACTTCAAACTCACAGCAACTACTGAGTGCTTCAAGCAAAGAGCAGGGGGAGGATGTGCAGAGAAGGAGCAAGCAGAGGAAGAGCAGAGACGGAACAACAGCAGCTCCTGACAGCAGCAACTAACAAAGCAAAACTCAGGAGGATTCTGAGGCCTCTCCACAAGCTTTCCCAGGGTGTCAGCAGAGGTCATGGCAAGAAGAGATGCACAAGACGAAGCTGCACATCACACAGATGAAGAGAGCCACATTCCTGATAGTAAGGGTGTAACAAATGCAGAAGGACTGAGCCTTGAGTCTCATATACATTAGGCAACTGCATACATGGGCTATATCCATGGAGACTGGTTTTTATGAATACTGTAGCAGAGCAGATTTTACAGAGGCTAGAAACATAGACTTTATCTGAGACATAAAGTAAAATTTAACCCAATTCACCTTTTGAAAAAAACTTAAAATAAATACCAAAGACATAATTTCACATGTTATATGAAGAGGACCTTGCAGCCTTTGTTAATCTGGCCCGCACCAGAAGCAGGTGCAACCAGTGTACTTAAACCCAATCATGCCGCATCAAATCCCTATAGAATCAAAAGGTCTTGGCATACTGTTGTGTCTCACTATGCTCCATTATGAACCCAACTCAAACTCCTAAACCAGGAAGACTTTGCTGGTCCCAGTCCTGGAACCTTTCATAAGTTTTTATAGGTTCTTGTCCAATAGCGAGTGCTCTAAAGCACTGTCGAATGCATCTCACTAAGTGACAGCTCATCAGAAGGCTGGGTGGCAGGATTGTCAGTAATGGGAGTATTTTCTGACTCAAATAACAAGATATGGAGTTTGACAACAGGTCATGATTTACCTATTGTTGGAAATAAATGCCCAGAAAAATCATAAGATTTAGCCATCTGTATCTAAAGAGAAAAAGCATGTACTTTTATCTCAAATCTAAATCCTACTTTCTAATCTGAATGTGTGAAATATTTTTCTAAAATGTACTGATTAGCAAACGTCCCAAAGTAGTATCAATGCCACAAATCCTCATTTGATGATAGCTGTTAGTATGTGAAAACACACTTAAATATGCCTCTCCTATATTTTAAAATGGTATAAATTTAAACAAGTCCACTAAAATTAATGTACTAGTGCAACAGCTCTCATCTGATAATATCACTTGCACACGTATCGTATACTTCCCTACAGAATAAGCTCAGAACTGAACCATGTGCAATTATTTTTATTCTATGCTATGGTCCACATATGTGTGTCCCCTCTGTGATGGTTAAGCTTGTTGGCCTGATACTGAGAAACACAATGAAGACAGGTAAAGGGTACCTCTAGGTATTTGTGAGTGCACCTCCAGAGAGGATTGTGTCATGAGGACTCTGCCTAATGGACAGTTAATTCACTGGAAGATCTCAAGTTTGAATAGGACACTGGACAGATAAGGCCTGCTTTGAAGGAGATGACTCAGGCCACGCCCTCGGGGCCCTTTTGTTGCTGCCCTGTTCTCATTCTTGTCCATCCATTCTGGCTCTCCCTCTCCTCCATGACGGATGGATGGAAATTCCTGAAATCATGAGCAGATCATGTCTCTCCTTCTTTCAGCTGTCTGTGTTAGATACGTGGTGACACAATGGTAAGATCTAATATGTCCCCAAGTTGTAATCCTAACCGCTAAGGTAATAGCAGTAGGCAGAGGGGCCTTCAGGGTATGAGAGGACTTCCGTTCATTTTAAAAAGCTCTACCGTAACACAAAAGAAACATTCTTTCCCAATCTCTCCAATTATCCTAGTCAGGATAATACACATAAAAAGTGCCCAATGGATGTGAATAGTATCCTTACAATTCAGACTAAAGGAGTTCAGGTGATCCTTAAATCCACTGAACACACAGCAAGAAAGTACAGAGAAGCAAACGAATGCCTGATGCAGGCACTGAACTTCATGGCTCCCTGCTCCTGTGTTTCCTGTCCTCCAGAATACCAAGAAAAGGCTTCTATTGTGTATGAACCTCCTGTATTATGGAATAATCATTTGTACACCATGAAGATGTATCTTTGACAAAGTGCCTTTTGATTGGTTTACTAAAAGAGCTGACTGGCCAGTAGCTAGGCAGGAGGTACAGGCAGGACAGCCAAACATAGAGGACACTGGGAAGAAGGGCCGAGTCTCAGGAGCTGCAAGTAGACAGAGGGAAGATGAACCCACCATGATGAAAGAATGTACTGCCATGTGGCAGAGGGTAGACAGGAAGTATGGGTTATTTTAAAATGTAAGAGTTAGCTAGTAACAAGCCTGAGCTATGGGCTGAGCATTTATAATTAATAATAAGTCTCTGAGGAATCATTTGGGAGTGGTTACCAGGACACAGGACAGTCCAAATGACCTAAGACTTTGTTCTAAAATTACTAACAACTAGAATGTATACCAAGTAATATGAAGTGGTAAAGAGATTCAACATTTAGACCTATCTGAGGAAAATAAGTTGAAACTTTTGGGTTCATTTCTTAAAAGTTTAATCCTAATACACAAAGCAACGTTTTTTTTCCTTAATTTTTCCAGTTTTCACAACAAGAATAATAAAAATAAAATGATGATGACAGCTGAGGTCAGGTGTATTCCCAACCAAGCATTACCTACTCTTGGACTGTCCTTCACCAGACAACTTTCTCTATGCCTGGCATTATGTGGCATGCCTGAGTGTCCTAACTGCATGAAGCTTCTGTGACACAGTGTTGTGGAAATTGCTTTCATGATGTAAAGATGTGTTACACATTTGTGTATGCTGTGGAATATTACTTAAATCATGTACACATTTGTGTATGCTGTGGAATATTACTTAGATTATGTACACATTTGTGTATGCTGTGGAATATTACTTAAATCGTGTATACATTTGTGTATGCTGTGGAATATTACTTAAATCGTGTACATTTGTTTCTGCAGCCTCTGTTGATGATGTAAAGGTGTGCTCCATTTGCTTGTGCTATATTTGTTTAGCTATGTAAAGATGTGTTGTATCTGTTTCACCTTACCTGCCTAAGGCACCTGATTGGTCTACTAAAAAGCTGGACAGCTAGGCAGGAGAAGGATAGGCAGGGGTGGCGGGCAGAGAGAAAAAGTAGGAGGAGACATCTAGGCTCAAGAGAAGAAAAGAGAGGAGAAGAGAACAAGGGAGAAAGAAAGGGACACACCCAGGGCTAGAAGTCAGACATGGAGACAGCTGGAAAAGTAGATATGTAGGAAGGAAGGAAGGAAGGAAGGAAGGAAGGAAGGAAGGAAGGAAGGAAGGAAGGAAGGAAGCAAGCAAGCCCAGAGGCAAACTGTAAAGAGAAACTGGTTAAAGTAAGAGCTAAGATAAGGCTGAGCATTTATAACTAATAAGAAGTCTTTGTGTTGTGATTTGGGAGCTTTTTGGTGGCCTAAAAAAGAAAGCCTGGCACAACAGAGTCCACACAGCCACTGTCTCTGAAATGTTATGACTCCAGTCTCTACCACATTATTAAACATTTACCATGTAGGACCTGAGAAATACCTTGGCTCTTCTGTGCACGTAAACCTATTCTTCCCTACAATTAGGCTGTTTAACACTCTGCTCTCCTTCTCATGCCGCCACTCACAGCTCCTGCAAACACAGCCCCTGACCACACACACCGTCTCCCCACTGTGCTCTGAAGGTTATCAGGACTCCATCCTTTTAACTTACAAATTATATTCCTTGGTGATTACTCTTCTTGTCCCTTTGACTTCACATCTACACCAATAAGCTCCTCCAAGCACAACTTGAAGCAACATACTCAGAGCTAACTTCTTTCTTTTTGGCACTTTGAGAATTTATTTTCCTCATAAACAAGTTTCAATAAGCAAAGTTTTAAAAATAAATGTTTTTATTAATTCTGTTGAGAAATTCTCATGTACTTAGTCACCCACCTAGCTCCAACTTCTTCCAGATCCCCCCACCTCCGTCCCTCCCTACCAACTCTGTGTTGTCTCTTTTTCTTTTAAACCTATTGAGTCTAATTTATGTTGTACAAATACTCTTGGATGTGGAGCCTGCCCTAGATTTGATCAACTTCCCAAGTGATCACACCATTAAAGAAAACTGACAGCTCTTTTTCCGGGGAGCTGTCAAAGGCTAACTCAGCTACGGGTTGGATTCTCCCCTCCCAGATTCCAGGCTGAGAGTTTTGTCTGGCTTGGGTTTGCACAGGTCTGTACGCTGGCACAATCACTGTGAGTTCAGATGTGCTGCTTTGTCCAGCAAACACTAAGCAAAGTTTTAAAGTCTTTGTTCCCACAAACAACAATTACTCCAACAACCAGAAGCAAGTATGACTGCCAAAAATGAAATAGCAAAAAAACTGACTCCAATGTCAGGGGAAAGTAATGTGAAATCATACGCTGATGGATGGAGCCCACCAGTCTGTTCTGAGGGGACAGATTTTAGTCCAAATACAAATCATCAATCCACCTCGGGACTCGAACAAACGAAAAGATGTACAGACGAGTGGAAAAGGCACAGACATTAACGAGTAACTCAACTTACTGAAACACTGCTCAAAACAGAACTAATGCTGCAGATGAAAGAGAGATTTGGGCCACTAAGGATTTCATCTGCTTGCTTAAGCAGTTCTGTGGGGTGTCAGCTGTGAGATTCCTTCCCATTAAGAGAAAAGCAGGACCACAGTGCAAGCCCAGGAGTCCTGCCAAGTGATCATTCTTGTAGCACAGCGGAATGCAGTGCATCACTACTCCAAGAGAGGGTAGGGAGCAGCCGAAGCAGCTGCCATACGGTGATCTAAATCAGAAGAGGACAAATGCACACTGGCTCATGGTGTCAGATCACAGAACAACACTCACAGTGGCCAGGAAGTATCGTTTCTGCGCACACAGTAATCAGGACTGTGAGATCCCTTTACAGTAAAAGCACAAGAGAGGCATGTTTCGAAACAACTGCTTTCAAATAGGAAGCAGATCTATAATGATAGCTGCTCCTCAGATCAAAGGACGGTTTAACCATTATGAACAGGATTAACCACATTCCTCCTTTAAAGAGATTCAAATGCTGCTTGGGAGTATGTCCCCAGTGAGGTTCAGTGACCCAGTCACTCTAAGACAGAACTTAAAATTACTTTGGGCTTGATTTTAACAACATAGCCAATGTCCACAGGGCTAATTTCTGTTTCCTCTAGATGAAGACATCTTAAATGAACTATGGCACTAATTTATTGTTGGTTTTCTATAAAATGGAACTTGGTACGTTTCCATGAAAAAGAATGCATTTGGTCGATGGTCACATAGAATTCTCCTTGCATTTGCCTGTGAATATTAATTGCTACTGGCAAACAGTAAAGAAAACTTAGGGAGAAGGGCCTCTAAGGTAGCCTATGGGTAGAGTACTTACATACAGCCATAGGTTTGGTTCCTAGCATGAGGAAAAAATAAATCTTACACATGTATAGCATCAGTGTAAGTATATGCCATCAATCTACGTATGTATCATCATTGTAAGTCTGTACAACAATGTATCTATACGCCATCAATAAAAGTATGTACCATCAAACTTTAGGAAATGGTGGAAGGTAGCATCAAATAAGGATCCAGAATACCATACTTTCATATATAGCTAAGTACTTAATTTATAAAAAACGACACAGCTACATAAAGTAGGTCAGGGATATAGTTACTCATGGAGAATTTGCTTAGCAAGTGTGCAGTGACCGACACCCCAGCACTGCAAAGGGATAACTGAGGGTGGAGGTTAATATCAAGTGACAAAGGCTGACTCCTATGCAAGGTGCAATGTCATCATAACACTCTCTGCACACTATAAAAGGGCAGTATCTGGTGTGTACACACACACACACACACACACACACACACGTTGTTGTAGTTGCTTTTTTTCTTACTCTTTGGGGGTCTGCCACCCAGCTCCAAAAAAAATACATGGAGACTTATTCTTACTTATGAATGCCCAGCCTTAGCTTGGCTTGTTTCTAACCAGTTTTTCTAATTTAAATTATTCCATTTCTCTTTAACTACATTTTGCCTGTCGGCTTTTTACTCTTTTTTATTCTGCATATTGTTCATTCCTTCTTACTCTGTGGTTGGCCGTGTTGCTGTGTGGCCATGTGGCCAGGTGACTAGCCCCTGGCATCCTCCTCTCCTCCTTTTCTCACTCTTCGCTCTCTTCTCTAAATTTCTCCTCCTATTTATTTTCTTTGCCTTCTAGTTGTTGGTTTTTCAGCACTTTATTAGAATGTTCTGGTGTTTTAGGCAGGCAAAGTAACACAGTTCTTCTGAGTTGAACAAATGAAACATAAAAGAATACAACACATCTTTTGCATCATTAAATACATATCCCACAGCATAAATGAACATAACACATCTTTAATATTCCACAACACACACACACACACACACACACACACACAAGCACATGTGCACGCTCATACTTCACTGCTTACATAAAGAAATCTGGGCACAACTTACTGGCTCTTGAGAGCACAGGTTCTGGTGAGATGGCCTGTATGCTACCACAGTTTGGAAGCACAAAGTAACTTTAGTTCAACTTGTTAAGTTTTAGAGTATAACCCACACCATGAGAAAATTATTCAGGTGAGGTATACATAGTCCTGAAATTAAAAAGATATTCAAATTGAAATGTCTATGTATTCTAACAAAAGCAGAATATGCATAAAGGAAACTGTGGCTGACTTTCATTCCTATTATATGGTCGGCTTTGAAAATATTGTGTTCACTAGATACATTTCTTTTTCAGATAGGTCTAAAATATTAGGTAGCTCAGCACACTTTATATTCTTACCTTAGGAAAACTGTGTGGTTTACTGCTGACTGTATGACATCTCAACTATAGGCACATAGTTATGTGTCTATACAAGATGGAAAACTGAAATCCCAAATAGTATTAAGACCAAACCCCAAATGGCATTCATTAAGTGCCCACCCAACCTCAGACACTCTGCTAAGTACTTTATATTTATTCTGCTGTCTCAACCCTAAAGGAGACAAAGAATTGAAACTCTCAAAGTTTGAAGTGACTGCTGAAGTTCACTCAACCTATAAGTTAAGCATGCACAGTCCACAAACACTGCTGGACCCCGGAGCCCAAGTTCTACACACCTCCAACACCAGCCTGCAAAAAACACTCTTGAGCAAGCCTCTAGGTGTCATGAGTAATGTCAAGGAGTGGCAACCATCATCTGAAATGGACAAATCAAGGATTCTGCAGTCCCTTGAATTCTAGTCCCCTAAAGGTAGTGGCATCAGCATCAGTATTAACTACTACAAATGATTGTCCCAGTGAGGAAAGCCACACAGCAACACACTCCAGATGCAAGCATATACTAGCTACGACAGCTTGCTAAGGACGATTGTTTTGTTATTCCTTGTGTATAATAAGCCTCAGAGGCTCGCCTTAGTATGGTACAGCAGAGCAGGGGATGAAAGAGTCGTTTCTCTGAAAACCACGCATGGCTGGAGACAGACTGTGGGGCACAGTGCTAGGTACCTGTGTGGTACATTCAGGTGACCATAATAACAGAGAGCAGCACAGCTAACATCCAACTCTACAAGAGAGACCCATAACGATGTTGGCAGAAGTTTTGTTATTACCAACATCCAACTCTAAAAGAGATACTCAGGACAGATGTCAGTAGGAGTTCTGTTAATACAAACATCAAACTCTAGAAGAGAGGACCAGGAAAGATGTCAGCAGGAGTTCCGTTATTTTCAATATTCAACTCTAAAGGAGATGCCCAGGACGGATGTCAGTAGGAATTCTGTTAATACAAACATCAAACTCTAGAAGAGATGCCCAGGATAGATGTTGGCAGGAGTTCCGTTATTCAGCTTTGAAACTATTACAAATGTACATGTTATAAAGCATTATTTTCCAAGTAAAACAGCCGCAGATGAGCTGTGCCTTCTTGTGAGAATGCATTACTATCTGGCTTGTGGGCTGCTGACACAGAAGGATGGAGGGGGTGTGGGACACTGGACCCTTAACCCGATTTCCCATACACTTTTGTGTACAAGTCTGCTCTTATTAAATGGGACATTCGTTCTCAGGAAACACTAGTACATGGGCAGAGATGGTTAACTGAGGAGGGGCTCCATCTATGTAGTCATGGAAAACCATCATCCATACTGGGTGTAAACCTTCCAGTACGGCTGATTTAGGGCCACCCACACTTCTCCTGTGACCCCTCATATGTGTTCTATAAGTAGCCTCATAAACTCACTGGCTACCAAGTGAATTCTAGCGGAATCATACTTTGGTTTGTCACTGGGACCTTACGAGGAAGAGATAGGTGTTTACCTCTCCCCAGAGTGAAAATTCTCAGGACACCAAGGTTTGCTACTTGTATGATACACACGCTGTGTATTTAAGAACTGGAAAGAAAAACCTAAGAATCTGACAGACACGGAGAATTCAGGCCACAGATGGAGCCTATGTTGTGCCATTAAGACAAGGAAGTGACATCCAGTCAGCCTTTGGGCATAGCTCCAGAAACTTGCCAGCCAACATCTCCACCCATCTTACATCACTATGGAGCTCCACCATGCTGTTCTCCAAGAAACTGCTCAAAAACAGGGGCACTCACGCTGTCCTTACTTCAGCCTTGCTGAACAGCTAGATGGCAATAATTCCGGTCAGGGCACCTCATCTGTCAAAGTGTTTGTTGTGAGGTTTTCTCACTGCTCTCTCCCTCTTTAAGGGCTATGGATCCAAGGGGATGAGTGGGTAACTCGTGAGCCACCATGCAATAAAGCCACACAAATGTCTACCATGAATTGGATGTGGGAGCAGCAAGCCCCACTGATACTGCTGTGTAGACGTCACCTAAGACCTCACCAATGAAGAAGAACCACAAACAAGGACAGTATCACAAAGCACACACATGACATAACATTGGTACAAATTCCTTATTGCAAACATTAAAATACTCTAACAGTATATCTGGGCTGTGCATACTTTATTATGTGCTACCAAACATGACACATTTATATTTATTTATGATTGAATACTATCATAATAAAGCCTAATGTTCCATTTTATAAACTATCTATAGGATTTGTGCCTCTTGCTTAATTGTTTTATTTTTGACACAGGGGCTCACAAACATTGCCCAGGCTGACCCCTGAACTCATGATCCTCTTGATACACGGCACTCCAGGTGTGTGCCACCACACATAGCAACTTGGGGGCTTTATGGACTGTGACTGTACCTAATTCAGTTTTGATCTTTTGATAGGAACTTCACGCCGCCAGTTACAGCAGCACACCTAGAGTCGAGAGTGGAGAGAAGCACATATGTTCGCTCTACTTCTCCATTCTTACACAGTCCACAACTCTCTACCCAAGGGATGATGCTATCTAGAGTGGGCTAGGTCTTCCCAAATCAACCAACTTATTTAAGACAATCTCCTACAGACACACAGGACAACCCAGTGTAGACAGTCTCTCATTGAGCCTCTTCTTAGGAGATTCTCTGCATCACAGACAACTTTTCATAGCCATGGCGGTGAGCGTGGGCTTGTCAGAGATCTAGAAATGCTGTCTTTAAAGCTTCGTAGAGCAGGATAGCCTTGAGTCCACGTGCTCTCATTACAGACAGCTGCTCATGTGGAGCAGGATAGCCCTGAGTCCCGGTGCTCTACAAAGACAGCTGCTCAAGTGGAGCAGGATAGCCCTGAGTCTGGGTGCTCTCATTACAGACAGCTGCTCTTGTGGAGCAGGATAGCCCTGAGTTTGGGTGCTCTACAAAGACAGCTGCTCTTGAGCAATAGAGAAATTTTCAGGAGAGATAATTTATTCAATAAGGGCTCAAGAAAATTACCCTTAAAATAGTACATTCACTCAAGTGCAATTTGGCTTCAACTGAGTCTCCTCAGTAGACAGGAAGGGACTTCCACTACACATTTAATCAGGACAAACAGTCGGGGGAGGACGGGAAAGCTTCCTAGCACTAAAGTGCCTCTTCTAAAGTGAGAACTTCAAAACATCAGAAAAATTTTCTCATTCTTGTGCTAGGTAGCATTCCCAAAGTAAATTAAAAAGTGATTTACTGGTTTACAAATCAATCTCTTGTGAGTTTGGCTAGCACAAATTAATTTTTCAGAGTTTGATTCCCATGGGCAAACTGATAAAATTAGATTTCAGAAGAATGGTACAGGAGAGGACAGGGTCAGAGCCTCTAATACATTCCTATAAATCAAGCCCCAATTTCCCCAGTGCACATCAACAGGATTCGGCCATAAGTGAATCTTCTTACTGAACCACAATCTCTGATGTCTTCTTTCCTCTTATAATGTTCAAACAGAAATGAGTATAAGTTTATTTTGTGCTTTGTTATTGTAGAATAACGTAACTCTCTACTGATTTAATGGCTGAAGAACACAGCATGCTAATGAAAATACAATTTTTATATAATCCTGATAAGAAAAAATAGCTTGGTAAATGAAGGAAACTAATAATTTCACTTGGCAATCCCCAAAGGCAATTCCATCTTGAAGGTCCAAGCACAAATGTCTACTGTGGGTGCTAACAAACTGACATTTTGAGTAGGAACATAATGATTTTCAATTGGCTCATCACTGAAGTGATGAAGAAAAATTAAGGTAGAGTCAATATTAACAAGTGATAATTAATGAGTTCTGCATGCTTAATGTCCTATTGAAAGGACATTATGATTACTGGAGACTATGAACTTTAATAATTAGAAGGTGTATCTCTTACATAGGATTTTATCATCAATGATTGATTAGTATTAAGTCAAATAGTAATGTCAGTAATGTGTGTTGATGTGCAGGGGCGGGGAAACGCTGCAGAAGAGAAAGTCTTCTGGGGATGGTGGGAACAGCCATATTAGTTACTGAGATAGCCCACCATGTGAACATATAACTTTTCCACAATTCTCACAAGCTTTAGACAGGTCTATAATTTTCAGACAAATCACAGTGTATATGAACTGACTCACTTTTCCTCTTGTTCCAGGGATGTTTTCACAGGCGATTCCTCCACGTTCCCAGGAACACTGAAAGACAGCCTTGCTGTGTGTTTGTGCTGTGTGCTCATCTGCCCTAGCCTTTTCAGTGTGCATGAGGAAAAAAGAAAAATTCCAGCACAGAATACAAATTGCGAGGTTAAATTGAATGCTGTTAACCCCCCACCGGCATAGCTAACAGTGCAGAGGCAGCAGCAGGGATCTGAAACCCAGGTTAGCTATAAATGAAATATATTGGCTTCGTTCTCTTCTTGGATATCATTTTGAGAACATTTTTAAAAGTAGCAAAGACAAAAGTCACATATATGTAATTGATATAAAAAATAGGTCAGCAGAAGCGATAATGAGATTTTGGGTGTATTCCTCTGTTTTTAATTAACATTCAGCAAAATGTGTAAATGTTTTATTAGACCTTAAAGAGCTCGGTGATCTTTTAAAAGATATATAACTATACAAATTAGCACTCAGATCAAAGCACCCAACACGATCTCATCCTGGAACGGTCTCTCTGCTTCGGGCAGGACTTCTAGTCCTCTGGCTGCTCTCAATTCACATGCAGGTCCATAACCAAGAGCATGCACACCCTGCTTTAAAACTGCAGACTGCTGGGTTGGCCGCCTCACCTTCTGTATTTCCAAAACAATTCCTTTGTCTTTCTCAGCCTTAGTTCCTCATACCCTGCTAAAATGAAAAGCAATTCTTTTTTTGTTTGTTTTGTTTTGTTTTTGTGAGACAGGGTTTCTCTGTGTAACAGCTCTGGCTGTCCTGGGACTAGCTCTGTAGATCAGGCTGGCCTCAAGCTCACGGAGATCCTCCTACCTCTGCCTCCTGAGTGCTGGGATTTTAAAGGCATGTGCCACTACCGACCATTGCAAAGCAATTCTTCAGCAGGAATTGCAGCAGGCTTTCTTGGACGACTAGCTCCAAAATCATGACATGTTATTAATTATGAACGTTCAGCCCCAGCTTAAGCTTGTTTCTAGCTAGCTTTTTTTTAAAAAAAAAAAAGACTTAAATTAACCCATTTCTATTAATCTATGTGCTGTGCCAAGGCTTGTTTATCTCATCTATAAACTGTCCATCCTGCTTTCCTTTTTCCTCCATGTTTGGGTAGCCCCTGGCTGGATGGCTGACTTCCCTTTTCTCTCTGCCCGTCAGAACCACCTATCCCTCATCTGCCTAGCTATTGGCCATTCAGCTTTTTATTAGACCAATTAGGTGCCTTAGGTAGGTAGGGTAAAACAGCAACACATCTTTACATAATCAAACAAATGCAGCATAAATAAAAGCAACTCATCTTTATATAGTTTTTTGTGGGTTTTTTTTTTTTTTTTTTTTTTTTGGTGTTTTGAGACAGGGTTTCTCTGTGTAGCTTTGGAGCCTGTCCTGGAGCTTGCTCTGTAGACCCAGTTAGCCTTGAACTCACAGAGATCCGCCTGCCTCTGCCTCCTGAGTGCTGCAATTGAAGGTATGCGCCACCACTGCCCAGATTCCTCTTTATATAGTCAAACAGTTATTCTGTAACAACACATCTTTCCATAGTAAAACAAATATTCTATTCAACTACAAGGAATGGTACCCACTGTTAGGATTCAAGTATGATGCTGGCCCCTGTCACCTTGCAGGGTGCACTCAGGCAGCACCCTAGCCAGCCCAGGGTATTAATGGCTGCTACGTCACTACACAGTATGTACACAGGTGCAAAAGATCCTTTTAAGAGACAAGTTCTGCCCGTTCCAGCACTCTTCCTGCTGTTCTTCTGAAGAGGCAAGCAGGTCTCTGCCTCTCTCTCTTTCCCTTTCCTGCTGGGCTGTGCTGCTAATGCTGCCCAAGGGAGCGGTCCCTCTTTTAAACCCGGCTGTGGGCTGGCAGCATATGCTCGGGATGTTTCCTGTTTGAGTATGAAAGGATGTGTAAATGGTGTGACCACACGTCTGTGATCCTGACTGTTTTAAATGCATGTTTTATGCATCTTATGTACATGTCTTGCTAATGGAGCACAAATGCTCTTTAAAAACACATGGTTTGTAGGTACCTTATAACACATGGGCAAGCACCATCTTTGCTAAGGGAGGATCAGATGTCTTAATCGCCATATTTAGTAAGGCCACATGACTGCACCACACAGCTCCAGGATGGCGACTAGGGCAAGGAGGAACTGTAGACTTGTGCGGCTCCACCTCTAACCAAGGGCACCTACAGAAGTCTGTCCCCACAGCCAGAACAGCTACGTCATCCCCTGTCGCCAGCTGCCTCTAAACAAGGGCGCCTACAGAAGTCTGTCCCCACAGCCAGAACAGCTACGTCATCCCCTGTCGCCAGCTGCCTTTAGTTTATTATTTATTATTAGCTATGCTCTTAAAAATTCCTCTTACACTGACTCTGTTACATGTGGCATGTTTGCGTGATAGTATGCCTTGGCCAGGCCCACCTAGGCATTCATTTCACGCAGGGACCCCAGCTGCCTGTAAGGGATCTGCTTTCTCACACCTGTAACAAATCTGCTTTGCCTTTCATTCAGGACCAGTAGCTAGGTGTGCAACATGGGAATCAGAGATGGAGAAAGAAGCTTCATCTTACCCAGCACACATTGCTTTTCCTTCTTCTTACTTAATCAATTCCTGTTTAATATGTGTGTGTGTGTGTGTGTGTGTGTGTTGATTTAACCCTGTATGTGTGAATATAAGCTAGCTTCAATGTTATATGTGTGTAAGTGTATGCAACTTAAATTCAACTCTGCATATATGTTCATATAATTATTGTCCAAAACATATTTTAAACAGCCCTAATGAGCTCTGTTCATTGTATCTCCTTCTAGACAAAAAAAAAGTCTCAAATATTTTAACTTGGTATGTCCTTTTAAATGATGATAAAAATATGGTTGGATCTGTCGCAACACACTATATAAGTGATTTAACTCTGCTTCCAAATCTATTTTATATGATAAAAATTAAGGTTATAAAGATCTATTTCAGATTACCAAAAGCTACCCTAGAGATTTATACTACCCAGCCCTTCCTGTAAGCTGTTTAGAAGACAAGACCGTCACTACTGTCAGTGTTCACTGTGAAGCTTCTAGTTTAAGAGGGAATTTTTCTTTACTTCTTCGTTCTTCACATGTATGAATCTGGTCTGCCAAGTGAAGCCAGTCACAGTCAAGCTGGAGGAGTCTGGGTAAAACATTCCCCACGGCCTCTCAGCTTGGATCCAGCTCTCCAGGCAGATCCTGCCCTAGGGTCAGCATAGTCACCGCTCATGTATACCCACAGATACCCACAGACAGCCCTCAGATGCTCAGGGAGCTGGGGAATATTGCATTTACAATGCTTAATTAAAATGGCTTTTTGTAATAGAGAGACAGCTCAGCTCCTGGCCCCATTTTCTCCAAAGAAGATGGACAGACATTGAAGACTTTCTGCCCAGAACTTGCTTCACGAGTGAAAGCACTAGCCACTGAGCAAACCTGTCTTTCACCTCAGCTGCTGCTAAGAAAGACCCTCTTCAGACCATGGACAAGATGCTGGAATCAACTGCCTCATATCGCCTAGACAAAAGGTAGGCTAGTCCTTCCATGGGACCTTACTTCACAGTAGTCTGTGGGATCTTCTGGGGCCTTCCTGGCCTACTTCTACCAGCCAGAAGACAGATGTTGCCTTAAGACCTGCCCTCAGTCACCATGGAAGACCCCGGGGTGGCTGTCTAGGTACCCAACCAAGTAAGTCTGGTTATTTTTAATCATTAACTCAGGCAAAATTTACCCTTCTCAAGATCTCTGATGCAGCTTAACAGCAGGAACCAAGGCTAATTCTAGACAAATTTACTTTGTTACCAATACTCTAAAAGAGATAAACTCACAAAACATATTTCAGTATAATTTCTTACCATTCCTTTGTTTAAATAAAAGGTGTTTAAGATGCAATGTTTAAGCTGTGAGGATCTAAGAGTGCTTCGGGGTGCAAGAGAGTGACTTAAGGTGTGCAAATACAATTGTGAAGGGCTGAGGGCAAAAAGCTGAAGTGGTGACAGAGGCAAGTGAGTGAGATATTGAAAGAATAAAACATGCTCCAGATTTCTCCTTATGCTACTGCTGTATTAGGATTCTGAGGGTCCACAGTCTTAACATTAATCAGTGAAGTTCTAATAAGCTATTAATCCAACTCCGACAGAGTACTAAGCACCACATGATACCACTATCATCACAGTCACAAGCTAAGCACAAATCTCAAAGATACTTTTCATTGTGCAAAAAAAAAAATCTGTCACAGTCATTTCTGGCAAGAATATATTGTGGCTTATACAGTGTAAATTTCAATACAGATTATAAACAGTGAGAATGCTAATGTGTATAAAACTTATACTTTCACAAACTCAGAGAATTCTTGTAAGTGCCAGGAAGTCAACTTGCATTCACCTCAAACAGGTCAGACAAAGCCCCCCAAAACAGGATCTAAAGAACCTAGCCCTCCCCCCTTTCCCTGATCTTGACACCCCTCTTCCTCAATTACCAGGACGTAAGGAAATTTTTTCCCCTAAACTTAACCCTCTTCTCTGCCGACATGTAGCCAGGTCCCAGGGGTACCAGACAGTTCCTCATGGCCCGGACAGTGAAGCGGAACAGCCAGCTACTCCAGGACACGGCCAGCGTGGCCAACATCCCAGCCTTCTCAGGGCCTCCAAAGATGGCCAATACCCCAGAGAAGCAGGAAGCAGTCTTGAGAACCTGGCACCCCTACCCCTGTGCCACCTGATATCACCTTTAGTTTCCCCACCTTTTTATAATAAAAAATGGGAATGTTGGGATTCTGGCATTATGCTGGCCCTTGTCACTTGGCAGAATGCAGTCACACAGTAGCACCCTGGTCAGACCAGGGTCCTATGGCTGCTACCTCACTATGTAGTCTGTATGCAGATCTAAAAGGTCCCTGTAAGAGATAAGCTCCGCCCATCCTGGCTCTCTTCTAGATGTCCTTCTTGAAGAGGTAAGCAGGTTTCTGTCTCTCTGTCTGTCTGTCTGTCTCTCTCTATGTCTCTCTCTCCCCTCCCCTTTACCCTTCTCTCAATAAACTTCTCACCTGAGCTCTGCATGGTGTGTTTGTCCGTCCTTCATCAGCTGTGGGCCCTCACGGCTGCCAAGGTGCCTCCCACACAGAAGCAACAATGCCCACACCTCTCACTTTTGCCACTCGAGGCTAGGGAAGGTGGCTCACAAACCCAACGGCATCATGGACTTCGTAGGAATGCCATTTCGAAATGTAAGGAAACAGACGTTTTTAAAGGCTGTAGTGCTGTTTCATTTGTATTTTAATAAATAAAGTTGCCTGAAGATCAGAACAACACCACTGGGCAGTCTTACAGACCAGGTAGTGATAACACACACCTTTAATCTCAGTAGCTATACTAGTTTGCCAGTGCATGCCTTTAATCCCAGTCCTAGAGAGGATTATAAAACGGGACGAAACATCTCTCAGTCACAGTCTCATTTTGAGATTCTTGGAGGCAGGATCACCATTTCTGACTGAGGTAGAGATAAGAGCCAGCGGCTGGCTATTTTGCTTTTAGAACCTTCAGGCTGAACCCCAATTTCTCTCTCTGAGTTTTTATTAATCATGCATCAAAAGGCAGATGATACAGTTGTATAGTAGAAGGCTAAGGACTTCACTTAGCGTTCACCAGGCCCTGGGTTCAATTCCCAGGACTAAACAATGGAAAGAAAAACAAAACAAAAATCTGTAAAGTGGAGTAGAGGGGAAGAAAGAACAAGAAAAATGGGAGGAAAAGAAAAGAGAAAGAAGGAGAAAGGGGAAAAGCGAAAAGAGTGGGGAGAGAAAGGCAAGGCAGACCAGCTCTTACTTCACAGGCAAGTCTCAATTAAATAACAAAATTAATGCCCCACTGGCAAACTTGCTACTTTGAAAACACATAGTTCAGAAAATACAAGGTGCTATCCATGACACTGGGTAAAATCGCAAACACTATAATGATGGAGGGAACTGGTGTAGACTATGGTCATGTAACAACTCAAAGGCATCCCTTAAAAAGATGGTCACAAGCTGGATGCAAACAGGCTACAGCAGGACCCTGGAGCCCAGGAGTGTGCGCTGACAACAAAAAAGGCTCACAGTTGGCAACACATTTCACCATGGGCTGACATGTTAGAGTCTAATCACTGGCAGCTTTTAACCCTCTTCATTTTCAGAACACAACATACTCTTCTCTTCCTAAAGAAGTAAGTCTAGGATTCCACCCCTCACTGCTTTTTAGGCCCTGAAGCGCATCCTCACAGCTCCCCATTTCCTGCTGTGTCTGGAGCGATGTGTCCAGGCTTGTGCTTACGCCACCATGCCGTCAACTTAATTCATAAATGCTACGTATGGGTTTGATGTTTTGTTTCAAGACAAGGTCTCACTATGTAGTCCTGGCTGTCCTGGAACACACTATGTGAGACCACGCTGGTCTCGAACTCACAGAGATTCACTTGCCTCTGTCTCTGGAATGCAGATTTTAAAGGTGTGCACCACTATGACAAGCCTGATTGTTTCTTATAAACACATGGTTTCTCATACGGTAGACTTTACCATAGAAAAGGCAAGCTCTGATAGAAGTATAGGACAGACAGCAACGAGAAGAGGAAAGTGCTTCGCAAACTTTTTGTAGACAGAAGAAGCTTGTCAGAAGCCGGATCATGACAGGCAATACAAATCAGAAGGAAACAGAAAATCAAAACATAAAAATTGCAGCTACTCAGAAATGGGATCTGCTGACTAAGCTTGAGACATTTTCAAACTTTCCAATCAGCACTGAGGGCTGACCTTTCCCACTTCACACCTGGGGGTTTTAGATACACACCGGTACCAGATAATAAAGTGTCTAAGGGACTCTAAAGATTGTTTTTAATGATTACATAAAATTAACCTAAATTAGCCTAAAATTTCCTCAATAGAGGGTTGTTTTAGGGCCCTATTTGAATAAGAACATAGCTAATGTTACATTGTGCCAGAATTATAAAAGATCAGTCTTCACGCTTTAGGGTATAAAAAGATCACCGAATGCAATCAAAATGAAATGTCTCCCTTTGGTACATTATTGCCCAAGCAGGCAACATCCAGGGCTTCAATGCCTACTTCTAATGCTAGAGAGAAATGCATTCAAAGTAGGAAGAAAAAAAAAAAACCAGGGGCTGGAGGGCTTCCCTACTTCATATTCCTAGGGGCAAACCAGAGTGTGCTGAATGTCTAGGTGGCTCTGCAGCTCTGAAGTGCGCTGATGAAGAGAGAGAGAGAGAGAGAGAGAGAGAGAGAGAGAGAGAGAGAGAGAGAGAGAGAGGAGGGAAGGAGAGAGAGAGAGAGAGAGAGAGAGAGAGAGAGAGAGAGAGAGAGAGAGAGAGCGCGCTTGCAAATCTGGATCAGCTGGACCCAAACCACGTGAGATGTGTGTAGATTAATGCGCAGAGTCAGGCAATTTAAAAAGAACAGGAATGCAATTCCATGATTTTCTTGGAGGGAAAACAAGAAATCTGAGTACGAAAGACCACTCAGGGCATCTCACACACAGAAACACATCTTTATTTTATCACACGTGGTAGAAGACAGTGGAAAGCAGTAGCTCCTGAACTCATTCAGAGCTCTGCATGCCTCACTCAAGGCCTAGTTTTGAAATTCTTCCTCACATACCAGCTGGTATTGAACAGCAACAGCATCTTTGAAATAAACACCAAGCCCAAAGTTACGCGAAGATTTCTTAGAATTGCAAACTCACCACAGTATCAGCTGAGCACCTGAAAGCCCAGGGTTTCCATTTACAGGAATCTATAGAGTACAGGTTGGGGATCCACATTACAGGAACTGACATGAGCTCACAGGTGTCAGACTGCAGATCACTTCTGGCTTAGGATAAGGAATACTGAACCCACAGTCTGTGCAAGCATCCAGGACATGGCCCTTCCGTGCTCTGAAACACACTACTAGAGCACAGGGTTTTAGACAATGGATAATAAGGAACCTGTATCTAAATGTCTGCTGCTCAACACATGAAAATACTAGAGCTTTATCGTGGTATTTCAGAGTACCTGGAGTTATGAAAATACTCATTGTAAAATAGCTGCAATTCTAGTGGCAACCAAGTAGTCATTGGGAAACAGCACACAATTCTCCCTTTGAAGATAATAAGCTATTAGACAAGGATGTACTTCATGCAGTCAAACAATTTTTTTAAAAATTACTATATTTTATGGCTTTTGTTGTCAAAATCCAATTTCACCAATTTTATGTCTTTCATTCTATTCTGACTAGAATCATTTGAATTATTTTGTGGAACAGCTTTAAGGGACAAGTAGGGAAGAAACTGTCACTAAGCATATGTAGACCAGAAATGCATGCCTAAAATTGCAGGCAATCGAATTTTATGAATTTTAAAAATTTGTTACGTTATCTTTATTTTGTGTGTGTGTGTGTGTGTGTGTGTGTTTGCATATGTGTGCATGAGTCAGGGGTGCCCAGAGGAAGGCGTTAGCTTTACTGAAGTCTGACTTACTCTGATCCTCTGAAAAAGCAGACAGTGCTTTAACCACAGAGTTATCTCTTCAGCCGCATGAATTTTATTCTCTGCACCAAAACCAAAATCTAATTTGCAAGTAAACATGCCGAAGCGAACATATCTTCTTACCAAGGAAGCAGCAGTACAGTGGAGAGACCATGAGCCAGCATTTACAGGGCTCAGGCTTAACCATCAGACCCTCGCTACACACACGCACGTCCTCAGTTTCTTTAGTCATGAGGTTAAGCATAGGAAGGTCTACCACATCAACAGCTCAACACTACAGCTGGCTCCAAACAGGAGTGACCATCTGTACCTATGCCCTCTGTCTGTTTCTAAAGTAGGACTATTGTTTTTATGAAGTGCAAACTACACATGTTACAAATAAGAGATTAAGTGATGTGCTCTATTAAGCTACAAATATCAGTCTTGTTAGTTCCTACAGTTAAAAGTCAACACATACCCCATAAACAAGTGGCATTGCAAGACTAAAGTGTCAGCTCCCAAACTAGCCAGCACAGTACCACTTCCAAACTAACAATCCAGAACTCCAGTGTCGCTCCTCTCACTGATACTAATATAATTAATATATATGTATGTGTGTATGTGTGCACCCACACATCCATCCCTCCATCCTTTCAAAGAGATCAGTTTCTCAACAAATATACAAAAACTTAAGTCATAAAACTGGAAATCACTAGAGAGAGACCATAAAATCAGACCACTGCGATGTTTGTAAAGCCTCTCAGAAGTGAGCAGTTAACAAAGATGAAAACATGGTACATTTCAGAATGACTTGTTTACCAAAGGACTAAGAAAAGCCTTTAGAGAAACTGAACAATCCTAATATTTCTAGTCAACATAATGTGTCTACATACAATAGTCAAATATGTACTAAAAAAGATTTATGAGCTATTTATACACATAAAATTATGCCACGGAAAGCACTCAACTTCTACTCTTGTTCTTCCTTTATTTTAATTTATTTTTTCAGCCTAGAACTCAGAATGGAGACCAAGCTGGCTTCTAACTCATGTAACTCATAAAGATCTGCTTCCTCAATGCTGGATTAAAGGCGTGCAATACCATACCTGGTCCCCAATGTTTACTTTTTACTTGTTAAATAGAACACAATTTCAACTCTAATAATAAAGTTTTCTTAATTGAAATAAAAATCAGATTTATTTATTTATTTATTTATTTATTTATTTATTTATTTATGCCTTTTAAACATTGTACTCTGAATGTCTGGACCCAATTTTAAGTAAATCTACTTCAAAAACTGTCATGAAATTATTCTCAGACAATATATAAAATTAAGTCTGCGTAAAACTGTTGAAATATTTAAAGCATAACTTATACTCAAATACATAACTTCACAAGAAGTGGTTCTTTGGCCATATAAAGAATCAAACAGCTTTTAACACTTGTATCACTTACTTCTCTTTGTTACTGCACAGAAAAACATACAGGCAAACTTCTGCGGGTGCCCTGAGACCCCAGACTGAAACTGCAGTAACTCCTCTGTACTGAGACTTCTCTGTCTATTCCAATGCCTGTCCCAGGAACTCGTCTGCTAAGAGCTGTTCTGCTGGATGTGTAACCTGCAGCAGCACTCGATGGTTGCCAAGGGGCCTGCCCAGGTAAGTAAGCAGACTGAACTGACCGCCCAGGACAGCCTGGTGGCTGGTGAGCTGCAGGCCAGGGGCTGACACCACGGCAGCAAAGATCAAGAGCACCCTTGAATTCCTACAGATGCACAGCTTGTTCCTGCAGTCGGGAGTCTAGAAACTAGTTCATCTGCAATTCCATTTTCTTTGTTTTGTGGTTCCCCTCTCCTAAGTACACTGGAATTTCAAAGTGTCTTGAAGACAGACGTATAACTTTTTAAGTAATAAAATTCTTCAATAGATTTTAATTATTTATTGAAGATGGAAGCATAATTTTAAGTAATAAAATGCATTTTTATTATTTATTGAAGATGAAATTATAATTTAACTAATAAAATTCTTAATCTTAAATTATTGTGTGTATATGTGTTTATTTGTGCATGTGTGTACGTGTGTATACATGCCATAGAATCTGTGTGTAGGGCAGAGGACAATTCGTGGGTGTCATTCCCTCCTTCCGTTTTAAGAGTCACGGGAACTGAATTCATGTCATCAGGCATGCAGTAAGCACCTTTACCCACCGAGCAATCTTGCTGGCCCCTAATCCTTGGTTTTATATAAAGTCAAAATCATACAAATACTCAGTTAAGAATTGATTAAGATAAAAAAATACAATTAGGAACATCCAATCAAAGACAAGAAGAAAGGAGGAGGAGGAAGAGGAGGGAGAAGATGATAATGATGGAGAAGGGGGAGGAAGATGACAATGATGACGGTGAGGGAGGAAAAGGGAGGAGGATGAGGGAGGAGGAGAAAGAAGAGGAAGAAAATCCTGAATACTAATACCAACTTCCACTAAAAATGTTGATTTTGTGGATCGACGTCTATTTTAAATATGCCAGCCCCAAAGAGGCTTCCCACATGCAGAAGCCAGCTGGAACAGCTGTGAGAAATTATTCCATATCAATGTTCATTTAATTACAAGAAAAACGAAGAGACAGTGTTTGGTTTGGAAAAGACATTTGTAGTTGGCTGACACCAGTCCCTGCTGCGTGATTACTACCTGAGGACCCAGAACGACCTCTCCAGACTCAGGCTCCGGGCATCCGTCTCGCCTCCATCTTCTCAGAGTCTGGCAGACACAGGTTTCGGGAGAGGATGACAGCACTATGGAGGACATGATCAGAGCGTGCCCATCCTTGGCAACACCACCAGCCCCACAGCACGGTCTTAAAGCCGTGTGAGAGATAAGGTAACAACCCAAACTTGTCAATCTGTCCAGACAATGAGAGAAGCCAGGCCCCTGATGCTAAGCAGCTGAGAGGGCTGGGACCACACAGCAGCCATTCTCTATTAGCTACTGTCTCTCCTTCCCACTCCCATCTCAACCCCACACCTCAGGACACCAGAACACAGCAAGGAGAAGGAACACACAAGGCCCAGCTTTGCTTCCATCGTTGGCTACACACCCTTGGGAAATCTTAGCTATTCATTTGATATATTATAGAGTATTTGTGAGTCCCAGTTATCACAGAAAGATTAAATAAGATTAAAAGAGCTTCCGTACACACATAATGAACGGGCTCTGAAGCAGGCTGTACTCAGCTAGGGTGGTCTGCCGATCGTAACCTGAAACTTGAGAGGTGTCTTTCTGCCATTACTAGAGAAAGAAAATGTCAGTACTCGGGTCTTGTTTTGAGTACCCTTGTGTTCTGACAGCTGCTTTGGGAAGGAAGAGATGGATATAAACAAAATGTTTTCTGATGGCCTTTGGTGGCCCCTATGAAAGGGTCATTTGACCCCTTGAGGAGTTGCCACAGATTGAGAACAACTGACTTAAACATTTCATATGGGTGTTCTTATCACCTCATTCATGTGTTCATATACACACACTTACACATTCATAAGTATGTAATCGCAGGTCCTGACACTCTCACAAGTCCAACGGTAACTGGCCCTTTGTAAAATTAGGGAAGTGGCCAGGCTGGACAGGTGAGACAGGAACACTGAGGCACACACTGCTCCAGCAGGTTGTGCTGGGGACACTGGGGCAGCACACAGCTTCTCGCTTCTCAGAGATGACCTGCCACAGCTTCAGCAGGCTGTGCAGGGGACTCTGGTTACATATGTTGGTTCACTAATCCTGATGCATGCGCTTCCTCGCTCCTTGAAGTTAAGGAGACCAAGAAATTATTTCTGTTCCATGATATTCAGGCTAAGTCACTGCCCTCTAATGTGAGACCCTCCACCCTCTTCATCCTCTCAGCAATCTGACTAAGCCAGAGGCTGGTCACCCAAGAGATCCATCTTCACATACAGTCCACTGGGATTTATGAAAATGCTGCTGGCTTTTGTAGTCCATGCTAAGAAAACTAAACACCAGGCTGAAGCTACAGGGATTTCTCTGGCTTTTCTGAGGACTCTTATCTTCCTCTGCCTGGCATTATGTCTGGGGAGGTCCATTGTAGCAGCATCGCTAGTAATAAGCTTTTGCCTTATGGGCTATTATTCTATTCTGTTCCAGAGAGTGTTTTACTATGTATCCTAGCTAGCTTTGAACATTATGAGGCTAGTGTGAGCCCAGCCCCCTTAGTGCTGGGACCACAGGCTAGTGTGAGCGGGCCTGATTTACTACAGAATATTCTTCATGGTGCAGGAGGAGACTAGGAATAGGTAAGGGGAGGGTCAGAAAGTGGGGGAAATATGACTGAAACAGAAACTGGCATTGAAGAGCACTCAAGAAGATTCTGCACTACCCTAGGGCCTAAGAGGTTACTAGAGAAAGGCACCACAGCAGGGGGATACCTCTGATTGCAACCATCATAGTACAGCCCTACTATGACGCTGACAGGAACACACACAACAGTGGACTCACACACGGCTGAGTCTTCTCTTTTAGTACACAGGCCAAGGGATAAGTTCTCAGGTATTAACCAAGTGTTCAAAACACATTAAACCTAAGAAGACAGCTCGGCTGTAAAGAGAACACACTGTTGCAGAAGACCAGAGTTCAGTTTTCAGTACCTATGTTGGGCAAACTACACCTGCTTATAACTCCTGATCCAGGAGATCCAGCACCTTCTCCTGGGATCCACACACGTGTGTACACTGACACATAGACACACACAAATACATATTTTTTTAAATAAGGAATTGACAAAGCATTTCTTCCAATGGTTGTTTGTGATAACTTAAAAGAAATTCTGAAAACACAGAGAAGTCCCCTGTTTCTAGTGTTATCAGTTCATTTTTAAAGTTTGATAATGTTAGAGAAAAAACCATCTAGGTTGGAGCATGTAGTGAGGGGCTGCGGGCAGGCCTGCTTTTCATCCTGCCAGGCTCCCGGCTGCCAGCTAGCTTATGCCCCAAAATAATTACACGGAAACTGTATTCTTTTAAACACTGCCTGGCCCATTATTTTCAGCCTCTTACTCACATCTTGATTAACCATATCTAATAATCTGTGTAGCACCATGAAGTGGTGCCTTACCGTTTAGTTTCTAGCATACGTCCATCTTGAGCTGGAGCTTCATCGCATCTCGTCTGGCTTCTCTCTGAGGAGAGGCACAGCGGTCTGTCTAACTTAGGAGAGGCGTAGCATCTGACTGAGCCATCTACCTCACTTCCTTCTTCCTGTTCTGTCTACTCCGCCCACCTAAAGGCTGGCCAATCAAATGGGCCAGGCAGTTTCTTTATTAGCCAATGGGAGTCCTCCATCAGGAGCATTTAAACAGGAACACATTATTACATGCAGTCCTCGGTGAAACACAAAATGCCTTAACCAAGAGGAACTTGGCAGCTAAGACATCAAGACTCTCAGTCAGAGAGGCGCTTTAAACGGTGGACGCCCACTGTCCTAGACAGCTCTGCACGTCACCGAAGCTGCGCCTCGCCGTGGAGCAGAGTGCCACTGTGCAGGCTGCAGGTGACGGGGTGACGGTAGTGACTGACAGCGCTGGACTCCACGGAACAGATGAAAGGTGATACCTGTGGATGAGGAGCTAGAACACAGCGATGCAATAGAGACATTCAGAAAACGCAGGATATATTTCCACATTGTTGAGGGCTTTATTTTATCTTTATCACAAATAAAGAACACTATTTGTGCATATCCTATAAAAGATTAACTGTTATAGAAACCGAAAACAATGCCAGCTTTGCCTTCACTATTAATTATCAGCTGTAAAAGAAACACACTGTAAGAAAAGGCCTTTTAAGGAGAGGGAAACCCAGCATTAGTGGGGCCTAAATCTAGCCTGAGCAGAATGGGTTCCAGTGAGGTAACACCTCATGCACAGCTGCTGGGAGCTCCTCCCTGCTCAAGAATAGTGTCTGTCTGTCACTGTTTAAGCACCTCAAGCTCTGCTAGCCTGCAGTACCAGAGAGCAGCAGCTGCTCAGAGAGGATGGTGAAGATGTTTTCAGAGGCCATTGAAATGTTTAACGTAATTCATCACGGGCTGCTAAGTTCTGATGTGTGTTATCTAAGCTTCAGCGACACTCTTCCTCCACCATCTTCTTCCCCACTACTAACCCTGTAATTATGCACGGTGCTCACATTCATTTGTAGGCACACAATATCTAAAACAGGATTTTGTAGTAATTATTGCAACTGAAACTGAAAAGTGATTTGTGATGTTATTTTTAAGCCACATATACTAAAAACAGGTAACAAAATAATAAAAACATGTACTGGATCTAATAGATGTTCAGCACTGAAAGCTGCTGAACTAGAAAAACGCGGTCATCACGCTGCCCTGCACACCAGTGTTTACTAGAATTTAATGTAAGTCCCAAAGGAAGAAGACGGGGCTTGGTGTGCCCCCATCCCCCTCTCTGTTAACACAGAGAAGAGTCAGGGGCCATTCTCAGCGTCCTTCAGAGTCAGTCAGACAGAACTGCACCTGTGTGAAGGAGGCGAGTCAGGCGATAACCAGCTGAGGACCAAGCGTCTTCCCTCCTCTGCTAGTACCGCACGTTGACACTGTTTCCATCATTCAAGATTACAAACTTGAAAGAGTCCACAACTAAATTCTTAGCAACAGCGCTTTACAGTTTCTTCTCCAACAAATTTTCTTTTAAAATAATAAAACAAACAAAAGCCCACTTTTCGTAGGCCAGAGTGAAGATGTTCCCATTTCCCAACAGAAAAGGAGGAGGGAGAGAGAAACTGCAGTCAGAATGTAAAATTAAAAAACAAGAATGTACTGAGTTGACACACTTATAAAAATACTATCATCATAATAATATAACTTAGAAAAACATGAAAAGAAAGCTTGTTTAAAACTCTGTTATATAAAATTGATAAGTGGACAGACACCTCGACTCTAGGTTTTACATATACTAACATAACTAAAATTCATCTTTTCAACTTATAGGATATAGGCAAGAAAATAAATGAAAGCAGGAATAACAATATGCTTCTCTTCTTGCAAACAGAGTATTATTTTGCATTATTACAAGTTTACTAAAAGTTTCCCATTTTTAAAAGTGATTTCATTGTTTGAGATTATAGTAGTTATGTCATTTACCCGCCCCTTTCCTCCCTCTAAATGCTTTCAACCCTCCTATACACCCCTCCTACATACCCCTCCTATACACCCCTCCTACATACCCCTCCTATATACCCCTCCTATACACCCCTCCTACATACCCCTCCTATACACCCCTCCTATACACCCCTCCTACATACCCCTCCTATACACCCCTCCTACATACCCCTCCTACATACCCCTCCTATATACCCCTCCTATACACCCCTCCTACATACCCCTCCTATACACCCCTCCTATATACCCCTCCTATACATCCCTCCTATATACCCCTCCTACATACCCCTCATATTTACCCCTCCTACATACCCCTCTTATATACCCCTCCTATATACCTCTCCTTGCTCTCTTTCAAATTCTTGGCCTCTTTTACGTTAATTGTTGACATACAAATATGCATATACATATATATATATATATATATATATATATATATATATATATATATATATATAACTAAAACCTGCTCAGTCTGTATGTTACTTGTATGTGTGTTTTCAGGGCTGATGATCTGGTACTGGAGGACCAATGGGGTGCTCTTTCACAAGGAAGACTACTTCTCCCGCTCTCAGCATTATCTGCCTGTAGTTCTCTGTGAAGGGCGGAGGCCTCCTGGGCTTTCCCTGTCCACATCAGCATGCCTCTTGGCATTCTCCTTCAGCTCATGCTCAGGTAGCCGTGCCAGTGAGACTTCACAGGTGCAGCTCCTGACAAGCTCAGGAGACAAAAATCTCACAACAGCAAACCCCCTGATCCTCTGGCTCTTACAGTGTCTGCCTGCTCTTTCAAAATGATCCCTGAGCCTTAAGGGCAGACATTATTTTCAGACATATCCTTTGAGAAAAAGGTTCACAACTATGCATTTTGATTGACTATGGTTATTGGCAATGGTCTGTGCTGCAAAGAGACATTTCTTTGATGAGGAGTAAGGACTATACTTATCTGTGAGAAAAAGGACAACTCCTCAGATAGAGTTAGGAATTATGCTGCTTTAGTGGCTTGTACGTTTTCTTCCAAGGCTCATGACTCACTGGCCCTAGCTGTTTCCAGTACCAGGCATGGCTTCCCTCTTGTTAAGAGGTTTTAAATCCAGTTAGAGTGATTGTCACCAAAGCATGTGGGCCACTAGTGTACCCTGAGGGTCATCTTGTCATGCTATCTGGAGAGACTGCTGGCTGCTCCTCTCCTTTGGAAGCTGTGTGATGCCTTCTGCTACTATGGAATCTAGTCCTGAGGGAGAAGGCAGTCAGGTTAGTTGGAGATCAGAGGTCTCTGGGCCCTGTGTCTGATGTGAAGAGTGGCTTCAGCAATAGGGACTTATCTTCTACCTCTGGGGGGACAAGGACATAGCAAGAGCCTGCAATGGGGGAGTCTCTTGGACACCCTGACCAACAACTCAAAGGCGAGCTTCTCATGCCTGGTTTCCAAGTTCTGGTAGATGGTCTTGGGAGCCTTGTTAGTTAGCCCAGGTAGGAAAATGTTATTTAATCATAAATGTATATTTATATACAAACTTACATGCATTGTACGGTTTACTTCACATAGATAATTAACAGACTATTTCAGGCATCATTATTGTTATTTTGCCCTTGTCTCCCCTTCTGTATTTCTCTTTCTCCCCCTCCCTAATAGAAAGGATGTGGGGGCAAGCTGGGTCTAGAGGTATGGAATGATTTAGGTGGACTGAAGGCAGGTGAGCAAGAAAAACTGGCTCGTGTACAGAACGTGTGTCCTGATCCAAGGCTGGAGTGTGGGGTAAATCTGGCTGGGGGCTCTGGCAAAATCCTAGAAGCTGATTGCAGAACAGGCAATCCAGGGTCGTGCTAGGCCAGGGTACTAGATGTGAGACCCGGGCTAGATCAAGCAGGCTGAGGAGGGCATACTGATGGGAGGGTCAGGCAGACTCACCAGGCTAGACCCTGGGAAAGGGTATGAAAGGTAGCTTTTTAAAAACTTTCCATGTCAACCTGATAACATATGCTACCAATACCATATGCACCATTAGTCCAACATGTTAACAATGACAAGCGGCAAGCTCCCCAAAGACACTGTAAGTTTCTACACTATTTGGCCTGAAGTAAAAGACTGCTATATTCTTTAGAGTTATGAAATGGAGAAAAATGATGCAAAATTCTTTCCATGGACTCAGGGTTTATTAAGGGACATTTACTTTCATTTCTAGAAAATCCACTTGATACTTCAAGCCAACCTAGTATCAACTTAGATTTCTTATTATTTCCCATTTGAAAACGTATGTACTCTAGGTATCAGGTGCACCATTAGAAATTTTTTTTTCTTTCTTTTTTTCTTTTTTTTTTTTTGTTTTTCGAGACAGGGTTTCTCTGTAGCTTTTTAAAAGCCTGTCCTGGAACTAGCTCTTGTAGACCAGGCTGGCCTCGAACTCACAGAGATCCGCCTGCCTCTGCCTTCCGAGTGCTGGGATTAAAGGCGTGCGCCACCACCACCCGGCTACCATTAGAAATTTTTAACTACACATGTGAGTAAGTAATAAAGCTAACTAATACTCAGTTGTATTACAAAATGCACCTGCATTCTCTAATGGAAGGCACGGTTTAAGAAGGTAAATCTATGACGCAGGATAGTTTATAAAATGGGTCAGAGATTAAAGTTTATAAAGCAATAAGAAAACATTTCCCTCTGGAAGAGCTCTTGCTGCCCTCTCTTCTGTGGCAATAAGCTGTGGAAGTGTAAAGCAAGTGCCCCAAAGCGACAGGCCAGGGCTGTTTCTGGGGATCGTCCTCCCCTGCAAACAACACAATTTTCTCCTTCATGAAAAGTGGATGGCGTTAGTAACTAGGATTGCAAAGATGAAAGGAACTCATAGGTATTGACAGTGACATGGAGACCCACAGAAGTTCACAGCTGCCACAACCAGCAACTACCACTCAGGTGACATCAGCAGCAGCACGGTCCAGGAATGAAGCCCTGTGTCCGGGACTTAGCACCATGGCTGAACAGAACGCAGAAGTTTAGGCTACTAACAGCTTATATCCTTACATTTCGGTCTCTGATTAAGCACTTCTTGGGAATACAGTATGCATTGCAAAAGAAGCACTCATTGTTTTTGTGGAAGAAGATAATCTTATTAAACCAAGTGGACTGTGAGAAAGGCCAAGGAAGCAAACCTTCTCCTGGAGAGCAGGGCTTCCTCGGTCCTGGCCTCCAGGGTTGAGGCTGCGTGAGCAGGACTCAGCAAAGAACACACACGGAGGTACTAGGAGGGAAAGCGAGCTATGTACACACCGGAAGAGAAGTAGCTTATAAATCTGCCCTAAAGATGGTAACTAACCCAACTCCTTCACAAACAGTTCTGAGTCACTAGCAGAGATAACAAACACACCTCAGTTGCTCTTCTCGCTTCCTGGTTTTGATTTATATACAGGACACTTATAAAAAATTTATTTCCAGAGTTGGTCAAGAAGGATTCCCAGAGTTAGAGACTTTAATTTTTTATTTTTTTTTTTACTGTTTCTACCATATGCTCATATAATATGTCAAAAAACGAACAAACAAACAAAAAAACGCTTTTCAGGGTTCTCTTCAAAATTTATCTAAGACTTTCAAGCATGTATTTGAGTGTAGGTAAATGCATTCTTATCTTGAGGAGGATTAGGTGTGATTGTGCACTTCACAATGGCAACATGTAATTATTTTTATAAACACCAGCTGTTCATAGTCCATATTTTTTCAGAAGCATGTCAGGCAATTGCAATCGCTCAACAACAACAACAACAACAACAACAACAACAACAAGGATATGGTGAGCAGGAGATGCAAATTATTTTCCTCATTCATTCAAATTCAGGTCATAAATACTTCATACTTTAGCTAAAACATGCTGTAAATAAATACTGAGAATCCTACCATCTGAAAAGGCAAGTTCCAAACAGACAAAGAGAAAACACTTCAACACAGAGTAATGGCTCAGCACAATGTGCATATGTGCTTTATTTACTATTACCAGACAGCGGGGAAGCTAAATGCCACCTTCAACATATGTTAACGCTGTGGCCCAGCCAAATGGTAAGAACTTCCAGCTTACCCATTCAGTATAAAGAGCTTAATAAATAAAAATTTATAATATTTCTCAAATGCTTTTCTTGTTTTACTCTGCTTCGTTTTAATAAATGTTCCAGTATTTCCAGTTTTCCCTCAGTTAAAAATAAAGCAAAATTAATCACTTTGACTTCTTAAAGTCAGCTCAAAATAAAGTTGATTCTTAGAGCATAGTTATTAAACTTTAAGATTATATTCTTAAGGTACATGCTGCTGCCAACAGGAACAATACACTCAGTTCAAAGACACATGTTTAAAAAGAGAACGGGAAGACTGTTCTCATGCAGGAGCAACAGCCAAGGAGCAGCGCTGAAGCTGGAATTCACGGGCACTAGAGTTCAGCTGAACAAGGTCAACCCCACGGTATCACTCACCCTCACACGGAAGACAACACTTTAATGAAAGGCTCCGGGTTTTTCCATTTTAAAATTTTAAATGGTTCCAGTCTTTCAAAAAGTTACAACTTAGCACAGATGTTCCGCATAGAATTGCCCTGTGTTCTCCCCACAGTGTGCCCGAATTAGCATCACAGCCACAAATCAGATCTGAGGCTGTCCTAGTGACTGACTGAAAGACTTTATTTCAATGCTGTTGTTTGTCCTCTGATGTATTTCTTGACGGGGGTTCCACCAGGACCCTGCCTGGCATCGAGCTGCCAACTCTCCATTTCTTTAGTAGGTCCTCAGTCCTACTTCCCGAAGTACGGTACTGTTTAGCATGGCCCAGAGCCTCGAGTTTGATATTTTCTGGGACTACGCTTCTGCCAAGAACACCACATATGTGCTATTCTTCTGGAGCCTGCCTGTGAGAAAAAGTATGGCATCCAGGTGTGTCTTATCACATAGCTGGACACCTCCAACTGTGACGGTTACGCCTCCCTCTGTGATCACTATCATCTCCCCAGGTCTCAGTTTCCCTCACCAACCACACAGTCTCAAACATTAAGTGAGCACTTCTAGTAATAAACAGCCCTTTGTATGGCTGTTGTTTCTGTTATTTTTGAGAGCGGATCTCATGGTGCAGCCTTTGCTGAGCTGAAACTCTATCTAGAGATTTGGTTGCCCTTATATTCATAGAAATGCACCTGCCTTTGCCTCCCAAGTGCAGGGACTGATGGTGTGTGCCACTGGGTCCAATGTGAGTTACACGTTTAAGCTGCATGCTGTTCTGAGGAGCATGTTAACTCGCACACCTTCGTGTGATGTTCAGATCACCTGTGGTGGGGCAGTGCTGCTGTCCAGATGGCCCTACCACTACGGCACATGCCTGTGCTAGCCACCTTACCTATTGCCACATGGACACTCTAGCATCCCGCCTTCTCACAAGAGAAAGGAGGAGGACAGCCCAAGACGTTTTGAGAGACACTCCAAAATGTACTAAGTATACAGTTATAATGTGCTGGGAAGTTAGTCAGACCGCCATGCCTCTCCTCTCTGAGACAGTTGCCATGAAGTCAGCCACCAGGTCAGACATGCTGAATCTTTCCCCGTAAGACACCACTTCGTGGTGCTACACAGATTATTAGAAATGGGTTAATCACGATGTGAGAATTACACAATAAGAGGCTAGAACTAATGGGCCAGGCAGTGTTTAAATGAATACAGTTTGTGTGTTGTTATTTCGGATGTAAAGCTCACCATGAGGGAGCTGGGCAGGATGAAAAGCAGGCCTGCCCGCAGCTCCTCACTACAGAATGGTGCCCAACGTGGGGCTCGAACCCACGACCCTGAGATTAAGAGTCTCTTCTCAGTTACCAAGGCCTAGCCACTGTCTTTCCAAGGAGCCCTCAAGCTGCTTACTTTTCTCTGCTAAACCACTGCCCACACATTCATTTCTGTTCTCCAACTGAATGAGGCTCAGGCTAGTCCTATGGCTTTTAAACACACAAATCTAATTATTTTACTTTCATTATTTCTTTTCTGTATTTCAGACAAAAATTTAAGTATTTCATGTAACTTTAAACACACTACATGCTCCGACTTCTCCCAATCTGCCCAGCTTCAACTCCTGCAGTACCGACCTCCTAGTCTCTCTGATCCATCTGCACAGTCCTCTTCTGAGTCCTGTGCACTGTCTTCTCACTGCCCTAAAGGGCTACCACCCATTCCCACTAACTTCTAAACAATATTGAAATCCCACGTAAGTACCTCCTTGGTCCAAAAGGGGTACTACCACCCATTCCCACTAACTTCTAAACAATATTGAAATCTCACGTAAGTACCTCCTTGGCAAAGCTGTCCCTAAACCCCAGTTTGGGACAGCCCCCTAGTTGTACTCATCCCAAAGCACTTGGCAATGCTCTCTGGTGATCTGTGCATGTTTATAATTATTTCAAAATCAGCCTTTTTAGTCAAATTATACTCTCCAAGGACAAAGACTATGTATTTTATTTACACTGTTAAAGACTCCAGGCCCAACAGAGAAAGCATGTCACAAGAACAGAGCTCAACTAATACTGATTAAACACCTTAAAAAAACAGCTACAACAATGCAGAAAAATATCAGTCAGGCATGAGGGTACAAGCCGATAATCCCAAGACTCATGAGCGGACAGGAGAGTCAGGAGTTCAATGCCAGCCTACAACTCAAAAATCTAAGCACTGAGGATGCCACTTAGTGCTAGGGGACTTGCCTAGCAGGGACACAGCCCTTTCTGGATCCTCAGTGTGTGTGTTTGTGTGTGTGTGTACCAGGATGGCGCTCTCTCTCTCTCTCTCTCTCTCTCTCTCTCTCTCTCTCTCACACACACACACACACACCACATGATAACAGCCACTAATTCATATTTATACAGTATCTGTTGTACTTTGCTTCTATTGCTACGATCAACACCAGGACTGAAAGGGGCAGCAGTAGGAACCCAGAGGCTAGAAATGAAGCGGAAAAGGAAAATGACCTGCTGGCTTGCTCAGCTTGCTTTCTTCTGCAAGGCAGGACCACCTGCCCAGGGGTGGCACAGCCAACAGTGGGCTGGGCCCTCTTTCATTAAATCATTAAAATGCCGCATAGACATGCTCACAGAACAAGAGGATGGAGGAATAGCCACAGCTGAGGGTACTTTTCTCCCAGTGACTCTACTGTATGTCACGTTGACAAAAACTGTCAGCTCTGTGCATGTACATCTAAAACCAAAATAATTCTTCAAAAATTATAAACCATGGAGTATAAGTATAAGCTGTGGTGATGTGGGATCCCCCTCTGTATGCTATGAATATGTTTTATTATCATTGGTTAATAAAAAAACTGCTTTGGCCTATGGAATATAGGTAAGTGGGAAAACTAAATTGAGTGCAGGGAGAAAGAAGGTGGAGTCAGGCAGTTGCCATGTATCTGCCAATGGAGAAAGACACCATGTAGCTGCCCAAGAAGCAAGAGGTAACAAACCACAAGCATTATGGTAAAATATAAAATTATACAAATGGATTCATTTAAGATGTTAAGAGTTAGTTAATAAGAAGCCTGAGCTAATAGGCCAAACAGTGCTTTTAATATAGTTTCTGGGGCTGGTGAGATGGCTCAGTGGTTAAGAGCACTGACTGCTCCTCCAGAGGACCCTGGTTCAATTCCCAGCACCCACATGGCAACTTGCAGCTGTCTGTAGCTCCAATTCAAGAGAATCTGACATCATTATACCAATGCGCATGAAATAAAGTTAAATAAAGTGTTTTTAAAAAAAAAAATATAGTTTCTGTGTGAATTTTCAGGTCTGGACAGCCAGGAACAAAAGTGCAATCTCTGCTTACACTATGGAGCTATGTTTTTTGGTTTTGATTTTTATGATTTTTGGTTGATTCCCTTTTTAGTAAAAACCAGACTTTATATACATACACATCATTTTCTTACGTTTTAGTACATTCTATCTGCTGATTCACTAGTGGGCAGGTCCAGATGTTCCCATGTGTAAACATTCAGAATTTTCTTGTTTGTATGTACAATGTGTCTGTCTGTGTGTGTGTACAGTGTCTATATATATATGTGTGTACAGTGTCTATATATGTATACAATGTGTCTGTATGTGTATATGTATAATGTGTCTGTATACAGTATGTCTGTATATGTGTGTGTTCAGTGTCTGTATAGGTGTGTGTGTACACAGTGTGTCTGTATGTGTGTGTGTATAGCATGTGCATGCATGCTCACGAGTGTGTGTGTGTGTGTGTGTGTGTGCGCGCGCGCATACTGGGTGCCTTCCTTGATTACTCTCCACTTTATTGAGTCTGTTTTCAAACCTGAAGCTCACTGGTTGCAGCTAGTCCAGCTGGCCAGCTTGCTCTGAGGAATCTTTCTTTGCCTCCTGAGTGCTGGGTTAAAGGGATGGGCCACCATGCTTCATATTTAATCATTAATTTTTAATACAAACATTTATGCTTTTAGAGTATTATTGTTTCTAAAGTGACCTAAATGTCAGCATTTTCCTCTCATTTGTGTCAATGGGACTGTGTAAAGGGTTTTCTGAGTTTTTAAAATGCCTATATCATGTTCTCCGTATATATTCATATACATGCTTCTTAGAGGAGTTAGAGTTTATTTTTTATATCTCCTTGCATCCCAAATTTGTGAATGCAGAACCATGTTTGTGCTAACAGTTTCTAAACACTTCAAAGAATGAAATTGTATTATAGATTTATTTCAGATATCTACCTTAAAACACCAATTTCTGTGACTTGGTTAAAATAAATATCTTAACATCTATCCAGAGAAAGAAAGACACCACAATAGGGTACTGAAGGCCAGCACCTTTAACACCTCTGCCTGCAGCAGCACTGACAGTTTCCCCATCAGAACTGACCTGGGTAATACATGATGGTAGAATTCCTTTCTTCAAACTACAAGGATTCACCAAAGACTTCAGGAAGTATATTAAAAACCATAAAATGATGCATACTGCAAGCAGCAAAGGACAATAAAGATGACAATCAGCCAAATAATCAGAAAACAATTCCTTGAGCCCCCCGTGTTGTGGTATGTGTCTGTCTGTCTGTCTGTCCGTCTGTGTCTCCAAAATGTTTCTGTCACTGGCTTTCACTTCCAAATGAGTCTCAAACTCCTGATCCTCCATGCTCAGCTGGGAATCCAGAGGTGTCCACCAAGCAAGTTCATCCCCCCAGGGTTGTTGTACAATTAATTAATGGCATCTGCACCAACTTATTCATGAAGGGAAGAGAGACTAGGTAATGCTCTGCTCTGCTCACCAGGTGCTGCCTTGCAGGGCATCCTCCAGTCTCCATAGCAAGAAGCCCTCCACCAGCTACCAATCCTCTGTCGTCAGATTCAGAACTGTGTGCTACATAGGCTTTTCATTCTTTATGAATTTATCGTGTGATATTCATGTTAGCAGCAGAAAATGGGCTAAGATGTATATTGTATCTAAGAATGATACTCTTTCATTCATTCACTATGTGTGTGGTGTGTGTCCACGGGTACATGGGTGGAGGTGAATGTGCACCCATGTGTAAAGGCCAGAGTTCAACCTCGGGTGCTGTTCTCAAGCACCGTGCACCTTGTTTAGGAGACAGGGTCTTTCTCAGTGACCTGGGATCATAGATTAGTCTTGGATGACTGGCCAGAAAGCCCCAGGAATCTGTTGGATAGGTACTAGAATTGAACTCAGATCCTTGTATGTACCTGGAAAGCTCCTTGCCAATTTAGTTATCTTGCCAGCCTTTTTCATTAATGTGCAGATAGAACGTTACATTTGCCACAGTTTTTGTGGCCGCAAAGACCAGTTTTTCTCAAATTTTCATGCAATAATGACTTACTGCCCCATTAAGATCTCTATGAACAGACAAAGAAAAAAATGAAAATCACCTGAATTTTAAACGGAAAAGACAGCTACTCTGGACAATTCACATCTCAGTAGACAATTTCCCAGCTTGAATCACACAGATAATCGCCTCTTTCCAAAGTGTGTGGCTAAATGTGCTCTGACCAGAAAAACCATCACCTTAGCACAAATAACAGTGTGGTCAGTTCCTGACCTCAGTGAACACCCACACGAGCTAACACAGCTCTGTGGTTGCCAGCATCATTTTGTCCACATTTTTACTAAATGCACACAATGACAGCAAAGTCATTCTACATGATTCAAAGGTGCTGTAACTATGATTGCTTTTCATTTAGTATATGTCATTTTAATATTTTTGGTCATTAAGAAAGCATAAAATGTAGATACTCTGTTTTTTTTCACACTGGCATCTGTGTGTGTGTGTGTACCACCATGGCCTGAAGAGATGTTTACATCTGTGTGCGTGTACCACCATGGCCTGAGGAGATGTTTACATCTGTGTGCGTGTACCACCATGGCCTGAGGATATGTTTACATCTGTGTGCGTGTACCATCATGGCCTGAGGAGATGTTTACATCTGTGTGCGTGTACCACCATGGCCTGAGGAGATGTTTACATCTGTGTGCGTGTACCATCATGGCCTGAGGAGATGTTTACATCTGTGTGTGTGTACCACCATGGCCTGAAGAGATGCTTACACAGCACAGTCACTGATGAAGAGGGCTCAGAAAACAGACAGAAAAGGTGATTTCATGACAACCTCCCCAAAATCTCAAGAGCCAATAAAAATATTCACTCCAAGAGCACTTGTAAGCTTTACTAAAGTAACCAATAAAGTAAGCTTGGTGGTTCAGGCCCATAATCAGCTCATTTGCAAGGCTGAGACAGGAGGATTTTTACAAACTGAAGACTTAACCTGGTCTATTCTATATCATTCTCCCCCCACCAACAGTTAAGTCCTTTGAGAAGAAACAGTATGTTTTTATTATTAAACATAAGTATCTTCTCGTTAAATGACAGTGGACACTTGCATTTCAACTTGTCTGGTGAAATTTGGTGAGGGTAGAAGCCGTCTCTTTTTAGTTTCTGAGTAATCCCATTAACGCCCACTTTCCTATGAGTACAAACATGAGCAATCAACTGAAACCTTTAACAGACAGCGCACTTGAAAGAACCGGCTATGGATGCGGACGTCAGGTGCTAGTGCTCACTAGCATCTTCTTTTAGGGCAGTTAACCTGGGAGACTTGCTTTGTTCATCTGTTGAATGGAGTGGTAATTGTGTGCATCTCTTTGCACACCTCTCTCATACATGGCCAATTACTAACTGAACCTTCTGTAAACTGTAAGCAACTTACGACTAGTACCATGCAGGGTTATGAGCCGTTTCAGGTGATTTTAGTGCTGTCACTCACTGTTCTGACTGCTGTTCCCAAGACTATTGGAACACTATAGAAGCTTCCTGGGTCTTGTTTTTTTTTTTTTTTAATCTCTCTTAAAATTGAATAAAATGAGTCAAGTAGGCAAGTGCTATGATTCAGAGCCAGAAATCCTATCCAAAGTTCCCTCATCCACACTGAGCCAAGATCAAAATATCTTCTGTCCGAATAACTGTCAGTCTGATGAGAAACTATGGGAAGCTGGTCTAGTAGGAAGAATGCCTTACACCTTGCTCGCTTGGGCTTTAAACCTTCCAAAGGGACAGAGATAAACAGTGCACTCATGCTGTGGTAGTTGGAAATATTTCAAGGGAAAAGAGGGTCTTTTCCCCAAACTTCAAATAGCTCCCCAACCCTGATGGCTGCCCCCCCACAACCAAAACAACTCAAACACAGCTTGAAAGGCTCTGGTCTCAGACTACCACCTGGAGATACTACCTACTTCAATTAGGGCTGACCCATAGGACCGGCAGAGTGGGGACAGGGCTGATCACCTGTGTTATTCTCCTCATCTTCCTCAAAAGTCTCTGCTTCACAAAAAGAAAGAGAATTCCTCCCTGTGTAACTAAGTACGTCGCTGCATTACCCGCGGCTGACAAATGCACGCGTCTTCATCGTTTTTGAAAAGCACTGAGTTGCAGAGCACTTTTTACAAGGTGCTGAGTTTCTTTAAAATTATCAAAATGATTCCAAGCTTCAGTGAAACAATGTGTTCCCAGGGTTCAGAAAGAATCATGATTTGATACCTATAACTGCCACACCAAGCCAACAGTCAACAGTCATGACTAGGTGCCAGGAAGCTCATCGCTGTCATCGACCATGAACGTGGCACATCCCTAAGCTCAGTTGTCTGTCGCAACCTTTGTTCTTCCTTCTGCTATTTAGGTCCTGTCAATCTTTCTGTAAGTGACCATACAGACCGTTACAGTTCGTGATCACATGACTGCAATCATCCCTCAGTGGCTTCTCATTAATCATCATCATGCACACATTTCCCTTTCTGGGTCTAAACAACATAGTGCACTGGATACATGGAACACATAGCAACCTTTTTAGCAGACACAGTTATTCCATAATACTCTCCATATGGTAAGAGTTAAAGATCATTACTTCTAATCAATACAAGGCTTTACACACACACACACACACACACACACACACGGCTTTAAAAGTGGAGAAACTTATCTGATTCAACTTCATTTATTTTATTTTATAAACCATTATTTGTTTTTGTGTGTTTATGTATAGCTGGACGGGCATATGCCCCACAGTACACGTGTGGAGGTCGGAAGGCAATCTGTAAGGTCAGCCCTGCCAGGGATTAGAATCACGTTGTCAAGCATGGTGAAAGATGTCTTTATCCACTGGACCACCCGCTTATCATCAATTTCATCTTTTAAGAAATTAATTTAAACTTTAACTGAAAAGCTGGGCATAGCAGTGCACACCTGTAGTCGTAACACTTGGTAGGCTGAGGCAGGAGAACTATCAGAAGCCTGACTCTGAACTTAGCTGGAATTTACCCTGCAAGTCCAAAGTAACTCAATGAAATTCATGGATAGAAATAGATAAATCATAAAAGCAACAACAAAGCAAAGTGGCTATATCAGGATTAGAAAAGCAGTCTTTAAAACAAAGAAAATTGCTGAAGGCAAATGCAGAACTTGCTGCTGACAGAAGGATCTCAACATCAGGAAGATGTAACAGTATCCTACAGAAGCATTCACTACACAGAGAAACAGACAAGTCTAAAAGTGTGGCTGGGAACATCCACTGGCAGCAGACAGAACTGCTGACAGACACTCAAAAAGGCAACTGAACCAGCAGCCAACAGCAAGGTGTAACTACGTTCAAAACACTACCAGTGGTTACACTTTCTAGGAGCCTATTCAAACCAGTCATCAAAACAGGCTATACCCTGTGTTGTAAAGTAACTTGCAAAAATTTGAGTGAATTAAAATCATAATGTCTTTTCTATTATAAAAGAATCAAAGTACAAATTATTAGACACCCAATGGGAAAATCTTCAAACAATGAATATAATAATATATTATAATGAATAATGCATGTTCCAAAGAAGCCTTGACAAAGTTGAAAATGAAAATGCACATTCTGAACTGCGTGAGGTGGAGCACAACTCCTGACTCATCACATGTGAGCTGCACATGGTGGCTCTGAACTTACAGTGCAGTGAGCGAGGTCGGTTGCTAGACAATGCAGAACCCAATTCACATACTCACACCGGAACCAAACCTCAGCACTGCCAGTGACATCACTGTGGTTATCCCTACCGTTGACAGGACCTGAGAAAACAGAAGTAACTGTAGTCTGTCTTCTAAAAGTCCAGTCTAATCAGAACAAATACACTGGATGGAATCTATCTGAGTTCGGTATAATTATCACAGCTCTTAGGAGGAAGGAGCAAGATGATCTCTATGAGTTCTAGGTACCAATGGCCACATCATAAACACACAAACTCTCTCTCTCTCTCTCTCTCTCTCTCTCTCTCTCTCTCTCTCACACACACACACACACACACGTATGTGTGTGCACAGAGAGGCATGAACCATTTGAGAGATATTCTGTAAATACCTAAGCTGTTTCCCAAAATGGTTAATATCAGTCAAGGAAAGCTGCCCCATATAGAAGAGTCTAAAGAGACACAATATCATGTGAACAGGTGCACTGAGTGACACCAGGGGCAGGAAAAGAACCCAAGGCTAAAGCAGACTTTAAACATCATGTAAAAGCTTTACATTATTAGGTTTGATAATGATGGCCAATGCAGAAAATACCAGGTGTTATAGAATCCAAAAAGGATAGTTAAAAATAACTCCATAGTATAGCAGTGCCATTCTAACCTTTCTCTGTGCTATCAAATCCGTTCTTATCTATTATTCTTACTGAGGAATAATAAGCTCTTTATGCAAAACAAAGTAGCCTCAAATGTGTGCTTTGTGCCAAGGTCTCTAAATTTGGTCTGATCCTAGAAGCAATTATGTAAACACATAAAAGTAGGGCTCCAAGTATTTTTCCTAACTCATTTATTCCAGAATTAATCTACATCCAAAGCCAGTGTATAAAGTGCTGGAGAGCAAAGGAGGTACCTGGACTCCATCCTTCTCCAGAGTAAGCCGTCCACCGTGTTCCTGCTTGGTAACCCCTAAGCTCTCCTTCCTTTAAGCAGGCACTACTCAGCATCTAAAGCATACCAAGACTCCTGCTAGAAGATGACCTTTGTACTCAGCATGTGTCAAAGGCTTTGTTTGGTTTTCTTCTGTTGGAGAGTTCCTCTTTTGAGATAGGGCCTTACTGTGGAGCCCTGGTTGACCAGGGATTCTCTATATGCCCTAGACTGGTCTTGAACTCATGCCCTCCTCTTGCCTCAGCCTCCAGCACGATGGAATTAAGGCATGTGCTACCATCCAGTGTATGTCTGTTTTAAAAACTGTCATTGGGATAAATGTGTCCCAACCAGCAATGCAGAATGTAGCAAGCTTTCTTGTCAGACTATCTTTGAACCGCCAGCCTGCAAATAATGACCGGGAGACTTATTAATTCTGAAAACTTGGCTTTAGCTTTAGCTTAGGCTTTTTCCCAACTAGCTCTCAGACCTTAAATACCCCCCCTTTACATCTATGTTCTGCCACATGGTTCAGCTGCCTCTCTTTAGAAGGACACACCTGACTTGCTCCGAGTCTGCTGGCGAAATCATGCAACCTAGATTCCTCCTCCTGGTTTTCTGCCCCCCCCCCCCAAGTCCCTCCTTTTCTCTCCTGCCTAGCTATTGGTCATTTGGTTCTTTCTTAAACCAATCAGAAGGCATCTCAGGCAGAGACATATCTCTCAATGTAAACAAATATCCCTCAACAGCAGAATATACTACTTTTGATGACTCCTAATCTCTTGGCATTAATTTTCACACAAGAGATTCCCAAGTTCCACCTCACAAACCCTAGAGGTGAAGGCTCAGAAACACATATTCACCAACCAAATCTGCGTGTGTTTATTGGTCCTTTAGCTTGTATAATCGCAGGGTTTGGGTATCTGAGGAGGTGAGTGCCACTGTGGACCAGCAGGGATGGTTGGCAACCACAGTGTTTGGTGCATCCCACAGTTGCTGCATGAGAATTTATGGGGCAATGTCACTGGAGTACGCACGTTTAAGTCAATCTTATACACAGTTAAGGCTGAGATCATCCTGGGCTGTGAGCCACCACTTAAGAAAGAAACAGGGTGCTTCGTAGCAACTTACTTTTCTAAATGGGGGATCTCTCCATCTTCTGAGAGTGGCAACACTTTGAGAATACTAAAATACATTAAGAGGAGTACAGACTTCATCAACATCACAGTGAAGGTCATGGGGGATTTCCCGGAAAAGTCCTCATTAACAAAGGCCTATGTGAGACAAGGCTCCCTGGAGACAACTGGGACTGACAGTTAAGCCATGATGGAAAACACCCTGGCAGGAGAGAGGGGCTGGCCTCTGACATCTACACACTGGCACGACTGGGTGGTGAGCTGCAGTCAGCTGCTGTGTGATTAGCTTGCATAACAGTGGTAACACCACTGCAGAGACTCCCAAGTCCCCCAGCAAAGCTCTTTGAATCCTTGCATGGCTTGCACAGAGCAATCTGGCATGATACCTATTGCACAGCACACCAATTTCTTGCCAAGGAATCAGCCTTGCCACTATGCTACGATGCGATATTAGTTTTGCTGCTAATCGCCTTCAGAAAATTCAAGGAGAAAGGAAAACAATACAGCTGCATAGCAGCCCCTGCTACAAGGTACTTTGGAGATGGAGCCTCGCTCGTGTCAGAAGCTCCATCAACACCTGTCCAATTGGCTTGATTCAATGCAACACTCAACTTTTCACTTCAGCTGTATGTAGTGTTTATTATCAAACAATAAACTCCCATAGCGCGGCTGGGATGATGGCTCAGTTAGGAAGGTACCTATCAAAGGTATGTGTGTATATATGCATAGAATGCATGAGAGGCCTGAGGTCTAGATTGGATGTCTTCCTTGAGACTTTCCATGTTATTTTTTGGAATGGGTTTTCTCAATGAACCTGGAGTTCATGGTTTTGCCTAGACTGACTGGCCAATGAGCTACAGAGAGCTTGCCTCTGCTTCCCAACCCCAACTCCAAAACTGGGGTTGCAGATGCATGCTACTATGTCCAGCTTTTATGTTGGGGTGGAAAGCAATTCATGTTGTTAAAATATTTATGGCTTAATTTCTGTTCCAGTGTGGGTGGCTGCACAGACATAAAAGCCACAGTCTTTATCATATGTGCCCAATCCTATTATTCATTGTAACATTCAGTTCGACAAAACACAAACACACAAAATTATAGTCAAAATACACACAGGTCTTTGTTCTTTGTAATTCTTCTTCCCGAAAGAAAGATGTAGGGGGAACAAATCTTGGAAACCTGGGTGATGGAGGAGAGTTATCTGTCTATGTTTCTTTCATTGGTTAATTAATAAAGAAAACTGCCTTGGCCCTTTAAGAGACAAAAAATTAGGTAGGTGGAGTAGACAGAACAGAATTGTGGGAACAAGGAAGTAGAGTGGGGGAGACGCTTCAGACAGTCGCCATAGTGAGTCTCCATGCTTCTCCTCTCCGAGATGGACGCAGGTTAAGATCTCTCCTGGTAAGCCACACCTCGTGGTGCTACCCAGATTACTAAATATGGGTTAAAGGAAGATGTGAGAATTAACCAATAAGAGGCTACAGATAATGGGCCAGGCAGTGTTTAAAAGAATACAGTTTCCGTGTAACTATTTCGGGTGTAAAGCTAGCCGGCGGCCGGGTGGCGGGACGCAGCCCCGCCGCTCCACACTACACCTGGGGACCATTTCCTATTCTTCTTTCTTACAGTGCTGGTTTGGAAAAGTCTACATAAATCTTAACTGTGACAAACGGAGGCAGAAACAAAGAGGACACAGAGAGTAATTTTTATTCTGAATTTTCTTCATACCTAAGACTTCAGGATGCGTAACATGTAACAAGATGGAAGGATGTGAGCCTCATTTCCTAGTCCACTCTCTGATCTTGCAGCTAACAGAGGCCTGGGTGAAAGTGGTGGCTAAGGGGACAGGAGACAGCGGAGACAGGAAAGAATCTGGGCTGCCAGCGACAACTCTGATGGCTCCCTTCCTCAGTAACAGGAAGTCTGCTCCTTTGAAAACCTACTGGGGTGGTCAAGACCTCATCTTTCTTTTTTTTTCCCAGACAGGGTTTCTCTGTAGCTTTGGAGCCTGTCCTGGAACTAGCTCTTGTGGACCAGGCTGGCCTCGAACTCACAGAGATCCGCCTGCCTCTGCCTCCCGAGTGCTGGGATTAAAGACGTGCGCCACCACCACTCGGCTTAAAAAATTTGAATGATATTAAAATATGAAACATCCTATTAATAAAAACATACCAACTTAAAAGTTTTTATACAAAGATGAGATCCCTCAAAAGTAAAATCTTATTTTTCATATAAAAAACCCTAACTTCCATGAATAACAAATATCCTTTATTTTTAGTAGTCACATATCAACTTGTGGTGCATCCCAGTGAGACTGCTCAGCCCAGCTCTCAAGAGACCACAAGCAATAGAGAAGAGCAGTAATAAACTGAGTACTAACTCGAGTCCAGAATATTCTGCAATAAAACAGCAAAACATGGTATAAGTCAGTCTAAGAACCGTTTGCCATTGCATAGCTAACTCAGAATCTGGGAGGGTGTGTTGTCCGGCTAAACAGTTTACAACACCCAGCAAGACTAGAGCATTTCTTCACCCATCCATTGTGTCTCCAGGCTCAGGGCAGTCAATCCGGTACTGTGGTAAGAGAGGCAGAGACAGGAAGAGAGCAGAGAGCTGTGAAAAGGCACGGGACAGTCTTGACATTGACGGTGACACCGAGCTGAAACTAAAGGACAGAAGTTAGCTAAAGGGAGTGGTGGGGGAGGGGCCAAGAGCAGCCTGCAACTTCTGCTTCACCAGGACTAGCTCTAGAGGCTTGTCAATTGATTCCTCACAAATTCCTTTTTTTAAAAAAAATTTTTTTTTCATTTCTTGTAAGAAAAAGTTGTGAACTCTGAATTGTAGATCTGGAGGTCCAGGGTATCTGGTCTATGGAATGTGTGAATAGGAGACAACACCAGCTCACACGCTTCAGGCCTGCACGCAGACAAGGTGCATTAGCCATACAGAGCAACCAGTCAATCAACAGTCAATTACTATTTGTTATGGCCTAATAAATCTTGACACTAGAAAATATCTGATTTGTGGATTCAAAGGACTAATAATTGACATGTATAAAACTTAATCTATGCTATTAATAACTTAGTTTCTGTCTTACTGAACTATAATCGCTGAGAAAAGAAATACTCATCCAAAAAACACAAAATTCATAGGCCTTATAGCATTTAGTTAAGCCTAAAACCAAAGTATCTGAAATAGATGTCAAACTAATGCTAGGCAAAGCAATTACAGTAAGTTTTAAAGAAAACCTATGGCATTTCCTAGTGTTTCTGGATACAAGCTGCACCAATGGATTTGTAGAAGTGCTGCGGTTTGCTCTTGCCTTAGACATGTTCTTGCTTTAATTGTAAGAGTCAGCAAATTTCATGACCTTTATGGAGTCAATTACTGCATCAAAATGATACTAAATAAAACCTAAGGCTCAAGCGTGTCTGACACTAGAGGAAAACATTAGCAGTAAGTGAACACACACAGGAACTAATCATCACCCCATAAATCACAGCCTAAAAGCTTTAGGAAAACCACAGAAAGACACTCCGTGGTTACATCTAAAAGTAGTCCTGCCTCTGTGTGAAGTCAGAGAAACTTGGGACTATTCCCCATTCCAGATTTCTCTACCTACAGTGCTGAGCTTACATAAGCCAAAAAACTACAGAAAGACTAACCCGCATGAACATATTCTTCAATAAGCCGTGCAGACAACCCTGCAAGACCACTCAACTCAGAAACCCACAGCCCACATGGTGATGGTTCTATCAATTAAGAATCTCATGAAAGAGATGCACTATTATTAGCTCATTATGTTAAATTCCACTTTCTAGCTAAAAGAAGGCTCAGCTTTCCTGATGTGACTTAGTATTTCAAGAAAGTTTGACTTAGTGAAATTAAATATTATTACGATTCTTCTCAAAACTAAGTTTTTCCACGTTTCACTGTGTAAATACAAAGAGCCATTCTTTGAATTAGGAAACAATTTTGGCCTTTGTGATAATGGATCCTAAAAATTTCTCAGTGGTTGAATAGGTTGGGAACTGGCACCAGCGGGAGTCATTTCCCCATGGTTAGTCTCACTCATGGCACCCAGCCTTCTCCAAGAGGGGCTTCAAGAACCTGGAGACAACCTAGATGCCCCTCAGCCGAAGAATGGATGAGGAAAATGTGGTACATTTACACAATGGAGTACTACACAGCAGAAAAAAATAATGACATCTTGAAATTTGCATGCAAATGGATGGATCTAGAAAACATCATAATGAGTGAGGTGACCCAGACCCAGAAAGATAAATATATGTATTCACTCCTAAGTGGCTTTTAGACATAAAGCAAAGAAACCAGACTACAGTTCACAATCATAGAGAACCTAGATAACAGTGAGGACCCTAAGAGAGACATACATGGATCTAATCTTCATGGGAAGTAGAAAAAGACAAGATCTCCTGAGTAAATTGAGAGCGTGGGAACCATGGAGAGGGTTGAACATGAGGGGAGAGGATGGGAGGGGAACAGAGAAAAATGTAGAGATTAATGCAATCAATAAAGAAAACAAAGACCCATCCAGGGCAGGGTGCCAGTGTGGTGATAAAGAAGCCTAGAGAGGCTTCCTTCCTTCTCCACAGTAAGGCCACCTCTGCAGACAAAGTGCCTGCAACAACTGTACCTCGTGTCCAACAATGCCCTGATGAGCTGCACACTCAGTGGAAGCCGGGCGTTCGACCCAGAGGCTTCGCAGCCTCCTCACGGTCCTGTTAAAGGTCCATCAGTCGTTCTCACCGCTCAGTTTCCTGGAGCAGGAAAGCCACTTCTGGACCGTGCAGCAGCTGATAACAGGAGCACGTCTCACACACCCCCACCTCTGTCCCAAAGAAACCTACCCCACGCAGGTGACAGCAGCTAGGAACGTCCATCTGCGTCTCCTACCACCCACCCACCACCAGACAAGCAGGATGGCAGGGTCAGCTCCTAACTCTGCTCATAACACAGGTCTGGGAGGACACCAGGGAAAAACAAGTCCCTACTCATGCCCAGCTCTTGTTCCATGGACAAGTCCCAGGAGAACGTGCACACGTGTCCTACAGATTGGAGTGCCGCTCCTTCCAGGAAGCCAGGCTTTCTCTGGATCCGTTTAAGAAGCAATGTGTGCCCCCCCCCACCAAAAAATACAAAGGCGTAGCAGCTAATCTTATGAGGTGAATGGTGTTACCTCAAAAAGCTGAGGATTTGTTTAACCCCTCTAACAAATCTGTAGCTACATATTTTGGACATGGAGTTCTCAGATGCCAGCCTTTAGTCAAAGTTAAGGTCACCAGGGTGGGCTCTGTCTAGTGACTGGCGACCTAATAAGAAGGTACTATGGACACACACAGAGAGGAACATACACAGACACATAAAGAAGGAGTCTATGTAAATTCAGAGGCAGAGGCATTGAGCAAACACCAGAAGCCAGAAAAATTAAGGAATAATTCTCTACAGGTTTTAGAGAAACACAGCTCTGCCCAGTATTCTATTCTGGATTTCCAGCCTTCAGAGTCAGGATGCAGCAGACTCCTACTGTTTCAAAGCAAACTGTATATGAAGGTTTGTGGCAGCTACCCTAGGAAATAGGAAACTAACCTATCCGGAAATTAGCAGAGGCCAACAGCATTACCCCAGAGACATGACCTGTGGAGCTTCACGGGGAACGGAGGGAAAAAGAAAAGCCTCCTAAAGTCACAAGTCCATTCACAAGTCCAGTCTGCTCCTCGAGGGGAGCAAACAAGAGTCCTTGGCGCCAGCAGACCTTGAAATATGCTATATAAAATAAACCAGCCACACACACACCCTGTGTTACTCAATTCAAACATGTCCATGGTAGACACATCTATAAGGACATTAGTTTACCTGTAGGGAAATGAAAGCGGCTGAGCACAGACTATCTTTTAAAGGGAAACATTCAAAAGTGCATGAATATACTAAATTAATCACATACTTTTTGAAGTATAGATATGGGATATTATTTCACTCTTTATTAAGATTTCATAAATGATTAGGGAATGTTATCTTAACAAGACTAGTGAGGGTGGGGAGGTGGCCAGCAGCTATCTGGCCACAACTTGTGTGAGACTAGAATGAAATAATATGTAGGAGGGGTAATATGTAGGAGGGGTAATATGTAGGAGGGGTAATATGTAGGAGGGGTAATATGTAGGAGGGTAATATGTAGGAGGGGTAATATGTAGGAGGGGTAATATGTAGGAGGGTAATATGTAGGAGGGGTAATATGTAAGAGGGTAATATGTAGGAGGGTAATGTGTAGGAGGGTAATGTGTAGGAGGGGTAATATGTAGGAGGGGTAATATGTAGGAGGGTAATATGTAGGAGGGGTAATATGTAGGAGGGGTAATATGTAGGAGGGGTAATATGTAGGAGGGGTAATATGTAGGAGGGATAATATGTAGGAGGTGGTATCTGTAGGGAGGAGTAATATGTAGGAGGGGTATATGTTAGGAGGGGTAGGTAATGTAGGAGGGGTAATATGTAGGAGGGGTAATATGTAGGAGGGGTAATATGTAGGAGGGTAATATTTAGGAGGGGTAATATGTAGGAGGGGTAATATGTAGGAGGGTAATATGTAGGAGGGGTAATATGTAGGAGGGGTAATATGTAGGAGGGTAATATGTAGGAGGGTAATATGTAGGAGGGTAATATGTAGGAGGGTAATATGTAGGAGGGTAATATGTAGGAGGGTTATATGTAGGAGGGGTAATATGTAAGCGGGTAATATGTAGTAGGAGGGGTAATATGTAGGAGGGGTAGGTAATATGTAGGAGGGGTAATATGTAGGAGCGTAATATGTAGGATGGTAATATGTAGGAGGGGTAATATGTAGGAGGGTAATATGTAGGAGGGGTAATATGTAGGAGGGGTAATATGTAGGAGGGTAATATGTAGGAGGGTAATATGTAGGAGGGTAATATGTAGGAGGGTATATGTAGGAGGGTAATATGTAGGAGGGTAATATGTAGGAGGGGTAATATGTAGGAGGGTAATATGTAGGAGGGTAATATGTAGGAGGGTAATATGTAGGAGGGGTAATATGTAGGGGGGTAATATGTAGGAGGGGTAATATGTAGGGGGGTAATATGTAGGGGGGTAATATGTAGGAGGGTAATATGTAGGAGGGTAATATGTAGGAGGGGTAATATGTAGGAGGGTAATATGTAGGAGGTAATATGTAAGAGGGTAATATGTAGGAGGTAATATGTAGGAGGGTAATATGTAGGAGGGTAATATGTAGGAGGTAATATGTAGGAGGGTAATATGTAAGCAGCGGGGGCCTACAGCATACAACAGCTCAAGGTGGAGGTGACAGTTTCCATCTTGTCTATGTGCTCAGGGGAGAAGGGAATTTCAAGGAAACCCTGCTGGTAGAGTTACTGGTGGATCAGACTCATGAAATAAAAGGAAGGTTGATTATAACAGCAGCTAATGCAGAACACAGTATACAAACCTCTGTACCTCAGATCAGTATCTGGAGCAGATGACAACACCTACCCCCACCCAACACGTTAAACCTGTTTGTCCCTGGGTGAAGACTTCAGACACAGCTGCTGCCATGACCCTGTGATAGCGAGGCCTCTTTAATGGCAGCTGTTCTACGAGCCGTTGTCAATACACTCAGCTCACTTTCTCCACTCATAGAGTGTAGGAGCCCTGGCCTAGGGAATGGTGCCACCCACAGCAAACAGGTTTTCCCACATCAATTAATATAATCAAGATAATTCCCCTAACAAACATGCTATTATGCTCATCAGCCATCTCCTAAGAGATTCAGATCTTGTCAAGCGGCCGATCAACACTAACCATCCCAATGCCAGACCTCCCAAATCTAGGTTATCTATAATAAATAGTCTATGATCAAGTGTCAACCAAAAAAAAAATCGATTAAAAATGGAAAGAGAGGTTAGTTTTTAGTTACAGAACATCTAAGAATTAAACGTTATTACATAGAGGAGTTGGGTTGTGCCTGCTCATGGACAACACCATCTTCCTTTTATTAAATCTTTCTATTTTCAATGAATACAACTCATGTTGAGAAAAAGAAAAACGAACAAAGGGAGGGAGGAAGGGAGGGAAAGAAGGAGAGAAAAGGGAGAGGAAAGATAAAGTATTCAGAAGTTAAATTGAGAGACAGATCTCAGACTTTTAAAAGATGATGAGCTAAAACAAACACATGGTTTTAATTATAAGGCAATGGCAACAGAAAGAGGATTCAGGCCAAAGAAATGTTAATTAGATAAAAATGGATGCAGACCTTTTCAGAGGATCACCTGTAGAACAGAGGAAGGTGACCTCCCTAGAACACAAGGGATAAGATGCGCCTTTCTGGGGGGCTGCTTGAGGGAGGTGGTAAGGACGGCACAGTCTCAGCTCAAACGACAGGGAGAACAGCAGCAAAACAGACAGGAAGCTGGCTGGGGGCCTGGCTGCCCAGTCTGGTTACAGATCTGCTTATTTAAAACTAGAATATACAACTCAGAAAGTCTCGGATTAGCCACACTGTCTCCGAAAGAGGTAGCTCTGCACACACACTCGCCTTCCCAGCTCTTGTCATCACGGAAGCAACCCTAAGTTATGCATCCCACGACAGTGAACTGCAGTCACTCCCACACCCGAGTCATACGCATGAACTGTCTGGTATCCTCCTCTAGGGGAAGTGGCAAACCCGCTTCTGTTGAAAACACAGCAGAAGTGAGGTGGCCCCTCTGCCCCCTGAAGGTATAGACAGTCTTTGGGGCTCCCCATCCTTCCTCTGCCTCTTTACCTCCCTACTCCTCTCTGACTCCCTGCTCTGCTGGAAGCTCACCACACCTGGAGGGTACTGAAGCAAGAGGCCACATGAGGAGGAAAGAAGCCCCTGTCCAACTTCACAGGTAAGGAGCTGAAATACCCCAGCCTCGCAAAGCCTCAGGTGATACCAGAGTGTTCACAGCAGACATCACTTTTGGTTCAAGTGAAAGTGACATATATACTCATATACACAACAGAATGTTTTCATACACATAAATACTAGGAAAGGTGCCAGCAGGTGTCCTAGCAGCAACCTTCTGAGAGATGTCAGAAGGGAGAAGTCCAGCTCACCAGTCTACACACCTGCTCTCCTAACCCTCAGCAGTTACAGAACTACATGGCAATCACCACCTTCAGAGTCATGTGTCATGTATGCAGTGACGGTGACTTGTGCATCTTCTCACTATCACCACTGGTCCAGCTGGATGACACCACTGTCCAACGATTGAATGAGCAGGGGAAAAAAAACCCACAGGTATTTATTCCACACAGTGCCTAATACAAAAGCTTTTGGAACTGTATTTGCTATTGCCAGCTAATAATCTGTCTCAATCACAGTAAAAATTGAGATTAACAGATACCAAATATCAGAAGAATACCTGTCTTCAAAGGATCAAAACTTACTATTTTCCATTATAAAGCATGTTTTAAAAAGACAGCAAGCCCATTTTTATAAAGTGACATCATTAGTCTTTAATGGCTTCTTTCTCTTACTATAGAATCATCTTCCAACTTTATTGCCAATTTAATATGGTGTGCAATAGACTCCTCACAGTAAGAACTGATAACGTTTTAAATCAACCACGGGCGATGCAAAGTGATGAAAGATCTGGTATCTGTCTCCCACCCTCAAGCAGAAGAATCCAGACAATAACTTCCTAGGGCAAGAAGCCTGCATCTTCATGCTTGGCCCTGCAGCATCTGCACGTCTGGCCCTGCAGCAGGTGCAGCCCTACTTCAGCGCACTGCTGCTTTTGTTCTCTAACGAACAGAGATAGCAGACAATGAAGCCAAGCTCCAAAGCCAGGCTGGGCTGACTCTGGCCCTGGGGACACCCCGCTGATCATCTCACTTCCATGTGCAGGACTTTGGGATGTTCATAAGAACTCAAGGCTAGGATTCTTAACACTCCCTTTCCTAGAGGGGCCACCTGATCACTCGGAAGAAAATGTAAGTCACAGAAATAACCACACGTATTTAAACTAGCCTTGGCCTCCTACGACTCTCTCTAAAATCTGAGCCACTGCTTCAGTTCTTGAACATTAATAAGTTCTACATCTGGTTACAGCTGCTAAACATTAAAGAAAATGTGGGGGTTTTATAATTCACGATTTAGTCTTAAAACACCATAACCTTTACAGAGAACCACCATAAATATGATCATTTATAAGTGACCACTTTGAAGCCACAGCTATTTAATGAGATCTACAAAATAAAAATGTGATTACTAAAGTGTTTTTTGAACTATCATAGTGACTAGCATTTGCCTGCCAAACTTGATTCCAGTTGAAATAAGACTCTCAGGTGCTTTTGTGTAAAGAAGTAAATGTGGGAGAAAAAGACAAACACCTTTTTACAAGGTCTTATTAAAACGAGAGAAATTCCTAAGACCCACACAGTGAGAGGAGGGGGAAGGAAGGAAAATTAACTGGAACCTGGAAGGCAAATAAACCAACTTTTGAGAAACCTGGTCCATTATTACAGATATACAATGAGCCAGGAAAAGAGGGGAAATAGGGGGTAGGGGAGAAAAAGTTCGGAAGGGAGGATGGGAGAAGAACAATCACAAGGAATTGGAGATGGAAATGTGGGCATGGCTTCTCCTGGCACTCCCAGGTCAGTTCTCAGTGTTTCTTGTCACTGTAAAGCCCACATCTCTAACTTAATAAGGAAAAGGATTTTTACTACAAACTAAATAAATGATGTCAATTTTCCTTACTTCAAGGTCTGAATTGGTGGCAAAAACAATCAAATCAAACTTTTCACACAATGCACTTGTTAGTGGGCCGAGGTGGGAAACAGAGGCTCCTGTCTCAGCTGGACTGGTTGCTCTGCCAGCGTCTGTTCCTCCATGCACTCGGCACTCAGACGGAGGGCACACAGAGCAGCCTACGCAGCGAGTGAAGCGCGGAAACGCGCACATGTCCAGCCATAAATGACAAGCGGGTGCCAGGAAGTACTCCGATGTCTGTGGCATAAACGAAATGGCTGCAGCCATGTAAACTGTCGCTGCCTCTGTTCTGATTAGAACTCTACTGGCGCCTACCACCTAAGCCACAACATTTTAACGTTTGTTGACAGATAATGGTTGTGCAGCACTCAAACACAGACAGTTTCTACAAGTCAAATAAGTGTGCCGTGTGCATGTGCGGCCGTGCGTGTGCGCGCACTGAGCTAGTTCTGCTCTTCTGATGGAAACCACAACTGACACATTGCTAGTGAACCCACAAAAGGGTTGCTTCCTTCCACGGAAGTCCACCTCGGCTTCCTGCGCATGCCAGAGTTATAATGGGAAACTGATCATCAAAGCAGAGTAAACTGCTTTGAAATTAGAGAAGAACACACATGATAGTTGAGTTGATTCTCAATTATCGTTATGAAATGAAAGCTACTTCAGTTTTTCTAAGTATTTCAGTGGGCAGGCAGGTTTCTCAAACAAAATTTCCACAATTTTTTGTCTCCACCTAAAGTCTATCTTTAAATAATGCCACCAAAGTTCTGAAGGTTCATTTAGAAATTATTATCAATATAGTCATGCCTACACTTGAACAATATGCTAAAACTAATAATTAAGGCCGGTATTAGAAAGATTAAGAATTCCCTTAGCACCAATCTCAAAGAACGTAAGTGCTGAAGTAGGAGACACAGAAGAACAGCTATGAGCTCGAGCTGCCGAAGACGAAGGAACTGGCATCTACCATGAGGGACTGAACTGTGATTTCCGGTATGGCGTGCTCGGCCATCCAGTGGCCCTTAAGATGGCCAACAAAGGAAACATTACTTTTGCGGTAACACTAGGGCTTCACTCACTTTTGTCACAGGTGACCATGGCTGGCCCATCCCTGCCAACCATGACTAACCCACTGCCTGCAGCCAAAATGGACAGCATCTACTTCACTTGTTCTCAGCAAAGCAGTGATTTTTGTTAAAAATTGTGGAAGTGTGTGTGTGTGTGTGTGTGTGTGCACGTGCATGTATACACATGGCATGCATGCAGAGGTCGGAAGACAGTGTACAAAGCCAGGTCTCTCCTTCCACTATGTGGGACCCAGGATGGAGCTCAGGTCGTCAGGCTAGGTGGCAAGCCCCTTCCAAATGCTCAGCCATCTTGAGAGCCCAAGCATGAATTTGTTGTAGCTCAATGATACAGTGCTGCACCACTTCATAGAAGACCTTGGGCTCAGTCAACAACAATGACCCCCAATAAACCTGCCTCTTTTTATTAATACCACTGATATCAGAAAAACCTTTAAATATTGAAATCGATAAATCTGTCCAAATTCTGATTTTTATTTGAAATCCTCAATTTTATCATTAATGATAATACTGCCACTTACTTTTCTCAATGTGTCGGTCTTACTCTTGTTATTTCTAGAAATACCTGCTAAGCCAGGCAGTGGTGGCGCACGCCATTAATCCCAGCACTCAGGAGGCTGAGGCGGGCGGATCTCTGTGAGTTCAAGGCCAGCCTGGTCCAGGATAGCTAGGACTACTACACAGAGAAACCCTGTCTCAAAAAACAAACAAACAAAAAAAAAAAAGAAAGAAAGAAAAGAAAAAAATCTGCTAAATAGGCAGTCAGTTTGCATAAATGGAGTATGTAGCTCTCTGTATTTCTGAGAAAACAGCTACTGCAACTGTGAGTTTGCAGACCCGTGCACAAGGCAGCCTTCCTGTTGAGTCTATGATGTGCGTGTGATGGATAGAATTTCAGATAATTGAGCTAAGGTCATCAGGTTTGGTGGCAAGGGCCTTTATCTGCTGAGTCATCTCACCTACCTCTCTCTGTTTCTAAGATAAGCCAGCATCTCTACCTAAACATATCTGCCTTCTGCTACTTCACTGTACTTGGTCTTTGATCTATCTAAGGTCAAAGGTGAACTGCCAGGGTCAGTTTTAACCTTGTATAAGGTGAAGAGTGAAACCACACACACGCTACTCCAGGCTGTCCCACCAGTGCTTCCCTGGAGGACAGAGGGTGACTTTTCAGCAGTAGAAACAACAGCATTTCAGCCAAGAACTCAAACAGGGGCCTTGCTTTAAAGCAGCAGCTATGCTTGCCCAGCACAGTAGGAATATCCGGTTAAATCATACTCTTCTACGGAGACTTCAGGTAAAACTGAAGACAAATCACACCGGCTGGATTCTGTTCAAGGTAACAGTGAGGAGAGCCACGTGAACTTCAATGATCAAGATGCTCAGGGCTTCCTAGGTGAGCCACCAAGACCTAGGTATTCACAGTGAAAGTGTCTCTGGGGCGGCTCAGACAGGAAGTCTTTGAGAAATCCCAGTCCTCAGCTGAAATCCTAGTCCTCAGCTAATGAACGAGATGGGTGCTACAAAGAAAGATTACTGCAGCTGTGCCCAGGCATGGAGGGCCCGGCCTCCCTCTCCTTTACTCAGCACCAGGTGAGATAAGATCACCTGTTTCACTCCAGCCTCCCAGCTGCGAAGCTCTTCGTCAGCTCGGACTTCAAGATGTGGGGCCAAACAATGATACCCGTGAAATTGAGCCTAGATCCATCTCCCTCTCCTACATTAGCTTTCTTAGGTTCCCTGTCACAATCTCTGAGTCTTCGGCCCCTAATAACAACTTGTAGCCAGGTTCAGTAACTTCCTTCCCTCCCTTGGAAGGAAAGGTCACCTGGGAGGTAAACAAAGCGCGTCTACTCTGTAGATTCTATTAAACCAGTCATAGGCAACAAGACATCACACCCTAGTGAAAGCTCCAACACACACACACACACACACACACACACACACAAATACACACACACACACACACACACGGCAGGGGGCATTTAACAGGAGAGCAACTGAGGTCTTGGTGATAACTGTATGAGAACCCATCATCTGGTCACCTCAGACTCGATGCTGACTGCAAACCTGCACGGAGCCTCTGCTACTGACTGCCCCTCACTTTTCATACGGCCCCAGGCTAGAGATTTGGAAATGATGCAAGGGAGGTAACCGGTGTCTGCTCTCATGGGTACAATTCTCCTAACAGGCTTAATGCTTGCATTTCTTAAAACTTTAATAAAAAAAAAAAAAAGGAAAAAGAACGAAAGAAGGAGGGAAGGAAGATAACTCAACTGCGTGAGAACACAAAGAGAAGGAAGGCCGCCTGCCCTGCCTCCACTGCACACCACACGTGCCAGACTCGTCTCTTATACCGCTACAGTACAGCAAAACAAACTGAGGCACCATCAAGACTTCTGAATGTGAAATGAGAGAGGCCGCACTAGTGTAGAAAGCCACATCAGTCAAAAGGAACGAGAAACAGACCCGCAGAAGCTAATGTCCCATTTACTTCTTCATTCAACAAATATTTACTGAGTCAAGTTAAATATCTGAACAACTATGACAAGGTGACACTCACTGTGAATGTCCTGTTGCAGAATATGAAGACCAGGCATGGTGGCACACACCTATCGCCACTCAAGAAGCCGGGGCAAGAGGCCAGCCTAGGCTACAGAGTGAGACTCTATCAAAGAAAAGAATTTTTTGAGGTGCTATTTCTGAGTGCTCATCCGAGCAGCTAACAAATCAAAGCAAAGGTTTATCAAGCAAATGCCATCCTCAAAACTCAGCTGCCAACTCCCATTTAGAAAAAAGTGAACACTGAACAGAGAAGGGATAGAGACCATACCCATTCACAGTCCCTAAAGACTTCCCAGGCATGCAGTCAGTCCTGACAGCACCCCTCCCCCTCCACAGGGTGCATGCAGGGAGCTTGCAGCATGTGTACACATAGATTTCCTGAGAAACACTAACGCTTTTCCAGTCCACACCACTAGCAATCTGAATATCAAAGAGATCCAAGGAGAGAGTTAAATAAGCATTGCAGACAAATCCTTTACAAATGTTTCAACAGGTCATTAAAAGTGCCTATGGTCTTCCTTTCTATAACCCCATCCTCTCCACAATGTCCTCCTGTCTATCAAAGCCACCTAAGAACATGACTTAGTGGTCGGAACCAAATTTGCAAGCCTGGACGTCGACCAGGTGACTGAAAGACAATGACAACTGCCAACTGAGTCTATGCATCCAGCTGATACAATGGCGAACAGGCTGCGAGTTTTTGGAACCCCAGTTCACTTAACTGAACCAAATCTGCCACGTACCTTAAAAATCAAGAAAGATGTGATAATTTAAAAGTGGAAGTATTTTAAGAGCGTGTTTATAATTTCAAAATATAATTTAAATGAGATCAATATATCCAACCCATAAGCCTTAAAATTTGACACCATGACTCAAAACTTAGCCCAGTGTATGTCGATTCTAATAAAGTAAAATTCATTTTTAAAAAGCCACATGAAAGCAGCCAATTCACACAAGCATCCCTGTTTAAATAAGTCTATCAACAAATCATAAATGATACCTCCCAGTTTCTACATCTGGCTCCACACTGCTGCCATTTGGGCTTTTTAGGTCTTCCCAGTTTATTTATGCAAAATATACTGCTGAATTCTAACACTCATCAATTCTTTTTATTGTTCTAAATTGGTTTCAGGTTTCATTAATTAATAGTTATGAGACGGCTGTTTATAATTTAATGTAGTCGCACAATTGCTCAATACGTCCTCAGAGCTACATTTAGGAAGCAGACATTTAATTCAATTCAATCGATGTTTCTGTACAAATACAACATGACCTAGACAAATTACACATTTAAAGACAGACTGCAGTGACAGCTGAATAGACATGTTTATTGTAAGCTTCTGTTTACTGGCACTTAGACTCCAGAGAATAACTCCTCATGGATCTGCAATGCTTTTAGTCTTATACAAGACTAGAGTCCAAAGGAGGCTGAGCGAGTCACCTAGCCTCACACGCTCGGTGACGTTCCAAACCCCTTCTCATACTGTCTTCCAGTGGAGACTCCTTAACTATATAACTGTACTTTCACGGCAGAAATGGATGACTTTCCATGTTAAATGATGCTGTACCTAAGACAGAAATATTAACTGGCATGAGAATTTAATACATATCATGGTTCACATATGCACACAGCTGTGTATCGATATGCCCTCTGACAAGTGTTTATTTGCAAGTATTGGTCTCTGAAATGTAGTTAGTGTTCTCCCAAATGCTGAGCATTGATCCTTATCTTTTGCAAACTTTTCCATTCACTAATCAGCAATTATTTACCTTAATTCCAAATGATAACATCAAACTGAATAGCACTGGATAGAAAACTTTTACTTGGTCAATGCTTTGGAACACTAAGTCTGAAGGTGGGCATCACAGCGAGTAGGTTATAAAGCATTGCCATCAACCATGGCACACAACCATCATGCCAGTCTCTCGGCAGACTGGGTACGAGTTCTCAAGGCCTGCAGATTCTGAACACATCAAACAGTGCTTGCAATGGGGCCAATCTTTACAGATTGCTCAATAATACAGTCCCAAAGTAGAGAGTATCCTGTGCACGGTTAGAATTCTCCAAACATTTAGTAAGTTAATCTCATTAAACACTAAAGTCTGGACTACATACAGTTAACAACAGAATTATAATTAAGCCACAGCTCCTAATTTAAGGCTTGTTATTAAATTTGAAGGTTTTGTGAGGACAATGTATTTGCACCTTTCCACCCCTCCAACGCTTCTTTCATCCCCTCAACCACACTTTCTGGAACTCATGATAAGGCTTTCTTATGTAATTAACTTTTCATAATATTTTGACAAATTTTAAAATAAAAATGCTTATTTTATTTCTCTGAAAAAAACTTTTGTTGACCCTAGAAAAGTAAGTATTGGTTTGGGCTACAGTTCTTAGCTGGGCTGGATGCCCGAGAGGTTTATAGAGTAAACACAATACACAGATAAAACCATTGACCTTTGAAACCTGCAGGAAATTATAACTGCCTGAAACCCACACCATCAATTATCTTGGGAATCTTATTATCAGCACACCTTGCCTCCCGCAGCGACCAGTGTCTGAAAATTCAGTCAGAGTCCTGCACATGGCGTGGGATAACACATACTTCCACGGCTTACTTTGTATTTAACGTAGCTTATTTAAAACCCGACTTTACTTCCCGTTGCATGATCATTAACCTATTGTACGGCTTCAACTATGATTAAATCTGATTGGCCTCACGCTTCGTTGATCCATCTGCTATGGTTTACAGGACTTGGCACATGGTCTACTGTCGGGGTTGGCTCACCAAAGCCTTTGTTTTCCCAAAACATGCAACTGCTTAAATTAACTCATCCTTATGTTTTGCTATGTGTTTGTAAAATGAAAAAGAAGGCGAAGCCCCTTGTGTCTCTTCCTAAGCAGATACAAAAATCATTCTGCTAAAATATTAACAGCATAAAGAACTATAGCTTTCCTTTACCAATTCTCATTTATATCATGAAAAATAGAAATCATAGTCAAGATTAGAAACAGAAATACAATTTCACACAGTTAAAAATGCTCACAATGGAAATGGATAGCCAAATACAAAATCTTAAATATTAACTTTCAATTTTAATCTGTACATAATTACTAAAACCTCAGGACACAAGCCACAGACTCTGCCTATGGGTTTTATCCAGGGGTTGCACGCTGGTAGGAAGGGGTGAGCTGGGTATGTATACACAAGTCTGCCTTCACCCACCACGAGAGACAATTCACATGTCCTACAGGGTAGCAGGCATTATTATAAAGCAATATTTTTTAAAAACATTCTTTTTAACATTTACTTCCTTATGCATGTGTTTGGGGCACATACACATGTACCATGGCACAAGTATGGCAGTCAGAGGGACAACTTGTAGGACTTGAATGCCTTTAGCCACATGGTTCCTGGGACCAAACTCAAGTCATCAGGCTTAGTAGGAGACATGTTTACCTACTGAGCCACCTTGCTTCCCTGCAAAAACTATTCTTAACTTTCTCCACAAAACTGTAACTTTAGCTTTCTAATAGTCAACGTTAAAAATGTGTTCTGTGTCACATATGCCTTCTCAGCTGTGGTTTCTATCTCCAAATACTTAGATGTGAGCATACATGGAGAAACCACAGAAAGCACAAAAGTATAAAGAGACAGACAGAGCACTCAAGAGGGGATAGCAGAATATAGGGAATATGATATATATGTGATATATATCATATATATGATATATATAGCAGGATATAGGGAAATATGAGAATATATGAGATATACATAGCAGGATATAGGGAATATGAGACATATATATGAGATCTATATAGCAGGATATAGGGAATATGAGATATATAAGCAGGATATAGGGAATATGAGTCAGAAATAAAACCAAGGAGTTAATACAGAAGGAGAAGGAATAGGAAGGAGAGGGAACAAATAATACCAAGGTTGTTTGATAAAACCTCAAGAAATCTAATTCTTTTATATTTATCTAAAATCATATGCAATACATAAATATATGCATTATTAATACATTATGTGTATATATTACTTAAAGGAAGTTATTCCACTAAGACTGATACTGACAATTCCCCCTATAGTAACCATAGATTAACAAAACCCTCAGAACCAGGATTGGAAATCTCATTTTGAATGACTGGTCAGGGCAATCCAAATGTTTCCCAAGCAATACAGACTATGGCTGTCTCGGAGGCTGAAGATAAGTCCTTGCAGCTGAAAATAGAACACACTTAGGACACAGGATTTGGATGAGTTAATTGGGATCAAGATTTCTTCTTGTGGTCTGGCTTCTGTGGTACCATAAAATATTTTGCAAACTGCAAAAGGGGATGGGGGACAATTAAACCCAGCGGTGACACCTATGAAACAACAATGACTAGCCTGGCAAGAAGTGCATAAAGTCGTGACAAGTGGCACTCACATGTCGCTATTCACCTATAGCTATCTAACTGGACTTAAGGCTTATTCAACAAGAGGAAACTTGGCTAACTGCGGCAGCTAGTGAGGTCATGAACTTCTGCTATATCAGCATAACTCCTAACTACATTATAAATCTCATTCTTATACCCATTAATAGTAGGTACCATACATTATCAAAGAAGCTTTTCTTTATAGCAAATGGGGCCTGATGTGGGATTCCCCTCTGTATGCTGTGATTATCATTAATGAATAAAGAAGCTGGCTTGGCCTGATAGGGTAGAACAGAGCTAGGCGGGAAGGACTGAACTAAATGCTGGAGAAAGAAGGGCGGGGTTCGAGAGAAGCCATGGAGCCGCCACCGGAGACTTTGCTGGTAGGCCACGACCTCGTGGTGATGCACAGATTAATAGAGATGGGTTAAATTAAGATGTAAGAGTTAGCCAATAAGAAGCTAGAGCTAATGGGCCAAGCAGAGATTTAAATAATATAGTTTCTGTGTGATTATTTTGGGGCTGAGCAGCCAGGAACCAACAAGTGGCCTTCTTCCAACGGGGGCATCACAGAAAACCACAGCTGGACACAAGGCAGGAAACAAGGAAGCATGGGAGGCTGGCTCCCCATCTGCACCACAGCTCATGCATCTATGACTTAGGAAGGACCACAGAAGAGGGGGGGAAGATTGTAAGAGCCATAATAACTGCAAGTCTGTTGTCAATCAGTCCCTCATAGAAATGGCTGCGTAAACAATATCTGAACATCTGAACAATAGCAATCATCAACAGACAAGCTTACTAAGACAGGAGAAGATGTCACCATGTCACGCTGCTGGATAAGGAACTAGAGGCAGCCAACTGATGAGATAACCTCTCCCAGGGAAGAGTAATGGTTACCTACCTGGTTATCCAAAGCACTGGAGTCAGCTCCAAAACTACATATACACAAACAACAAAAACAGACTCATCAAGTTCTATTTATATACTTGCATATACACACACGCTACAATAATAGTCACGGAAGAAGAGGTTATCAGTCTGAGAATAGGGGGCCCATGGATGGAGTTCGAGGGAAGAAATCTGGGAGGAATTGGAGGAGAAAAGGGAGGGGAAAATGATCAATGTATATAAAATGTTTGTTTCTTAAAACTAAAGAGAAAAATTAAAGAAATATGCCTTTTACAGAAATACAGTCTGTGCCTTGAAACAAAGCAGAATGTAGACATTAGTAACTGGGGTCATGGAGCATGCCCAGAAGCCATAGACATTAGTAACTGAGGTCATGGAGCATGCCCAGCAGCCATAGACATTAGTAACTGAGGTCATGGAGCATGCCCAGCAGCCATAGACATTTTTAACTGAGGTCATGGAGCATGCCCAGAAACCATAGACATTAGTAACTGAGGTCGTGGAGCATGCCCAGAAGCCATAGACATTAATAACTGAGGTCATGGAGCATGCCCAGCAACCAGTCTGTGCACACATAAGCCAAAGGCTTCATTCTACCAGGAACACAGTGAAACGTTTAAAAAGGAAAAGAAACAGAAGCTTATCTCTTTGCACTCTGACCCTCACACCACCCCATGTCAGTCTAGAAAGCACTCTGTACCTTTCGGTAAGTCCTTACCAGATACAGTCTCAAATGGGGTTTGTGGAAATCAGATAAAACGGTTTATTATGAACACAAAGATAAAAAGTCAAATTTTTAATGAATTAGAATCTGTTCCTTCAAACACAAATTCAGTCTTCCCATCAGGATGGCAAAGTAGGATTTCTGAGCTGTAGATCAATTCCTGCCTTCTGGTCCCCAGGTCCCTTCTGTCCTTCGCCCCACCCCCATGCCTACCCTACAATTACAGAGTTTAAATTTTGTTTTGGTTTCTTTTTATTTAAAAAAAAAGTGAGTGCTCTCAACTTGTTAACTGACAATAATGACGATACTGAAACCATAGGATGATAAAATTTTATACATTCCATGTTCCAAGTCCACAGTCTACACACCAAGCAGAGTAAAGGTTTTTAAGCATCTATTCTCCTGGGGCTCCTCTAATAGAAACATTTCTAAGCTCCACAAGACTCTTAGAGAAGGAACAATGCCCTTAACCTGGCCAAAAAAGGCTGCAGCAGCACCAGGGCTGACTTTACCTTCAGCTGAACTCCTCCAGGGACCTTGGCATCACTGGCTGCCCTGCTCAGGAACACATCTTCCTCAGATCCCACCAAGGCCTTTGTACAAGGGACCCCTCTGCCTACAGTTCTCTTCCCCCACCCTGGACACTCACTATAGACTACAGAGGCATTTTTTTCAGATGCAGTTTTCCAATGAATATGGTCACCTAAACCTGTCACACAACACTTGGAAGACTGAGCAAGAAGATGATGCTGCACAGCAAGACCCTATCTCACAAAAGAAACACGCAAAACAAAGGCTAATTTCCTTCTTGCTTTGCCTCCCTTATCCCAGGTGCTCATCTGTCAGAGTAGCCCACATCTCTCTTCCTAACCCTCTACCAACTTCATACACCAGAGAGTATCTGGTAGCTGCGTTCTTCACTCCAGAAGAGGACATCAGCAATGGTTCTGCTCATTACAGTTACACTACCTGGCACCAGGTTTTGAACACAGCAGGTATCTGCATGTTCCCACACAGATGCTGACAATTTCTCTCACAAGGTTCTGTTATGAGATTAAACTCAATAATCCACATAAAGGCCTGGCCATCATCAGCACACTGGGTGCTCTGCATGACTGAACAGATGCTGAATTAGGCAGCATTTACTAGAACTCTTGAAAAGTGGGTGTTTGACACAGCTCTCCTCCATTTATATGAAGTCCACAGCATTTATTATAAAGAAATAGTAAGGTTCTTACAAGATGGCTCAGTAGGAAGAGGCACTTGCTTCCAGGCCTTGGGACTTGAGTTCAGTCCCCACACTCCACGTGGGAGAAGAAAAGAAGCAGCTTCTCCAAGTTGTCCTCTAACTTCCACAGAATGAGTGTTGTGGCAACACTCCTCCCACAAAACATAAATAAATGGGATTTTACAAAATGATAAAAAGCAAATGATGAGAACTATGCAGAATATTAATAAGCATGCTACCAAGGAGACCATCATTTTTAAAAGTAAAGACCTCTACTTACTGATCAGAGATTAATTGTGGGTCATTCAGACACAAGAATATGCAGACACTAAAATTCATTTCCTTAATGATCCCAGGAATCTAACAATACGAATTTTCAGAACTTAAAAAAAAGCTACTTTACAGACTGTCACTGGTTTTAAATATGCTCCAAGATTAGATGCCAGCATCATACAGGGATGGGCACAACTTAGCAGTTCAGTTACTGGATGGGAAAAAGCACAGAGGGCCTGGCTTAAGCTCCCAAGAGCTACTTTAAGTGGCTTACTAACACCAACTCCAGGGGACAGGCTATCTTCTCCTGGCCTCCATGGGTACCCGCACTCATGAGCACATACTCCACCCCCTCACATACATATAATAAAAAGAAATGAAATAAATCTTTTAAAAATAACTTTATTTTGCAATGCTGCAAACTAAAGCCAGAGCTTTACTCATGCAAGACAAATGTTCCCTCTAAAACTGAGCCAGACTCACAGACCTAAAACAATGTTAGTAACATTTTATCAAAAGCATTTTTGCATCTTTTATCAAAAGGCTTCTAAGCAATGATTATTCAAACAGTCAAGTTTGCTAACATCTGGACTGGGCATTAAACAGCCTGCACTTTGTCCATTTCAAATAAAACTATGCAGAAAGGGGAGGAAATGAGCTGTAAGTCAGCAAGTTCATTCACGGTTTCCAGGCTTCAGCCTTACTGAGGAGCTATGGCAGTAGACAGTCGGGAGCAGGGGAGGGCATCATTTTTAGAGTCTCTTTGTTTATTTAATGTGTATGAATCTTTTATCTGCCTGCACGTCTGTGAAGCACAAGCAGGCCTAGTGTCGGCAGAGGCCAGAAGAGGCCACTGAATCCTCTGGGACTGGAATTACAGACAGTTGTGAGTCACCATGCGGGTGCTGGGGGTTGAACCTGGGTCCTCTGAAGAGCAGTCAGTGCCCCCAACATCTCAGCTACCCCTCCTCACCCACCTGAGAATCTTGGCATCAGTGCTTGAGCTGATACAGGCCTCAACAAGAGTGCGCTTCTGGGAGACCCCACCCCTACAATCGAGGCTTTTCAGGGAAAAACAGCGTGTGCTGTTACCATGACCGCTATTTTGATACGTGGTCCCTTGGTGCCCAAGGAAAAAATGTTTTTCCCTTACAAAAGGGGTATAGCCCCACTCCTTCCACTGGGTGGTTGGCCCCACTGAGCTGCGTAAGTCCTTCCTCTGTGATTTCTCCCCTTCTGCTTCTGTCATCGCGGGCTTCATGCTCTAGACCCCTGAAGAGTGCTGGGTCCTACACAAGTTATTTCGTGTACTCTTTAGCGCTCAGTCAGCTGTGCATTTTAGGTGGTTCTGTGCGACTATTGTGAACTATAGTGTGACTTTTCTCTCTTCCCACATCCCCAGTCCTAACCCTTTGGAATGGGAGAGTCCACGTATACGTACCCCTTTCTAGCTAATACATAAGGTCTAGTTCTTGACTTCAGTGTGGCTCCAAAAGTAACACAGATCAAGCCTTTGGGCTTCTGTAGCCAGTCTTTCTCTGTCCCACCTGCCAGCTCCCAAATAACCACGTGGAGACTTCTTATTAATAGTAAAAGTTGACCTTGGCTTAGGCTTGTTCCTAACTAGTTCTTGTAACTGAAATTAACCCATTTTTTTTTTTAAATCTACACTCTTACATGGCTCAGTTACCTTTACTCTGCACTGCCCATCCTGCTTCCTCCACGTCTGGCTGGCAACCCACTTTTCCTCCTCTCCAAATTTTCTCTGTCCCGAGAAGTCCCACCTAACCTGTTTCTGCCCAGCTAATGGCCATTCAGCTCTTTATTAAACCAATCACAGTGACACACCTTCACACAGTGTAAAGGAATATTCTGGGATAGACTTCAGCTTTTAACTCTGCATGCCAACTCCAACCAAGTTTCAAATGACTGCCCACCAAAGCCAAGCTCCCTTCCTCGCCAACAGTCCCTGCTACCTCAACCACAGGAGGCGCAGGTCCAAAAAGCCCATGGGGGAGGAGGAAGTATTCTCAGACTGTAGCAGTAACTTACTCACAGGTAGGAGAAATGGTACTTTCTGGGTTTTTATCGCTCTCTCTAGTGTTTTCTGTCTTCCACCCTGGCACCTCCCCTGTAAGCCATTATCTAGGGCTTGGGAAATACCTGCTTTCCAGTCTGCTCACGAGACTTCCCTCACAGGCTGACTTCACCTATGAACCTTCTTACCACTTCTTCCTTCTCTGAACCGCCCGGCATGACCAGGACAGAGAGACTGCTGTAAGGTTTAAGTGTGTTCTCCAAGTCTTCATGGGCTGAAATTCAATCCCCACTATGAGACTTCACATTATGGGAAACTTAATCCACCTACGTATTCACAGGTAGGGTGTAAGGAGAGGATTAGGATCAGGCAAAGTCACTGCAGTGGAGCCCTGTGACTGAATGCTGCTAACTTTATAAAAGGGAGGAAAACTAAAAGATACTCAGATACCTGTGCCTCCTACTGCACGGTTACCTCCCAGCAAGAAGGGCGTCACCGCGCATCCTCCATCTTGTGCCACCAGACAATGAGCAGCAATAGACCTTTCCTTTTTTGTTTTCCTGTTACATTTTGTTTTGAGACACGTCTCATTATGTAGCCAGGCCTGGCCTTAAACTATGCCCTGCCTTCACCTCCTGGGCGCCTCAATCACAGGAGTGCACAACCATATCTACAGCCTATTCTCGCTTTTTTGTCTTACTTTTTATTTACTGAATTTTTTCATACAATATGTTCTGATCACACTTTGCTCCTCCCATAAATCCTCCTAGACCCTCCCACCCACCCAACTCTACAACTCTTCTCTCTTAAAGAAAAACAAACAAGCAAAGAAAATAAACAAAAATTCCAAGAAACACACACACCACAAAAACACAAGATGGAAAATAAAATATACACACAAAAGACAAACAAGAAAAAATGCCCAAACAAAGCAATCGGAGACAAAGTCTCTAAAAACACTACTGAGTTCACTGTGCTGGGCATCTAGTACTGGGCAGGGGCCCGCGTGGAGAGTGCTTGATATACTCGGTGAGGCTCATTGGCCAACACTCATTTCCCTTTGTAAGACCTTATAAAAACCTCCAGAACCACTCCAGCTACAGAGTGACTTGGAGAGGCTGGGTACAGACAGACTGCAATGCTTAATCTGCTCAAAGGACAGGCTCTAGGGTAGCTTCTATGTAACAATCTCAAGAAATCCAAGGGCCTTTGGGACAGCTTAGGCCTTGGCTAACACGCCCAAGGGCTCAAACCCTAGGACCACAAAACAGAAATAAACTGGGAAAGAGCTGGGTGATAGCATCCATGCCACATTCCACACGTCTACAAGTAAAGCAGCATTGTGGCTTCTTCCCCACTACAATGTTCACTCAATAAAACCATCCCAGCTGGAGTTGGAAAGACAGAGGCAAGAGAACAGGAATGTGAGGCCAAGGTGGTGGACATGGCAAGTCCCCATCTCAGAAACATGAAAGTTATGAAAATAGGCCACCTTACAGGAATAAGCTGCCAAGAGTTCTCTGCCACAGACAAAGTATTTTCTGTAAGTAGAAATGTTGAGACATACACCTTTTCCTTTGGGGGGTTTATACTTTTACAAGATTACTAGAAAAAAAAGGTTTTCATAACCAACATCATCTATTTTTTCTAGTCCACTGAAGCAAAACGTGAAGGCCACGCCAGAGTCAGTCACTGAGAACAGAAATTGCCCATGTTTCCTCTTGTCTATCACTTTACCTCTTCCTTACTCGACCACGCTTTCCTTGCCTTTCTTTTCTTGTTCTTGTACTGAGAACTGATCCTGGAACCTAAAATATGCTAGATATATGCTCTACCACTGAGCTACAGTCCCGCCCAATGCTTGTGGGTTTTAAAGAAAAGGTTTGTCTTGAGTGTGTATGTGTGAATCCTGTACATCTGTGCACATGTGAGTGCCTGGGACTGAGGAGAACAGAAAAGAGCACCAGAACCCTAATGGTAGAAATGGTTTTTATTACAAATCAAAAAACACTGGGTCTTCAGAGATAGCTCAGTGGGACTATCTGGGAAGTGAGGTAACTCATGTTACCTCGTATGCTGAAAGATGAGTTGATAAAGCTTCTAGCTGAAAAGCAAAGAAAGCAAACACCAGCTAACTAATAAAAATATAAGCCAGACGCAGAGCACACACAGGCGGTTGTAGCACATGCACGCTGAGGAAGAAGGGTGATGAGTTCAAGAGTGGCCTGTGACATAACAAGGCCTGTCACCAACAACCAATTAAATCCACACACCAAAGACGAGGGCCAAGGCACTTGCTACCGAAGCCTGGTCATCTCAGTTCAAGCCCCAGAGCCCATATCAAGGTGCAAAGAGAGAACTAACCACAGATTTACCATCTGACATCCTCTCTCTCTCTCTCTCTCTCTCTCTCTCTCTCTCTCTCTCTCTCTCTCTCTCTCTCTCTCTCACACACACACACACACACACACATACACACGCACGCGCACACACACGCGTGTGCAGGTGTTCTCCCTCTCATCCTCCCTCTCCCCCTCCCCCTCCCTCTCCCTCTCTGAGCTGCATAGATGTTCCCTCCTTATGTTTTCTGTTCTCTCTTACAGCATCTGCTGAGCTGGCCCTCAGTGGGACCACCTATGTGCTCGCCTGGCCTCTGCTGCCTACTCCTACTCCAAGATTTTTAAGTTGTTCAGCTGATACAGTTTCCTGGAAAAAGTTTTGTTCGTCTGTCTGTTAATATATATGTGTAAATAATGTGGCCACAGTATGCTTGTTTCATGTCTGTGTATATGTGTGCTTGTTTTAAGATCTGTAAAACTTTTAACTCCAGATTACAACAGCTCTGGAAAAATACAAACACGTGGAGAGCCGCCATTTTTGTTGAGGTCAAAACAGAAACCTCGCCGGGCGGTGGTGGCGCATGCCTTTAATCCCAGCACTCGGGAGGCAGAGGCAGGTGGATCTCTGTGAGTTCGAGGCCAGCCTGGTCTATAAGACCTAGTTCCAGGACAGGCTCTAAAAAAGCTGCAGAGAAACCCTGACTCGAAAAACCAAAAACAAACAAACAAACAAACAAACAAAAAACCAAAACAAAAAAAAAAACCAGAAACCTCAACGCCATCTTTGGTAAGAGTACCCAGGTGCACTGGTCCTAACAAGGGGACATTCCGCCTCCAATATACTATGGCTTACTGAAACATTTGCTCTAATCTTCTTGCCTCTACTGACATTGGTAAGTTGTAACTGATTGGGTAAACTAGATGTCTAAATTTAACTTATATGTCTAATTTAAATATACCTGACAGGTAATGGTACCCTATCTCTCAAGTACCTTTACAGATCTGAGAGCATGGCATTTAACAGAAGATCTTCTTATGACAGAGACATGCCAGCTCCTGCAGAATCCTGTAGCTCCTCCAAAGAGATGCATGGTTGCAGAAGATCTTCCACATGGAGGCTTGCCTTTGGGTATGGAAAAGCCACCCACACAGCAAAAAAAAAAAAAAAAAAAAAAAAAAAAAAAAAAAAAAAAAAAAAAAAAAAAAAACCAACCTGCCTTTCACCTCAGCTTCCAGGATACTATACCAGGATATCAATCGCCTCATCCTGCCAAGACAGGTTTTCTGAACCCTACCCCCACAGAAAAATTTGCCAGGCCTCCTGGACTCAGCAGCTAAAGGGAAGTACTGTTTCTGAGATTGGTTCGCCAGAGAGCACAGAGAGACTTGGGATGGCCAGGGTAGAGAGCACAGAGAGACTTGGGATGGCCAGGGTAGAGAGCACAGAGAGACTTGGGATGGCCAGGGTAGCTGGAAAAAGCTGCCTCACTTCTGCTCACTCACCTATCTCTCTCAGATCTGTCTGATAGCATTCGGTGACTTAAGAGTACTGGTAGCTTATTACTTCATTTGTTAAGTTTCCTGCTAAAAATATAAACAGGTGTGCCTCTTTCACAGACTTCATAGTCCAGAATTAATAGGTTTCAGATATATCTTCAAAGATTCAAAAACTTAAGTTTTCTTTAATTGTCTTCTAAAATGTTCATGCCTTTTAACCTAAAGCCATAACATTTTGGTTCCAGCTGTCTTACAAATACCTGGAAAAAGTTCTGCTGTTGTATCAAAAATTAGGTCTGGTAAAAACTAACAGTCTCCAGAGCCTATTTTGACCCTCACCCATTTTTGTAGCATATTTTACAGGTCACTCCTCCTGCCTGGACCAAGACCAGAGGGTTCTCCAGATAACGCCAACACTTGCACCAGCTCCTGAGACTTCACCATTGGTATCACCTCTCCAGGCTCAATGAGCACCTACCCAGCAACTGAAATCTCGTTTTAAAGGGCACATCTGCTCTTATCTCATTCATTTATCCTTGCCTCTCCTGTGCAACCAGGGCGCTTCTCCATCCCATTCTTCCCTTATGAATTCATAAGGCCAATATTAACAATCTATTTTTTCTCCTAGCAACCTGCCTTCTCATCTCCCTCAAGGAATAGATGCCTGAGGTCTCCAGGATGGCAGTAAACCTGATGCCTCTCCACCACGCCTCCTGTTGAGTGTGAGCCCACCAACTCCCAACTCTCCCTGTCCCTACATTGCCCCATGTCCACAGGAAGTAGCCAGACTTGAGTATGCACTCCTATACCCAGAGAGTCTGGGATGTTTGAGTGGAAGCCTCACCCCAGCCCCTGGCATCCATATACCCAAAGAGTCTGGGATGTTTGAGTGGAAGCCTCACCCCAGCCCCTGGCATCCATATACCCAAAGAGTCTGGGATGTTTGGGTTAAGGCTTCACCCCAGCCACTGGCGTCCATATATCCAAAGAGTCTGAAATGTTTGGGTAGAAGTTCCATCCCAAGTTCCTTCCCCTGGAAGTTGCCTCAGTTCAACTCCACCCCCGAGAAAGTCGGCCAAAGGATGAGCCCCTCCCCAGAGATGCTCAAGACCTCAGCGTATTTAAACTGCCTTCCCCCCAGAGAACAAACACGTGGTTTCCCAATCTTCATTCCCTGTCTCCCCCCCCCCCCCGGGGAGGGGGTGCTTGAAAGCCATCCGGGAGTGTTGGTATCCATTAAACCTGGGCTTTTTCTAATTTGGTTTGATTTGGTCTGATTTGGATTATTATCAGCAAGAGGCTTATCGGGATGCAGGAACTTTACACGCACAGCCCACTAAAGATGCCTGCTGACAAGACTAATGATATGAACTTGATTTGCAAATCCCATATGATATAAATTGTCCTCTGAGTTTCATATACATGACATGGCACACATTGCATGTGCATGCACGCATGCATGTGTGCATGAACACAACAAAATCAATAAATATAAAAAATGTAACATTTCTAAAAGTCACCATCTAAGTTTATCTTCATTTTACTCTTTTTTAATCTAGGCCTCTTTTAATCTACCCTTTTAACTTATAAGTGAGAGATGGGCCAATCTGCACCTGCCAACAATCTACTGCAGCGTGTTTCATATATGCAGCACTCAGTGACTTGTTAAAGGATGATAGCTAGGAAATGCTAGCTAGCCATTACTGAAATCTTACTAGTCTCTTACCAAATTAATTAACAAACTAAACACAAAAGGCAAGAGTCACTCTGTAACCAATAGCAAGACAACCTTTAGATCTGTTTCTCTCTCACTGCAGGAACATATAAACCCCTTCGATGCAGCATTTTCCTGCAGAGGAAGAGCTGCACGCTGCAGGGGAGCCTTTAGGGCAGGATGTTCTAAAGGAAGCCTTCCACCCTGTTTCTCAAAACTCAGAAGGCAAACAACTCAAAAGCTTCACAAAGTCCCTGAAACCGACTGGATGGACTAGGTGCCTCCTTCCTCACGCTTACATAAGCAGTAAGTACTGTTGCTGAAAGACCACCTAGAAGAGGCAAAGGCCAGCAAAGCTTCCTGGAAGAGACATTTCCAACCTGCCAGGTGGCCTGCAGACTTATGCTCTGCCTTCCGGCTTTCCAGCTCCCACAAGGTATCATCCATGCTGGGGTGGGCTGCGGTGATGATGCTACTCTGAGTCATTTCTGCTCCTGAAGATAACCTCAGCAAACTCGCTGTTCACCAAACTGTACTTCGGTGGTATCTTCCTCTGAGCTATCATCGAATCCCTATCTGGGATGAGTAAAAGTTAGTTCATGTCCCCAGAAATAGAGTCACTCAACAACCACATGGTTTAAGAAAAGCTGTTTCTGTTGGCAAGCTGCGTGCTCGCATCTGTTGGTGGTCACACAAACTCCCTTTCATAGAGTCAGCAGTCTCGGAGACACTAGGAAGGTGTGATATTTGTCACAGTCCTCAGGTCGCCTTCACACTGTGCACTGTGTGTACTAAGAAACAAAACCCACACCATCACTTACACAGATGCAAGTCATGCATCCAACTCTGCTACTGTGATAGCATGGTACGTTCCTGTCAATCACCCACTTCACAACAGAAAAATAATATATGGAGTTTACAAACTTAAATACCCCAGATATCACCCAATGAGGTGCAGTTTTATTCCTCTTTTCTAGCCTGACTACCTTTTCAGTTAGTTTGTGGCTGTGCACATGTACGCACATACATGTGCCTATGTATGTAGGTGCAGCGGCTAGAGGGCATCATCAAATGTCTACCTTTACTGTTCTCCGTCTTATATTCTGGGTTTTGTTTTAAAGACAAGGTTTACCAGCAAACCTGGTAATTGCTATTTCAGCTAGGCTGGCTGGCCAGTGAGATCCTCTATCTCTTGGCACTGGAGTTAGAGGGTGTACATCGCCATGCATGCCCACTTATATGTGGGTGCTAGATCGGAAGGCAGGTCCTCATGCTTACGCAGCAAATGTTTTTACCTACTGAGCCATCTCCCCAGCTTCAATTGTAATTTTCTGTTGAACAGAAATGGTTATGCAAAGAAAGAGAAAGAAAAACACAGCACCAATAATAAATAAATAAATAAATAAATAAATAATAAGCTATGATACATGTGCTCCCTAGGCTGCAGTATGTATGCAAAATATCCATTCATCTAATCTCCATCTCAAGGCCCACAACACTGCAGGATGGCAGCCATGAGAGTTCATCTTGGTGAGTTTTGAGGCACCGAAACAAGCATGCTGAATGGGTATCCCTTTCCTGAAATGCTTGGGGCCAGAGGCACCCAGATTTCAGTTTGAGAATGTTTTTATATCCACAGTGGGATACGTGGGAGGTGGACACAAGATTGACTTACACTTCTTCCAGCCATTTCCACCCAGCTGAAGGATGCTTCTGCAGGGCTCCAGCGCACCTGTGCCCTGACTTGTCAGTAGCAGGAGAAGCAAGTGTGGGATTCTCCCCCAGAACAGCAAGTCAGCCCTCAAACTGCCCTGGATTTTCAAGCACCTCAAATTTTCAGTTTTAAGATTAGTCACAGTAAATTTCTCTTGTTCTAAGTAGAAGAACAAATCAAATAATTATGGTAACCCTATCCCGCATATCAGGAGAGTTACATCCCCTAGTTGACACATCAGAGAGATGGTTAGGGTTGTGTCATATTTTCTGTTTACATTTAAAACGAAAGAGGGCGATTTAAGAATTTTTTCCATATATTCATTTTTATTATGGCTGGAATATATTGAGTCTGAATATAATTTAATAACAAATCACTACTCACTAGTTATGTCCTGGGCTGGAAAGTTGGCTAAGGAGTTAAGCGCGAATGCTGTACTCATGAAGATTGGCGCTCAAAGCCCTGCACCCATGCCAGGCTGTCTCATAAGCCATCTGCACCTTCAGCTCTCAAGGGGTCAACATCCTCTTTTGACCTCTGTGTGTACACATATAAACTAATGCCCATGTACAAACACTTGTGTATACACTCAGACAAGCATGTACAGAGAGACACACAAGTAAACAACAATAAATTTTTAAAAAGAGATGGAAACTTCTGTTTCCATTAAAAATTATTAAAAAATAATAATAATAACTGCAGTTGTTCCACAGTTGACATCCCTGTACAATCCTCTACTGTGTTCAAGGCTAGGTGTTTTTAACCTTTGTGAGATTAAAAAGAGGCTGCTTTGTAACTTCTGGACAAATTGACAAGCAAGGGTAATGTTAGGAGGTTATCAGAGGCTTACAGACAGGCCACTGAAAGCCAAGCCAGAGAGTGGTTGGGAGGACTGGGGGTGGCCTTGGCAGAAGTCTCTGAAAACCTGAGAACGCTGAGGGCATGCTGCCTGCCAAGCCCACTGTTTGCAAACAATCTTACCTGTAACTTCAGTGAGATTCCTGAGTAGATCTACAGCTGGTGGATTGAAACTTCTGCTACAGAGACTTGGAGAAGAAACTCCCCACATCAAAGACACAGGCTAATAAAGTTACTATAATTAAAAGGAAACTTGACTCCAAGCTTCCTGGAAGCCAGAGCAAACAGAAAACATGAGTTACATAATTCTCTGGTGCACAGAGGAGCTGTGCCAGATCATAAGGAGGGGAGCATGCCTTCTGAAACTAAATTCTCAGAGACTGTCACATGAATTCTGATGACAGGAGCTAAACATAGTAAGAGACAATGCACTGGGTCACTTTATAGGAAAGGCAGGAATCTTTGTATTCTGAAATAGCTTTTAGGAATGAAATACTCAGACTTTTAAAAACACCTGCATGTCACACAGGAGGCCATAGGTCCAATGGGACATACAAGGCCAGTCAACAGATAACAAATCAACCCCTCAGGCCCACAGAAATCAAAGTCCCATCTCACCAATCAACCAATCAAGGACCAAGCTGGACAGTCCTCCTTTCCAGGAGGGATGCTTTCGGTACCCACCATTCTCTCTGCCCATGAAAAGTCCCTCTGCAAATCTGCAAAGTCCATTCCAGCCATTCCTGAGACTCTTCCTTTGCCTACTGCCCAAAGCTGTGGTCAGGCTACCCATGGGGAAGGCCCAGACACATCTTGTACAGACATCCAATTAGAAGTATAAAAGCTAGGGTTAAATGGTTTTCTGGTAATCTACTTTAGTATAAAATTAGAGATAAAGTTATTGTGCCACTCTCCAAAATCACTCCTAAAACTCCTTCTGTACAAAAACCAAAGGGCTTTTCCTGAGGGTAGTCGGACTCCAGATGTTCAGAGCAGCCATTCTGGGTTGCCCGGAGTGGAATCTGAGCCCTCTGTATGTGCAGCAGTCACAGGAAGGAGAACAGACTATAGAAAGAGCTGCTTTCTGCACCGTTCTGCATCTGAGTCATGCTCACCTACTCCAGAGCTGAGCATTCTGGTTAGTCTCTATTTGTAACTGTCTCATCCCTAGGCTGCTGACAATCAAGTGAGCTCATCTACATGGATGTTCTAGAACAACTTCCATGCCCAGTTGACCACACGGGATGTCAAGTCGTTCCGGTCAACTCTGACATGCACACTCTCCATTATTCCATGATCTAACTGATTAGGATCTAGATTTCAGCAAGTAGACACTCCTCAAAGAGAAGGTTAGCATTCTGTTTAAAGTAAACAGCCCTTGCCAGGTGATGGTGGTGCACACCTTTAATTCCAGCACTTGGGAGGAAGAGGTAGGCAGATGTCTGTGAGTTTGAGGCCAACCTGGTCTACAAGGACAGATGGAGCTGTTATACAGAGAAACCTTGTTTCAGGAAAGGAAAGGAGAAAGGGGAAAGAAGAAAGGAAAAAGGAAAAAGGAAAGGAAAGGACGCACAAAAATAAAATGCCCTTAACAAGGTTAATTAAAATAACCCCAAGCTTCAGCTAATATAGACTTATCAATGTCCTGTTCATCACCTAGTTTATGTTTCTCTTCAATCCATCCTCTACTTCCTCTTGTTCTCAGTGACCAAAACTTTAAAATTGGAAATATAGGCAAATTTTAAGGACAACTGTTTGATTGAAGCTATTTCTCTGCATGAATGTTACCAGCTATTTAAAATTTTTCTGTCTTTGTTCTCAGGCACACAGATTTGGCTTAGCTCTGCTGGGATCATCTTCAATTCACTTACTATCTCGGTTCTAGAGTCTAATGTAAGTGACAAGAACTGCAGTTCCTTTGGTCACTTCATCTTTTATAAAGAGTGTTGCTTCCAGAGGGCCTACAGTGTGTGTTCAAGTTCTGCCAAACAGCTGTCTGTCTCAGCTCACAGCACTCAGGAGAGTGACATTTACATCAGAAGGGAGCTGTTCCTACCATGGGCACAGTCAGGGAGAAGGGCTGAATGGCGGTCACCTGCACTCTTTGGACTCTGTTTTCTTCAGTTATGTGCTCTCCCAATGCAAACAGGATAAAGTAGGCGGAGTGAACTCTGCAGGTTAAAGCTGCAGTTCACATGAGTTGATGTGTCCCTTAAACATTCCTAATGCGTCTGATGCCACGCAGCAGTAATACTGCATATAGTTAATTCTCTAACATGGCAAATGATATTTGCATGTGCACATGTATGCATGTGTGTAGAAGGCAAAGGAGAACTCTGGGTATTATTTCTCAGGGGTCTTCCACCTGTTTGTGAGACAGGGTTTCCCACTGGCCTGGAACTCTGCATGCCAGGCTGGTGGGTCACAGCAGCTGTCTCAGCCTCCCCAGTGTTGGGATCACATGAATGTCACCATTCCTGGCTTTTCTAAAGGCTTCTGGTGATTGAATTCTGGGCTAGCTCCTCAGCTGCTAATGTGGCAAACTTTTAAAAAGAGGTCTGCATGGTAAGATGCTCTGTGTGTTCTAAAAGTTTAGTTTCTCACCCAGTCAGCAGAACTTAAACCTCACCTGATCCCTAATCCTTTCTTCAATTCAGGATGACAGAGAGGAGGGACGTTCTTCGCAAAGGGCCAGGAAAGTGATCTCGCCTATCTACTTAAAAGGAGAGGAAAACAGGGAGACTATGAGCTGCTCCTGTCCACGCTGCCTAATGAGTCTCCCGAGGGTGGAAGATGCTCTCTGGGGTCTGTCTTTATGCTAATCGATGCATCTATAGGCATAAATGAGCCTAGGACCTATTGGGCCAGTAATTGCTTTTCTGTGAGAAGACAAATGTAGTCAGCTACAGGAATTTAGCAATGTATATGATTCTGCAACAGCGGGAAAAGAGGACACATTTAAGGGTCTATGGGGGGAAATGTACCTGCGTGGCACCTGCAACAGATCCCAACTGTATTCACCCACCATGGGGTCAAACACTGAGACATTAACAGGGACCTTAGAGCTGCTATGTCAATATAAAGAAGGAAGTCACATATGAATCTGCAAGTGACTTCACACAAGTTACTCCCTTTAATAAAAAGAGGAAGAGAGAAAATGTTAGAATTACTTCATAAGCTAATATCTTGAGGAGGTACACAGATAAGATTCCAAATTCACCTCACTGTTGGAGAAAAAAAATTGCTACATTGATGGAGAAGTCTTCCTCCTTGTTCTAAACCACATCTTTTTTAAAATGATGTACTGAGAGGCATGGTATACAGACATTTTATTTTTATCTAAATATCAGCAACAAAGAAAGAATAAGACAGTGAGGGAGCAGATCAGTAATATAAAGCTAGTCCTTCTAGAATAATATAAAGCAAGTCCTTCTAGAATAATATAAAGTTAGTCCTTCTAGAATAATATAAAGCTAGTCCTTCTAGAATGTGTCAGTCATAAACCCTCTTTTTGTAGTCTCTGGAAACTGACTTTTTAAGACAGTATTAGGAATAACTTAAAATGTAGTCTCTGCTGTGGAAGTCATTCCCTTAGTAGCAGTGATTGAAAGGCTAGTCTGTGCCGAACAATGACCCTGGTGGTCTGCAACTGTCACCATGTGGGGCCACTGTGCGTCACTCTAACTGATAATCCCCAGGAACTCTGCCCACATTCCTCCGCTTATTTCCATAGCTTCTGGGAATCTCTCTGAAGCTACTGCTTCATGGGAACCGCTCCTCTTCTTATGATCAAGCGTCTACTCAGCCACGTGTGTCCGTGGGTTGGAGAACGTGAGGGAGAGAGAAAGCAGTGTGCACAAACATTCCTGATGACTCCTGACCTCTATCAGCCATTTTCCCCTTCCATTTAAAGCAGAGCAGAAAAGAACAAAACCAATTATTTGGCAGAACTAATATGAAAAGTGTTGGAAACATGAACATATTCTCTTGAACTGTTAAATCTTTTCTGATGTAACTGATCGTCGCTTGGCTATTCTGATGTCCCCCTACCATCTGAACTGCTACAATGGAGAACTAAACAAGGTCTATTCCGTCTTTACGATGCTCAGCATCATATCTGAATAAGCTGTCAATAGCCTGTGCCAGTCCAGTTAGCTCTGGAGGAATTCTAACTTGGCTGACTTCTAAACAATGACTTACAAGAGGAGAATGGAATTTCAAGTTAGGATCTCGAGTTTGCTCTCATATGACCTTCAACAATGTAAGCTCTCTGAAATTTAGTCTTTCCAGCTATAAAAAGTGGCTAATAAGGAAATCACAATGCTTGAATAAAGGCAAAGGCAGCATCTGGCATGTCTACACAGGAGAACTTAATATCTCCTTGTATCTTCTCCCAAACCACATATAAACTGCTGGCCAGACAAGAATTCTGCTAGTTTACCTATAGCCTCCCGTTTTTATATAATGAGAACTGGAATTCCAGTAGCTCTCAAATGCCCCTCAACTTTCTGAATACCTTCACAAAGCCATACTGATTGTCCACGTTGATCGATCATGTTTTCTAGACCAGACTAAATTCCCCCCGAATCTTTCTTTCCAAGTGTATTAACATGCAGAGAAAGGAAGGTTTTCTGGAACTGAAATCAGGACCTATGTAGACACGTGCACTGCACACAATGCTGGCAGCTCTGTAGAGTGTAGACCTGGGGCAAACTTCTACCCCACTGTTAAATTCAGCCCCGCAGTGAAGCCGTCTGCCTCGGGCAGACTCAGCAAAGGTAATGTAGAAAACTCTGACCTCAAACAGTCTTGGTCGTCTTTCTACATGTTTATATAAAAGATCCCAAAGATGTTCGAAAGTATGTATTATTCTTCTCCAATATAATCATTTACCCAAGCAAAACACCATTATTTCTTTATAACACGTCAATAAAAATGGCAATTAAAATTAAATATGCTGGCTATCATCTGCAGAATCTAAGCACGTGTTTACAAATGTAAGCACCATCCTAAGAAGGCAGTTAGCACAACCAACCTCACACATGGCTGTTATTTACTAATCTTCTCTGTGTGTTTTCCTCTTTGAGGCATTGTTCTAGGATTCAGCCTAATAAATAAACCTTGTATGGTTAATTATGTTGCTGCACTAACAATAACAAGTTGGCCCGCTTCCATTTTGACTGTAAAAATCTTCATTAAGGAAGATAATGAACACAGAGAGTGAAAAGTCCACCACAGAGAGAGGCATGGAACCTGCCAGAAGAGGAGGGTGTATATACAAACTAAACTCGGGCAAAGCACGACACTAATCTATCTTATATGCAACAGCCAACTTGACAACTGTCTCGTCTTTCTTGATTAAATTTTCTGCACAATGCTTTTCACCTTGACAGTCTCCCAAGTACATACTGTTGTAGTTCCTGCTTTAAGCAAGTTGTAAATTTTTTTCTGTTTTAGAATTTATTCTTGCTGGGTATAGTGGCTTGGTGTATTACCAGATTCCAAATTAAAAAGCAGCCTGGAACTACACAATGAATCTCTCTCTCAAAATGCTTTTGTTCTCTCTCTCTCTCTCTCTCTCTCTCTCTCTCTCTCTCTCTCTCTCTCTCTCTCTCTCTCTCTCTCCCCCCCCCTCCTCTGTTTCCTTTCCTAATGAAAGAAAAAAAGAAATAGTTAAAGGCTGCAGAGGCTTTCAAATGTTCCATGTTAGGAAAGGGAAATCCTACCCGTGAGTCACTGACGAGCTGCAGCTGAGCATGAGATGCCGACAGGTGAGAGCCAAGGGAAGACCCTGGCACACCCTGATATTCACATGAAAGGCAGCTGCTGAGACCGCAAACATAAAAGGAGGAACCTTAGCTAACTGAACTTGAGGTGAAACAGAAGCCACTGGCTCCTGTTAGCTTTAGTATTTTCAGGAATGTAACTTGGAAATCCTTCATCATGAAGGCCTGAGAGCTAAGAAAAAGAAATACACTTGTGTAAAACCTATCTCAGATGTCTTAAGCAGCACAAAGGTATTCAGACATTTAATTAGCTTAATTAATGCCTGAAAAAAATGTCAGTAAACGTGGCAAAATGACTGTGCTCTTACTCGCAGCAGGACAACTTCTGGCTGAGCCGCAAAACAGTATCATTCTTAACAAACATGGAGTTCTGAAGTAAAGCCACTACTTTTAAAGTAAGTACTCGCTGACCTTTAAAGAAAATGCAGAGTGCCGGGCGGCGGTGGCACACGCCTTTAATCCCAGCACTCGGGAGGCAGAGGCAGACGGATCTCTGTGAGTTCGAGGCCAGCCTGGTCTACAAGAGCTAGTTCCAGGACAGGCTCTAGAAACTACAGGGAAACCCTGTCTCGAAAAAAAAAAAAAAAAAGAAAAGAAAATGCAGAGTATCAAATATAAAATTTGTAAAAACCAGGAAGACCCTATGGGCCAGTGGAAGACAAAGGGGGATGTCTCACTGGGAACTGGGGCTCAAGGACTGAGTATCCACACACAGTTCCTAGTTCACAGTAAACTGACTCAATATACAGAACATGACAATGCACCCCATCCACCCAACTACTCTGGGCAGTGTCATGTGGTCATGTGACTGAGGTCCTGTGAGGTCAATGTGATTATGTGGGAGCTGCCGCCTGTGCTGCTCCCAGCACCAAGTGTACCTTTCCTGTGTCCTAGCATGAAAGAAAATTCAAAGCCAAAAGCCAAGCTTCTGCTGAATGAGCACTGAGCCACAGTGCCTTTAAGCCAAAATAGTAAGACAAGCCATAGAGGAGTCGGGTTGCTTCTGTTGAGGAAAATGAGGTTACATTACCTGCCATGCAGAACTGCTGGTATCCTAAAAGTTGAGGCTGTGATCTGACATATACGTGCTCACCGGATGACTTTATCACCAGCACTGAAACCATCTTTCCATTATATTGGCATTAATGAGACAAGTGAACTATTTTATTTACCAAAACACCCAATCAAGCCAATGGCCTTTCCCTTTGACTATGATAGCTATTTAATCTTCCTAAGGCTATTTCTACTTCAGCACAACTACCTCAAATAAAGCAGTTATAACCGAATTGAAGAATAGGATGGTGGGTGGCTAGAGAGATGGCTCAGCAGTTAAAACACTTACTACTCTTGCAAAGAATCCAACTTTGGATCCTAAAACCCATGGCAGGTAGCTCACAACCAAATGTAACTCCAGCACCCACCCTCTTCTGGCCTCCACAGCACCTTCTCACACACACACACACACACACACACACACACACACACACACACACACAAACAAATACTATAATGATTTTTTTTAAAGAATCTGGGGGATTTTCCAGGCCACAGGAGCAGCTCAATATGAGAACACTTACCCAGTCACCAGGATCACAGGCTTTGGTGAAGAAGCGGGGGGAGGGGCTCTTATAAAGCCAGTGCATTAAACTAACAAGTGAGATCTTCCCATCAGAGGGCTCCTGAGTCAGAATGTGCACTTCATGCTGCAGTATGACAACTGAATACCCACAGTGCTCTAAGCACTCAGCTGTATAAAATGATCTTCTGAATACTAACAATTCTCATAAAACATCGAGACTGTCATCTCTGAGACACATAATTCATGAGGGCAAAGGTTGCTGAAATAATTTAAGACTATCCTCTACAAACTCAACAGTTCTTGTTTAAATGTACATCATGACTCTGTGGAATGCTCATGATTTTACTAGAAAATGCAGCATGAAAAGGCATCATTGGCTTACACCTTCCATAAGGAACAAAGGTCTGTGTCATAGGCCACTGAATGCCCTTTATTTGTATGACAGTAATGATCATGTTAACAGTAACTTTAAAAACCATCACATGAGGGCTGAGGGTATAGCTCTGAGCATTTGTCTTGCATATACTGGGCATGTCTGTTTGAGCTCTAGCACAGTCAAAAAGAAGAAATCCCTGTTCAGAGGCATGAACAGTAGAAGAGGGAGCTTCTGTAATGCTAATAATATTCTTTTGCCAATACACATCAATAAGGAGCAGGTACTAAATACTTAGTATGTTCTAGGCACTATTCCAACTAAATCGAAGAGAACACACAGCACAGAACAGCAGAGGAACAAGACAGGTCAATGTCTGGAGCTCTATTCTAATGAAAGAGAGCAGAGCACAAGACAGACTCGCGCAGCAGTACAGGAACCCCAGAAGGAGGTGACAGTGAAAGAGAGACCAGAGGTGAGGAAAACCACGCGCCAGCTCAGGAAAGGAGCAATACAAGATGAGGAAAGAGCCACGGAGGGAAGGCAGAGGACAGTGTAGGAAGGAGAGTGTCCAGAGGGCAGAAGGTGAGGGACGGGGAAAGCACGAGCAAGCCACAGACGAGTGATCTAAGGGCAGGAAGCCATTGGCTCTCAGCAAAGCACTGGGCAGCTGCCAGGAGGAGGCTGTACAGAAGGAAGGACAGACACGGAGACCTGCCAGGAGGAGGCTATACAGAAGGAGGGACAGACATGGAGACTTGCTGGGAAGAGGCTGTACAGAAGGAAGGACAGACATGGAGACCTGCCAGGAGGAGGCTGTACAGAAGGAGGGACAGACACGGAGACCTGCCAGGAGGAGGCTGTACAGAAGGAGGGACAGACACGGAGACCTGCCAGGAGGAGGCTGTACAGAAGGAGGGACAGACACGGAGACTTGCTGGGAAGAGGCTGTACAGAAGGAAGGACAGACATGGAGACCTGCCAGGAGGAGGCTGTACAGAAGGAAGGACAGACAGAGACCTGCCGGGAGGCTGTGGCAACAACCGAATCAGGAACTGAAGGTGCCCTGGGCCAGGACAGTAACCACAAAGCAAGGGAACTAAGTAGACTCTGGATGTATTCTGAAGACAGGGCCACAAAGATTGGGTGACAGCTTAGAGTAAAAAGGGAAGCAAGCATGGATGAGCCCCAGGATCATTGGTGACCCTACAGTGACCCCAAAGTCTTTGGCCTAACTGGGAAGACAGGTTTGCTATTAACTAATTACAAAGGGATTCTGGTCACAGAAAGGGGATGTGCAAAGGTTCTCAGTCTGTGTTTGTCGCTTCTGAGGCTTTACTACACAGGCAAACGAAGTACCGAGTGGGCAGCTGCACTTAGGAGCTAAATTTTAAATGACTGTTTATTTTACAGACAGCTACACACAAATAAAATCTAATCAATAAAATGAAACTTTAACTTCTAACATCTATTTGACTAGTCAATATAATACATTTTCTCCATTATTAACTTTTACTTAGTACATCAAAGTACTGCTCCATCATATAACTCCCAGAACACTATTAAAAATCCTCACTGAACTCTTAAGATATCCTAGAAGAATAATTTCACTCAGTGTATAATTAAAAATGAATATTGGCAAACAGAGAAAATAGGCTAAATCATTATTCCACAATATAAAAGGTTCAAGTCAGCCTAAGGTAAATTATAATGCTTAGAAATAAAATGTCAACAGATCCTGTCAGATTTCAATGTGGTTTTCACTGCACACTTAGCAAGCTCATGCTGACTCAACAAGGCATGAATGGAGCACTCCACAGACACAAGGCCATTCAACATCCATAGGTTTTCACCTTTAACAAAATAATGTGATCCTTTTTCAGGATAATATGGTTTTTTTAAAAACTCAGCATATTGATAGTTAATGCAATCACACTGTGTGGTGGCTGAATGATAATGGGTCTCATAGGTTCATATATTCAAATGCTTGGCCTTAGTTGGTGGAACTCTTTGGGAAGGATTAGGAGGTGTGCCACTGGAGGTAGATTTTGAGGTTTCAAAAGCCAATGGCATTCTTGGTTAGCTCTCTGCCTTGTTTGTGGATGAGCTGTACACACTCAGCTAATGCTTCCATATCATGCCTGACTGCCTGCTACCATGCCTCCCAACATGACAGCCATGGACTCCAACACTCTGGAACTATAAGCCCCCAAACTCTTCTATAAGTTGCCTGGTTACATTGTCTCTTCACAGCAATAGAAAAGTGACTGATAAACTGCCTGGCAGCTGCATGATGCCATGTATCAAACATAACCTAAGTTAGGGGTTGACCAAATAAATGGTTCCCTCTATTTCCAACTACACCAAGTATCAGATGTTTCATCAGTTTAGGACCTCATCATTCTTTTGATTGTTTTGATTCTGTAATACAGTTCAAATACAGAACTGGGTATCACTGACATATACAGGGTCATTTACCAAACAGGGAAGAGAGATGCTTTCAAACAGCTTTTAAATACTGTAAGCCCTGTAAGAACTGCTACCCAAGAATGGAAATTTAGACACAAGTCAAATGGGCTGATGGAGGTTTGCCCACGCAGCACATGAAAGGGAACTGCCAGCCAATAATGTGCCTTTTTAGCATATCATTGCAACCTTACACATGAAGTGATCAGCAAGCAGGACGGTACTGAGAGCCTTGTTTTCCCAGTCTCAGAAATTAACTATGCTGCTCTCTAACACAAAAAGTTATAGCTCAAGAGCACTGACATGAGGCAAGGGCCCTATATCCCTTAGCATATGGGCAGAAATGAGACACGTTGCTATGGGATAATCCTTCTGTATACAATGAATATATATTACTCTCATTGGTTAATAAAGAACTGACTGGCTAGTAGCCAGGGAGGAAGTATAAGCGGAACAGCCAAACTGAGAATTCTGGGAAGGGCAGAGTCAGGGGAGTCACTAGGAAATGTAGAGGGCGCAAGACATGTTGGATGACAGGTAAAGTCGTGAGCCACATGGCAATGCATAGATTAATAGAAATGGGTTAATTTAAGTTGTAAGAGCTAATTAGTAACAAGCCTGAGCTATTGACCAAGCATTTACAATTATTATTAAGTCTCCCTGTTGGTTATTTCAGAGCAGCTTTTGGGACAGAAACTTCTCTGTACAACATGTACTTTAAAAGATACAGAAAGTCGGATCTGGCGGCACAGATCTGTAATCTCAGCTAGTTGCTCACTCAGGAGAATTGTTGTGGAATGTTACTTTAACTGAGCAAAGATGTGTTACATCTGTTTATGCTGTATTTGTTTAATTACATACAGATGTGTTGCTGTTTCACCTTGCCTACCTAAAGCACCTGATTGGTGCTTTAATCTAATAAAGAGCTGAATGGCCAGTAGCTAGGCAGGAGACGGATAGGCCAGGCTGGCGGGCAGAGAGACTAGGAGAAAAAAAAAATCTAGGATAAAAAAAAAATGGGAAAAAAAGAGGAGAGAACGAGGGAGAAAGAAAGGGAGATGCCTGAGGCCAGCCAGGGAGCTTCCAGCCAGCAGACAGAGTAAGACATACAGAATGAAAGGTAAAAAGCCTCAAGGCAAAATGTTGATGAGGAGAAACAGGTTAATTTAAGTTAAAGAAAAAAAAAGCTAGCCAAGAATAAGCCAAGGCAGAAGTTTCAAAACTTGTAAGTCTCCATGTCATGAATTGGGGACTGGTTAATGCCCCCCCCCCCACAAAATAAAGTTTGGTACAGAGGATCACAAGTTCAAGGCCTGCCTAACCTACAAAACTGTTCAAGGCCAGCTTGAGTAATTCAGTGAGACCCTATCTCAAAATGAAAAGTCAAAGACGGCTAGGAAGGCATCTGGGGAAGGGGAGGGTATGGAGCATGGGGGCCCTGGCAGGCTGAGACAGAACTGTAAATCCCAGGCCAGCCTACACCCTCTGAGCTCCCGCCTCAAAACAGACAAGGTTAACGGTTCTAACAAAAACCAATTTTCTGTTTCCTAGATCAACTTCAGAGTTCATTCTATAGCTCTTAACATAAAGAAGACAAACGGCCTCTTCTACTCAAAATCTAAATCACCAACCAAAGAAAAAGTCAGCTGGCCTTTATTATACTATTATTATTTAATGTGTCAATTATTTCTTCATTCATTCATTCATTTACAGTGGTAGGGATCAATCCCAGGTCCTTGATACCCTGGGCAGTTCTGAACTACTCCATGCCCCAGCATGCCCTTTAGACTCCTCTGCTTATCACCTGGTAAGCTTGGCACAGCGCCTGGCACACTTGGTACAGTGCCACCCTTAGTATTTGCTGATTATAACTTCATCTTAACTTGCCTCTCTCTACCTTCTCTCATTTCAGCCTTTCTTCCTGTGCTGGCTAGTTTTGTGTCAATGTGATACAAGCTAGACTCATTAGGCATGAGGGAACCTCAGTTGATAAAATGCCCCCATCAGATGCACCCTGTGGAACATTTTCTTAACAACTGATGTGGGTAGCCCCAGCTCACTGGGGGTGCTGCCAACCCTGGGCAGGTGGTCCTGGACATTATAAGAAAGCAGACCAGGCAAGCCACAGGGTGGGGGGGGGAAATCAGTAAGCAGCACCCTTCCACATGGTCTCTGCTTCAGCTCCTGCCTCCAGGTTCCTACCCTGCGTGAGTTCCTGTCCTATGTCCTTCCATGGTGGCTGGTGATGTAAAACTGTAGGCTGCCTTTTCCTCACCAAAAGATCATGTTTTATCATAACGGAAACTCCTAACTGAGACATTGCCCTCACCTAATTATTTAGCATTCATTACAAAACTGAATGCTTATATTATACTAAGTTAAAGAAGGCAGACACAAAAGGTCTGATGCATGATTCCATGACTGCTGGGGTGGGGATGGGGTAACAGAGCTTCTTTCTGTGATTCTTTCCAAATGTTTTGGAAGCAGCAGTAATGACAGCTATACATCTTGTTAGCAATGAAACACTAAACTGGACACTTTAAAAGGTGGATTATATGAGTTTGAATACTTTGGTTTCCAAATTAAAGCCCCATGACCTTCAATGACTAAGTAGCTCCAAGATTGATCAATAGATGACAGATCATTACTGAAGTTCACAACACAGTCATAAACAAGCAAGAAAGATACTATACACATGAGACCACTAAAGAAAGAAAATGTAACTCATTTTAAAAACACATCTCAAATGAAAAAAATATAAAAGTTGAGAACTTGGTATATTTTCATTGTTTAACAAATGTACCCACAGAGAACACTTCATCTTCCAAAAAGGCACTGGATCTGCTGTCCACCTTACTAAAAGAAATCCCTTCCCCAACAGTCTTATTAATCCTACATGGTAACTTAAAGGAACCTTCTTTTCCCCAGAGGAGAAAGTACCACCTCCCCTTCACAGCTCAAGCTGAGGTCCCCAGTTATTTCAGCTTTTGCTGTTCTGTCCCTCTTCATTGCTACCACACATGCTCCACCCAAAAATATGAAGACATATTTCTATTTAACTGTGCTCTCATGGATATCCATTATCCTAGCTCACCTCTGACATAAGCAGGGCACAAGACTTGCTGAGCCTTGCAGTGACAGATCTTGAACTGAAGCCCAAAGGTTTTGACACCAATGAAAAGAAAATGTCAACTAGGTTTTCAGTAAATAAATAAAATTATTTTACTACTATAACACACATCTGTATGCTTCCCAATGTTTTTTCTAATTGTTTCAAATACGGTCCCCCAAGTATAACAATTAAGTCTAGAGGTTACCTTCTACACTCCCTCCCCATCTCCACAGCCATGAAAATGTCAGGTCACCCAGGAACACGGAATATTGTGATGCTCACTGAGTTGTGTCATCCAAAAGTAACTGGAAGAGTCTTAAAAAATTATATCTTTTTCCCCTTAGGAAGTTAAATGCAAGCTTAAAAATTAACTTAAGCTCACCTTCTCAAGAAATACCAACAATAAAAATAAACCAAGGATCTGCTTCGTAAATAGTGTGTGTGTGTGTGTGTTTTTACTTAAACAGCAGCTTATACTTTTAAAATTCCTTAACCTTCTGATTCTGCTAAGAGATATTAGACCCGAACAACTCACAAACTTATAAGGATAAAGCAAAGTACCTCACAGGGAGCATAATTAATATAAAACTTACATTTCCAGGAAAGAATTCAGCTGACAATAAGCATAACCTCAATTAATGAGTTTTCTAAACATGAAAAAAGCCTACTGAGTTAATAGTAAATTATATAACAAAATAGTAAATTCTAGTCATCTTCCTTTTATTATTATGAGAGCACCTGATAAGATGTCCACATACAGATGACAAACACAAAACCTTTATGGTAGGATAGTACCCTGAGTTTTCACTATAAAAGCATGTGCAGCTTGAGGCAGGCCTTGATGTCTGAGTGGAGCAAAGGCCACACTTGAGCACCAGTGGAAAGAGACTTCATGACTCTGCTCAGTCTTTGCAGCAAGCAGGACTGAGACCAGAGAGACCTACAGCCCAGAGGCACAGGCCATGTCTGAGAGCAGACTTAAGCCAGCCTGGCTTTAAGGGGGACTCTACTATTCTGTGGTTAGAACGTTCCCAGTAGCTCCTTCTTGGAGTGATGAGGCCTCACTTAACTTCGTGTTCAAGAGATGAGAGCCAGCCATGTACAAACTGACAGGCCACTAGCAATGATTTCTTTGGAGGGGAAAACATTTCATTAGAGAGAGACTATAATAATGATATATACCCGACTGATTCTGTTCCATTCACAGCACGGAATGATCTGTGAGTTCTTAAAAGCATTCCTAGGACTGCGAGTCTGATTGGTCGGCATTCAGATGGACAGCTCTGTTTCCCACTATAAAAGCTTCCCCTCTCGAATCCATTTATAGAATCTGCCTGAATAAGACAACATGAAAGCAGCTATTCCTGAAATGTCAATGCAAGCAGACAGCTGAGGACAGCGAGCACTTGTGGTAGCATTTGCTTTACTAGCTACTTAAACATTTAACTCGCGGTGAACTTTAGGGGTCTTCACTAAGACCTGTGTGCTCGGTCTCAGGCTCACAGCAGCCTGCCCTGGTTGTTGTGCAGGCTAGTTTTGTCGTTTGTGTGTGTGGTTTGGTGGGTTGTTTTATTTTGTTTGTTTCTTTTTTTTTTGTCAATTTGACACAGCTAGAGTTATCTGAAAGGAGGGAAATTCAATTGAGAAAATGCCTCCATAATATCTGGCATTTTCTTAATTAGTGATCAATGGGGGAGGGTCCAGGCCATTGTGGAAAGTACTGCCCAGGGCGCACCCTGACACTCCCTACACCCCTCTGGAGCACCCTGACACTCCCTACACCTCTCTGGAGCACCCGAATACTCCCCACACTCCTCTGATGCACCCTGACACTCCCTACACCTCTCTGGAGTACCCTGACACTCCCTACACCGCCCTCTGGAGCACCCTGACACTCCCCAGACCCCTCTGGAGCACCCTGAAACTCCCCACACCTCTCTAGTGCACCCTGATGATGGAGGAGAGTTATCTATGTTTCTTTCATTGGTTAATTAATAAAGAAAACTGCCTTGGCCCTTTAAGAACAGAAAATTAGGTAGGTGGAGTAGACAGAACAGAATTGTGGGAACAAGGAAGTAGAGTTGGAGAGACGCTTCAGGCAGTCACCATAGTGAGTCTCCATGCTGCTCCTCTCCGAGATGGACGCAGGTTAAGATCTCTCCTGGTAAGGCACCCCTCGTGGTGCTATATAAATTACTAAATATGGGTTAAAACAAGATATGATAATTAGTCAATAAGAGGCTGAAACTATGGGCCAGGCAGTGTTTTAAAAGAATACAGTTTCCGTGTAATTATTTTGGGTAAAGCTAGCCGGCGGCGGGTGGCGGGACGCAGCCCCGCCGCTTCACACTACAGATTGGCGCTCCAACGTGGTCACTAAATCCACTTAAAAACCTTGCCCGCTTGGGATCGGAAAGAAAGTACTCTGAGACCATGCCAATGGCTCACTGCTCCCTGCCTGCACCTGGGCAGATGGCGGAATCAGGCTTAGGCGAGCGGGACAGCGTTTGCGGATTCCTGCCGCCATAGAGAGAGAGGTGTTTTCAGTCTGCGCAGTGCTCTGCGCATCTGATTTGGCTGTAACTTGGATTAAAAGAGTTTCTGTGCTGCACGCTCAGTATCAAAATTAAACTGCTGAGTGCAGCTCCAATGTGGACTGCTGTGTACTGAGGCAGGAGCGGCTCCAATGTGGACTGCTGTGTACTGAGGCAGGAGCGGCTCCGGCTCTGCTCCGCCACGCTGAATTGTGCTGACCTCAGGCAGGAACTATCGTAATTACCATGATAACAGCGCAGTTAAGGTTTGGACTTGGCTGTAAACAGGCGGTACCGTATTACCCCTACCTGGCGCAACTTAAGTTTTTAAGAAGTGGTTAACCTTTTAAGAAGTGCTCCTGGATAGTAAAAAATTACAGATTCACAATAGAAAAGATTCAGACATAGAAGGCCTTTAAATGGCTCACGTAGGTTTAAAAGAGAGAAAAAGAAAATATAGAGAATGAAGTTAATGCCTTAAAAAAAAAGGTTAAAGTCTTTAAAGAGACAGAGTACAGATAGTTATAGATTAAAAGAAGTAAAGTGATAGAGTAAAAATAAGCCACGTAAAAATGGAAAATTCACAGAGAGTCTGGATTATGTATTTTGTTGTGTTTTCTTTGATTTTTTTGACTGTAAAGGAGCTAAATACAGAGAGACATTTCATTATATGGGCTGCCAGGCTAGACCAGTATGGACATCTTAACGGTATGACTTCAGGATTTGGATCTAAGAACATGATGCTTTGGAAAAGAGTTTCTTCTTTTGTTTTCACAGAGGACGAGACTCTGTGGATTGCTTCTATCCCAATATGGTATGATAGACCACGCCCTCCTGAAAGGTTGCTGTGAACATCTTCAAAAAATTACTTCACTCAACTGCCAACTGAGAGGAACCTAGCACACAGGTTACACCATAAAAGACCTAAATAACAGCGCCCCCATTCAGCAGGAAGCAGTTTGCAGAGAAAAAACTGCGCCCATTTTCCCAAATATTGTTTATAAATGTTCTTTTACATTTAAAGGGGGAGATGATATAGATATGAATTTGCATTGGTATAGATTTTAAGGTCAATTTTGTTATATGTATATGTATTTCTGATCTTGATTAAGCTATTGTGATTGTAGTTCATTTTAAAAACTGTAATGTATAATTAGGAAATATAGGTTGTTAATGGATAATCATTGATAATAGTTAAGCTTGTAGTCATGTTATTAGATTTTCTAGATATGTAGAGACATATTTCAGTTAGATAGACATTCTTCATATCTTTCAAAGACTGCAGAATATGGCATTTAATGTTTTAATAACTTAGGGTTTTTCATGACAATGAGACACGTCTGCTCCTGGCAGCACCAATCTACTTCAAGAGGAAGATGGGCATCGAAGAGGCTACTTATGGAGTTTGTTAGCCATTTGGGCAAGAAACTGCTCTTGCCTGGACTGTTGCATAAACTGGACACAAGGAACCCACAGAAAGAGGACTGCTAAACTTGCCTAAAGGTGAGATGGTCTCTCAGGGTTCCTGATTCGTGAGAGAGTCTGCGAGACGTTCTGCAGGACACAGCAGAAAGTGACTGAACTGTCTTTGGAATTTTTCTGCTTCATGGAAATGTCTGCTGGATACTGTGGGCCTGAAGCCCGAAGATGGATGCCCCAACGGTACAGAGGAACTTTGGGTGACTGTCCAGGCAGCTAGTTGTCTCTGTCATTTCTAGAGTTTTATAAGTTACTTATTTCTTGTTTACTTAGGTAGCATTATATCCTTCTGGAGTCTTTGATGGAGTTGAAGAATAAATAGATAGTTATAGCTTTCCTTAGTTATGATAAAAGATAAAATAGATTTAAATATTGTAACTGTAATACTTGCTTGATAACTGTTTTGTTACATGTAATTTTACTATGTTAAAGTTAAAGCCTTTCTTTTTTGTTTAAACAGAAAAAGGGGAAATGATGGAGGAGAGTTATCTATGTTTCTTTCATTGGTTAATTAATAAAGAAAACTGCCTTGGCCCTTTAAGAACAGAAAATTAGGTAGGTGGAGTAGACAGAACAGAATTGTGGGAACAAGGAAGTAGAGTTGGAGAGACGCTTCAGGCAGTCACCATAGTGAGTCTCCATGCTGCTCCTCTCCGAGATGGACGCAGGTTAAGATCTCTCCTGGTAAGGCACCCCTCGTGGTGCTATATAAATTACTAAATATGGGTTAAAACAAGATATGAGAATTAGTCAATAAGAGGCTGAAACTATGGGCCAGGCAGTGTTTTAAAAGAATACAGTTTCCGTGTAATTATTTTGGGTAAAGCTAGCCGGCGGCGGGTGGCGGGACGCAGCCCCGCCGCTTCACACTACACCCTGACACTCCCCACACCCCTCTGGTGCACCCTGACACTCCCTACACCCCTCTGGAGCACCCTGAAAGTCCCACACCCTTCTGGAGCACCCTGAAAGTCCCACACCTCTCTGGAGCACCCTGACACTCCCCACACCCCTATGACCCAGTCACACCAGACTTCTTCCCACATCCTGAACACTATGGCATGGAAAGTTGGTCCTCTCCAGGCATCTGAACATTCAATCACCTAAGAATGGGGGTGGAGGATACATCTGCTCTGAAAGGAGAGGCTCTTCTGCTTGTCATCCTCCCCTAAACAAGACAGTACAATCACTACACAGAGAGCACTAATACCATGCTGGACACTGTAAGTGACGCAAAGATGGGCACACAAGTCGATGAGCCATACAGCATTCATAGATGAGACTTGAGCACTCTGGATCCTGGCATCTGCCTTGCAGATCCTGTATCTGTATCTGTGCTATGTCTGTGTCTGTATCTGTGCTGTGTCTGTGTCTGTGCTGTGTCTGTGTCTGTGTCTGTGCTGTGTCTGTGTCTGTGTCTGTGCTGTGTCTGTGCTGTGTCTGTGTCTGTGCTGTGTCTGCTGTGTCTGTGTCTGTGCTGTGTCTGTGCTGTGTCTGTGTCTGTGTCTGTGCTGTGTCTGTGCTGTGTCTGTGCTGTGTCTGTATCTGTGCTGTGTCTGTGCTGTGTCTGTGTCTGTGCTGTGTCTGTGTCTGTGTCTGTGCTGTGTCTGTGCTGTGTCTGTGTCTGTGCTGTGTCTGTGCTGTATCTGTGCTGTGTCTGTGTCTGTGCTGTGTCTGTGTCTGTGCTGTGTCTGTGTCTGTGCTGTGTCTGTGCTGTGTCTGTGTCTGTGCTGTGTCTGTGTCTGTGCTGTGTTGTCTGTGTCTACGCTGTGTCTGTGTCATAGCTGTGGCTGTACCGTGGCTGTGGCTATGCTGTGTCTGTGTTTGCATTAGGACTTTGGCACACAAACATTATCATTTATAGTCCTCTATTTCTTCTTTTTTGAATTATTGCTTTAAGAACAATCTCCGGTAAGTGCCTCTCTAATCCAACCAGAAACAGAATCCTACTCTGAAATCCATTGCTTGTTCTTCACAGCAACCATGGGATCTGTTTACTCCTCCCGTTCCCTTATAAAGGCAGGTTTTCATTTTTGTCGTGTTCTGAAACAATTCCTGGTCAGTCTTCATGACTGAAACATAAACTCCATAGAGGCTGTAGGTCCCTGTGTCTCCTTTATAACTGAATGTCAGCACCTAACACTGTACTTAATGTTAAATGACTACTGATCTCAAAATTACCTTATATATCTTGTCCTGCTCACTACTGGCAGTACAGGTCGTTTTCTGAACATGTCACCACCTTACACATTCCTGCAGATAGAATTTTACTTTGCCTCTCCTAGTCCCCAATAGCACCTTGAACTGACTCAGACTTTCCTATGTGACAAGCCACCCACTGAAAACACAGCACTGCTAAGACAATGGCAAACTAGAAAACAATAGAATACTGTGAGCAGAGAACAAGCTTTCTCTATTCAGACATTCTCTCAGTTAGCCATCCCACTAACCCACATCCCACCGAGCTCAAACATCTGACAACCGTCCGATGGCTTTCTTCTTAAAAGGTGGATGCATCTGGCCACACATGACTTGAAGATGGGAAAACATTAATTTTAGATAACTACTTTTTTAATTAGGGTTTCCACTGTTATGACACACACCACGACCAGAAGCAGCTGTGGAGGAAAGAGCTTATTTCATCTCACAGCTGTCAGGTCACACTCCATCTCTGAAGGAAGTCATAACAGAAACCTGGAGGCAAGAACCGCTGCACAGGCCAGGGAGGGATGTTTCTTACTGGCTTGCTCCTCACGGCTTGTTCAATTTGCTTTCTTACAGCACCCAGGACCACCAGCCCATGATGGCACCACCCACAGTAAACTGGGCCCTCCCACATCAATCATTAATTAAGAAAGTATACCACAGCCTTGCCCACAGGCCAGGCTGGTGGGGCATTTTCTCAACTGAGGTTCCCTCTTCCCAAATGGCTCTGCCTTGTGTCCAGTTAACATAAAACTAGCAAGCACAGCTACCAAATGATCATTTTGAGATGTATTAAATCGTTTTTAACACACTTATACTTACGTATTTGACAAATAAACTCTAAATTTTATATTTAAAAGACTGTCCATTAAAATATTATTGGAACTCTATTTGGGGCTCACAGTTGATGAAAACACAGTGTTTTATAAATGTTCCCTCTTCTCACCATATCTACACAGTGGGTTAAGTTCCCAATGATGCAGGAGATCGGGAACAGAATGAATCTGCTAACTGTAGTGTGGACCTCAGGATCCATCTGCCTTCAGGAAGAAGTGTGAAATTCTTGAGCAACATAATATAAAATATAAAACTAAAGCTACCCAAGGATAGTGGAGGCTATTGGAATAGTCCCAAAATGTACAATTTTACAGTAAAACACACAAGGTTTAGTTCACTATATTAAGACATCCTTGAAAAGCAAAACAACCTATTATATCAACACTAGAAATGTCTAAGGGATTTGATAACAATTTAACATAGTAGTTAATTTAATGTCTTTGTTTCACTCTCTTAAAATACAAGTTTATCCTTTTCTTCTCCTGGCTACTTGTCCAGTCCGAGCCCTCCTGCAGACCTCCAAAGCCTGTCCATACTGGGTTCCATGTGCTAGCAAACTTCAGCCTCTTAATCAGAATGCCCACTGCTGAAGCCATGAACAGTCCTGCCGCTTCCCAGAAACCTGGGCCAGCTCTGGACTGACACTTCCCTTCAATGCTTTCAGCTTCAACTGTCACCTTCTAGATCACCGTTTACATTTCCCAGGGCATTCCACTCTGCACCAGGACGCAAATCACACAATTCTAAGGTGAACGAGAACACATCGTAACGTGGCAATTCAATGGAAACAGCCAAGTGAGCCCTCACAGCAACTTCAGATGTCAGAAACACCAAGGACGAAATCCTAGGTCTGTCACTTGGTAGGTGTCCTTAGGGACTGTCTCCCCATCTGTAAAACTGTGTCTAAAACGAATATCAACATCAGATGACCCTCATAAAGATTAAATAGGAAAATGCCGGCAAAGCACGCCCATTGCCGCCAAGGCTGGAAGCATCCCACGCCTGCCAGCTCCTCGCGATAAGGAATCACACTTCCCTGTTTCCCATTCATCCTGAGAATCATCTGCACACAAAGATCTGAAACAGCAGATAAGCAAGGGATCTCTTGCCCAAGTGGACAACACGTGTAAAACGGCTGAACTCCAAACATCAGGACACAGGCAGCAAAGGGGCTCTGGGAAAGGGGTGTAGGTCAAGGCGGGGGCCCTTGCATGAGGATTAGTCTTTTGGGTCATTTCAAATTATGACCAAATTCTTCTCTCACATAGTTAAAAGCATACAGAATCCTCCTGTGGGTACAACAACAGAAGATGGAGTCTGGCTTACGGATTTGCCTGGCTCAATGAGACTGTTCTAGTTACATTTCTGTTGCTGATATGAAACCATGACCAAACCCAACTTGGGAGAGGAAAGGGTTTATGTGGCTTACAAGTCTATCACTGAGGGAAGCCCGAAAGGGAGCTCAAGGTAGGAACCTGGAGGCAGAAACTGAAGCAGGGACCACAGAGGCACGCTGCTTACTGACCAGCTCATTTTGCTTTCTTGGGCAGCCCAGGCCCACTGCCAGGGTGGCGCTGTGAGCAGCTGGGCCCTCTCAGGTTGGAAACTGCCTGCAGCCAGTCTGATGGAAGCAATTCCGCCTGCCATTCAAGTTCTCTCTTCCCAGGTGACTCTAGCTTCTGTCAAGTTCACAGAAACCAATCAGCACAAAGACATTTTAGAATAATTTACTGACTGTCCACAAATAAAGCCCTGGATACACCTGTAAAGATACCACATTATTCAATTTTACAATTTAAGTAAATTTGGATTGTAAAAAATAGTCCAAAAGAGAAGTTTTAATAATATAAATGCAAAGATCAAAATTTGTATGGTTCTTAAAATGTGCCAACAAGCAGCTTTGCCTTTGAGTTGATTAATGATTAGTTGATTAAAAAAATTAAAATTGGTGAACTATAATAATCACTGTAAGGAAATAATTTAGAGACAAAAATAGTTTTCAGGATAGTTAAAACACAAAGCACTCTGGAAATTAAAACACTGCATATTACAAAGTAAAATGACACTTTATATCTGAAGTAGTTAGGCAATAAAGCTGAAATAATACCCAGTTATATGTGTGAGCACACTAAATAATAAAATGTTCTACAGCCATTATAAAATGCAATCCCAGCATGATTACTTAATACATGTTTTTCACGCACGTTCTGATATGTTCTTAAAGCAACAAAAATCAAAACAAAGAAACTGCAATGGTAATGGTCACTGAACCCCTTTTACCATGCAGCATTTCTATCAGAAGATACTGTTTAAAGAATGACTTGAAAAATAACATTTTTAAATAAAACAGCAAGACATTTTTCTGGTGACTTTCTAGAAACAATAATGCTTCCTGGATTTGCCCGGTTCATTGAAGTTTCTGCTGCTGGGAAGAAACCATGAGCAAACACAACTTTGAGAGGCAAGGATTTCTGAGTCCACCAGTTGTCAGGCTGTGGTAAGGAGCAGCACATGTACCCACGACCGCCCTGCAAGGCCATGTGCTGGCTGTGTCTTGGCTGAGGCAAAGGTAAAAGAGAAGAGGACATGCATTTCTGCCAGCAATGACAGGGGTTACCTTTAAAACCAAAAGGAAGGTAAAGAACAGGAGTATAAATCAAAATGCTTACAGCAGTGGTTCTCAACCTTCCTAATCCTGTGACCCTTAAATACAGTTCCTCATGTTGTGGTGACCCCAACCATAAAACTACTTAAGACTAACTTTAATTTTAAAAGAAGTAATTTCAACTAAAATTACTTATGTAACTTGAATTTTGCTACTGTTATAAATTGTAATGTAAATACCTGATATGCTTCCTCCCCAAGGGGTCCCTCCCACCCATAGGTTGAGGACCGCTGTCCTAAAGGAATATGAATGCCCTTGATTGAGGTGGTCACGGGTCTGGGTGGGGGAGAGAAGGGAAAACACACTTGTTCTGCTAAGTGATCACGTGGTCAGCACTATGCTAGATGTGCAGAGCCACAGAGTCCTGCTACTCTAAACCTTGGTTAAAGAATTTTCTTTTTGAAGGATTAATGTTGTCTTCTAACTGGTCACAATGATGAAGATAAAAAACTCCAAGTGTACCCTGTAGATGGGTCCTCTCCATCAACCTCCCAAGGCTCAGGGAACTCCAGAAAGAAACAACCAGCGGCTGGGGAGGAGAGCTGTGGGATGCGGGCTTCTGGACCTGAGGTAGCTGCAGGATGCATCATATCACAGAAGCTATGGTGTCTGCACTGCACCAGGGATGGGGAAGGGCCCCACTCCTATCAGAAGGGCTACCTGCAGCTGGTGACTGCTAAGGAAGTCACTCTCCTTTGGGGATGAGGTCACTGGTATGTTGGATGGGCACACACCCATGCGCTTATGTGCAGGAGTAACAGGACTCAGGGTTATTAATAATCACAAAATAAAAGAGAACACGCAGCTGGGAAGGAGTGGGGCAGGGGTACTGGGACGAGTTGGAGGTGTGGTGGTAGATGGACGTGATCAATATACATTATAGAAATGTATGAAATGTTCAAAGAATAAAAAACATTTTAAAAACACTTGAATTTATTAAATTCAAATCATCTGCTTTTGTCTGTGTAACCCTGAGCAAGGTGCTAAGTTCCAAGCAATAAAAAGACTAAATATCTCGTACAACCATTCTGCTCTTACAGCGACCAACCAGAAGGGAAAAGAAGCTGTGAGGCCAACAAGACTTCTGAACTGGGTACTCTCCCTAGAGACACCACCACACAGGCACATGTGTGGGATTTCCAGAGCTACAATACGGTTTCAAGAAACATACATACCCACTCATGCATATATCTAAACACATACATACACATATACATACACACACAAGAATACCTTCCCTTTATACTGTTTCAATAACAGTGATCTAGAACATCCTTTTTCCTCTACTAACTTACTCTCTTCATCACTACAGTGGGTCAGTGTCACAGAAAAGGTGACAGCTAAGAAAACCTGAATAATGGGGAGAGATAAGGAGAAGCATGCCAGCTGGAGGATGGACACAGTCCAGTTCACGCTCACGAAAGACACACTTACCAGAATGTGTGGTACTGGCATAAGGAAACCACACACACACACACACACACACACACACACACACAGAGAGAGAGAGAGAGAGAGAGAGAGAGAGAGAGAGAGAGAGAGAGAGAGAGAGAGAGAGAGAGAGAGAACAGAGTTCAGCAATAAATCTTCATATTTACAACCCAGTGATTCCCAACAGGGGCGTCAAGATAATTCATCAGAAGCACAGGAAATAATCCCAAGGATTGGCAAGTGGGATTACTAAGGAAAGATCTTCAGAGTAAAGAGATGGCCTATAGAATGAGGAAAAAAAATCTGCCAAATACACATCAGATAGAGAATTGATATTTAGAATATATAAAGAACAGCAAAAATTAAAGAACAAATCATCCAATTAATAAACAGGCTAGTATGTTGAAAATACATTTCTCAAAATAAGAAATACAATGGCCAATAAAAGCTTGAAAAAACTTAGTCAGGGAGGAAATGCAAATTAAAACTGCTCTGAGATCCCAGCTACTCTAGGCAGAACGACCATTACTTTGAAGACAAATGCCAGAGAGTATGAGGGGAGGAAACCCTGCTCACTACTGGTGGGAGGGTAAACTGGGGTAGCCAGTATGGAAATCAGTACGGAGGTTCCTCGAAAAACACAGCTAGAACTGCCATAAAAGCCTTGTGGGCCACTAGAGTATCACCAAAGAACTTCAAAGTGACACACCAGAGGGACGCACACGGCTCGTTTATTGAGGTTTAATCCTGATGTCCATTACCAGATGAGTGGTTAACAAAAGTGCGGCACGTACACACAATGGAATGTTACTCAGCTATAAAGAGAAACAAAATCATAACATCTGCAGGGAAATAGATGGAACTGGAAATTATTATGTCAAGTAATGTGTATAGACTCAAAGACCACGTGCTCTCTCACACGTAGAACCTATATTTGAAACTGTGTGTGTGTGTATGTGTGTGTGTGTGTCCATGCACATGCATGTATGCAGGCCATCAAAAAAAAAGTGAATCCTGAAGACAGTGGGGAAATATTTTGGTGAGAGAACATAAAGGGATCTATGTGGCAGAGAGCAGGAGGGAGGACTCAAGAGAGAAAAGGAACCACTGGGAGGGGCAAGGGTCACAGGAGGGGCAAGCAGGAGAGAGGGACAAGTCAGAACAAAGTATAACGGCATGTAGGCATGAAAAAGCCATAATGGAATCCATTCGTTTGTCTAGAAACTTAGAAAATGGTGACAGAAAGGCAGAGAAAGAGGCAACTCAGCAGCCAGGCCCCGTCTTTATCACATGGTGTGGGCAACCCAGAACAACTCAGTTCAACTCTGATCCCACAGCTCATACATATTAATTCAAAAGGGATGGATAATTTCCTCTAGCTATGACCCCACAGGCAGATTCTATGAGCAGAAACCTTTTCTTGGACATATAATGAAGTTAACTGTTTTGAAACATTTACACTCTAATGTACATAAAAGAAAACTGATAAAGGAAAAATTAACCCACCTTAAAAACAAACACAGAAACCCCCCAAAAAAACATGTATTTTATTTTTACCTTTCTCAAGAGTAAAACATGCAAAGAAAATTTAACACGTGCAAACATGTTCTTCCTACACAAAATAATTTAGCCTGCTAAATCACTTGTGGACGCTCTATTGAAGAACTACTGTCGAGGTGACTGGGAGATCGCATGTTTAGCACCATATTTCATGCTTAATACCAAAAAGATAAAAAAGATTTAGGTTCCTTCCACACCTATAGGGTGGGGTGGAGTGAGCCAATACTCTACTACAAGACAGTTTCCTCTGGAAATGATTCACATAACTATGGCTGTCTCCACTGAATATGAACCTGGAGTGGGGGAATAGCTATTTCACTCAAGGCCTACATGATAGCTAAAACTTTGTTTGTTCCTTCAATCTGTTCCTCGTGTTTCTTAACTAGACATCACATTAAAATAGGGATCAAAGCCCAGAGCCTCCGTATCTAGCCTCACAGACTGAGTCGTGAACTGTGTGCAAAGTGACACCGTCACAGACACAGCCAGGTGACCCAGAGACCCAACCCTCCTCCCCTCCCTGTCTGAGTGAGCAAGCAGAGCCCCAAACATGCCCCCGCAGCGTCACCTGGGAGAGCTGACTACAAACTGTCCATGAACCAAAGGACAGACTTTGTAGCATTTCTCTGAAAATGAGAGCTGCATGCAGACTTAGGGAGGGACTCACCCGTTACACGGGAAACATTCACTTGCTATATTATCGTAAGCTAGGTCCTTAGTCGGCACACCAGATCCTTTAAACATCAACCATAAAGCTACTGTCAGCTCTGCACAAAAGCAAACCTGAGTTCATCATACTTCTCTTTCTGAGGCACTAACCACATTACCAGTGAACTATACTGGGGTAAGCTGAGTGCAGGGGTACACGCATGCAGTTCCAGTGCTCAGGAGGCTGAGGAAGGAAGAGGAAGGGTTCAAAGCTGGTGTGTGATACATAATGAGATCCTGTCTCAAAGTAACAGTGGGTGGAGATGCAATTCAGTGGTAGGGAGCTTGTCTGTCATATCCAAGGCTACAAGTTCCACCCTCAATACCACAAAAAGAAATACAAGTGGGCAGATTTACTATGAATCAATCAAATACATAATAATTCAAGCAAAATAATGAAGTTTATATATTTACTAACTAGTTTTTTAAAGGTTACAAATACATATGCTGAAATAGTTTATGTTTTCTTTTTAAAAAGAGTAACATTATTAAACATCCCAGGAAAGAATGGATTTTTTAAAATCTAATTCCATCTGAATTTCTCCCCAAGTCAGTCTCTATCACCTGAGACAACTGTACTCTAGGTCTCAAGCATGTCAGAGTCAGACAGTAAATGGTCTTACCCACCACAAAGAAAGACTCACTTAAGTGCACAGCATTTGAACATTATCCCTGCAACTCTATGCACTGTGCATGATGCTTAAGTAAAGAACCAAACAGAGTCACCGCAAACATAAGCCTCATCAGAACTCTTCCCAGACGAAACTAAGCCACCGAGGATCCACACATCCGTGTGACCATCGGCAAAAGGTTCATTTTCATATGAAAATGAGATAAACAAGATCAGAACTGTACTGAATCAACATGGGAAACACTGTCCTTTTAAAATCCGCCCTCTCACCGTCAATGTTTGAGACATTCAATTTAAGGCAGGGAAACTCCATGTTGGCCTGGTTCCAATACTGACCTCATGAGCCAAAGTAAAAATAAAGGGCTTAAAATAGCCAACAACCACCATCCAATTATCACGCTGGCCTGAGACCAACACAGGCAGGAAGTTATTTTTCTCTTCTTCTTCCATGTACCTGTGTATCAATCACTTCTGGGCAAATACTTTTATTTCCTCCAAATAAACACTGACCAGAAAAAAATACGGGAAATGTAGTCACTAAAAGAAAATTTCACTCTTACTGCCTCAAACCACTCATTACTATTCAGCTCAACCAAGAACCAAAGACAGGATATAAAGCATAAAAAAGCCCCAAGAGAGCTTTGGTGCTTTTGAAAATCAATTTCCAACAAGTGAGTTAACTATCAAACACAAATATTTTAGCCATACTTTCATTTTATGACATTACAGACATCATTTAAGCCCGAGATATCTCTTCCAACGGCAGATAATTGTATGCATTGCCCTGTAATGCCAACACCTCACGAGGGCACAGCCCCACTGTGGACAATGCCAGTCCAGCACAGTCACGCTCGCGAGAGTTTCTGTGCACAGCCGATCACTACCCCGCTCTCTGGTTCCTTAAGTCCAAGCCACCGTGCTGTCTTCACACACATTTCCTTATTCAAATGCACCTTCTACAAAACAGACACGAAAATGAAACCAGAGTACTTACCTACAGTTGGGAGGGGGGTCCAGCGTGATCTCTGCAAGCTCCTTCTGAATTCTTTAAAAGAAGACAAGGAAGATCATGTTGAAACGTCTTCACGCTCAACCTGTTTCAGTAGGCTGTACTTGCACAGCCGTGTCTCCCATTCACACGCATTTATGAGAAACACTAAACTGCAGGAAGTACCATCTACTACAACACAATTGCCCCTTCTCCCCGTGTTGAAAATGGACATACTCGGGGTGGCAGGAGGCCATCCACCAACGACATGCCAGCCATTATTCCACAACGGAAGCAACAGTATGGCTTCATCAACCCTCAGAATGAAGATTTTTATTTTTCCAAAACAGAAAATTGTCTTTCCTCCACTCATCTAGCTCCTCTCAGGGAACAGAGCTCTGGTACAAAGACAGAACAAGTGGCTCCTCCTCCTACACCTGAATGCTGCATGCAGTATTTTAATGTCATTGCATGAGCCTGACATGAAGAAAGAAAATATTCTGGCACTTGCCTTTATCCTCATGTTATGGGGTGGGGTTGGGGGGGAGGCTGTTTCCAGGAACGAAACCCGTGGACTCGGAGATGTTAAACACATCACTACCAATGAGCTCCACCCCAGTCCATTCATGCAGTGTCCTACTTGGGTTTGTGGCCACACCTAACATCCTATGTGCATCAGACACTAGAAGTGCCCCACTGCTTTCTGAGTGCTGCTGGCGCTCTTATCCATAGTTCACACCTTACTATACATAGGTTTTCTTACAACAAATACAGCACTCTCAAAAGCAGATTCATTCATAAGTGAGGTTATTAGGACAGCTGCATAATCAGGGTAGCGAGTGCATGAGTGACAGCTAACTAAAGTACCTTAAAAAGGCTTAAATAACATGCATGCTTAAACTATTTCATTCTATACCTTTGTTTACATTTATTTATTTGTGATCCTTTATTGTATTCTTACACACACACACACACACACACACACACACACACACACACACACGGTCAGAGGACAACCTAGGAGATTACTTTTCTCCTTTCTTCCTGTGGGCTCCAGGATCAAATTCAACTTGTCAGGCTTGGTGGCAAATGTTTTATCTGCTGAGCCATCTTGCCAACCCTCTTCCTATACATCTTTTAAGCCAACAAATGAACGACTAACATAAACCTGATTCCTCCCACAGGACTGCTGCTAGCTTCCTAAAGAAACAGCAACACAACCATAACGTTCCTGTCTCTAATCCATACTCACGGTTGAGGTATTTTGACGGAGATCAAGACTGATAAAGTCAAAAAAAACTTTCATTTTAGTTTTCCTTTGGGCCCTTGGCTGCAGACACCAGCAAAGCCACCGCTCTCACCTGTTCTGCGTGCCTCAGCTCCTGTTCTAGAAAGTGAACCAGCTAACCAGCAGGAGCCTGATGAACCCTTCCTTGTCAACACTCGGTAATTACCATTTGCATATGAATAAGCTGACTCCAAAGTGAAAAAAACAAGTACCAAAGGCCTGAAAAGAGGCATAAAACAGGCTTTCCGGGTGCAATGGGTGAGTCCGGGCTAACTATGGCAAGCTGAGCACCCGCAGACTCACATCCCCATTCAGGAAAAGGGAGTACAAAAATGCAAGAGAATAAACTACAAAGGAAAAGAGCCTGAAAAGTGGAAAACACACAGTCTGCAATTGACAAAAGCTTTAGACTGTATCAAACATAATAAAGTTTCAAAACAAATGGAGGTGTAGTTTTGTGGAATAGCATTTGCCCAGAGTATCTAAGGTTTTGGGTTTGAATCCCAGTACCACCAAAAACTAAAAATAAAACTTAAAATGAATGATTAAAGGATACAGGGACAAGAAAAAAAAAAACAATTAAAATCTCAAAAGGAAAAGAAACTCGTGTAAGAAAGCATAAATCAAGTATGAAGGAAGCTTAAGTGCAGTATATTTTTAATCAAATGGCATGCTATGTGAAGGGGTTGATCTGTTGGACTAAATGCTCTGACTTGATTTGCAGCTCAGGAGTCACAGGGAGTTTGCAGGAAATCTAATTCCCCATGCTGTTCTGCCTGGGTTGACCATCCACACCCGGACAACTGGTTGACCTTTTATTAGCAGACTGCACAGAAGACAGGGTGCAGCTGCTAGTCCATGTAAACATCACAAATGCTGGCCCTTGAAGGTGTAACATTAATGATAGCTAATAACTCCCAGGGCAGAGGGCTGAGGAAGCAGCTCTGCGGCTAAGAGCACTCGCTTCTCCTACAAAGAACCTTGGTTCCTGGCACCCAACAAGGTGGCTCACAAATGTTTGTTGCTCCAGTTTCAGGGGATCTGATGCCCTATTCTGACCTCCTAGGGGAAAACAAATCTTAAACCTATGACGTAAACATAAATAAACCTTAAAAACAAAACAAAAAAAATCTACAGGTCAATGAGGGGTAGCATGGAAAATATTATCACACAATTACAATATTAGTATCCCCATTTGTCAAAGTCTGCACCAAAAAAATACTATGGGAATGTGAAGGAAATGAAAGTTTAAATATATTGTTTAGAATATAAAGAGGGCTAGGTAAGCTAACTAAATACTAGTATTTCAGAGCAAGATGTCAAAAGGTAGTATTTGCTAATTTAAAAGAAGGGTTAAAACCAGAGATATCTTCAAAAACTGTCAAGTGTAGAACTGGAGAGACAGCCCAGAGATTAAAAGTACTAGCTTTTCCAGAGGTTTGCTTCCCAGCCTGGGTTTGCTTCCCAGCAATCACACAAAGCTCACAGCTGCCCATGACACCCTTGCAGGGCTCTGATGGCCTCTTCGGGCCTCCTCTAGCACTAGACAATGCATGTGATACACCAACAGACACGCAGGCCAGTTACCCATACACATAAAATAAAATAAATTTAAAAAAATCAAAATTGTGGGGGCTATCTGGAGGAAGGGGGGTGTAAAAATATTATTGCTTCCCATTAAGAAAAAAACTCCCTACCTTGGGCGATTTGCTTGAGAGATGTGTGACTTTTTCAAATGTGTCTTCTCCTTTGTTTTTAATTAGGTATAGCATGCATATCTATGTAAACCCATGCACATGAGTGCAGACACAGATTTGACGGTGGCATCCAATCCCTTAGAGCTGGAGTGACAGACAGCTGTTAGCTGTTTCATGTGGGTGCTGGGAATGGAACTTCGATTCTCTTCAGGAACAGTTCGTGCCCTTAACCTCTAAGCTATCTCTGCAGCCCACAAGTGACTTCTATCAACTGTTTCTAAAATTAGAAAAAGGAAACAAGAAGCAAGCATTCAAAGAGCACCTTTAAACACGAAAGAATCCTGATTTTGAGACCCAGTATAGCTATGCAGCCTGGGCGATTTGAGCTCAAACTCCGAAGTGCTAAGATTACAGGCGTGTACCAGACGCACCCAGCTGAAAACTATTTTAACCTAAAAAGAACTTTATTGGGATTTTCAAAAAGCCAATTTGAAAAAAAAAAAGAATTTGACCAAAACCCTAATTTCCTGTCAGAGAATTCCCCCAAAAGAACCCAAATTTCTCTCCCAGCATCCATGGGTCCATATATTATTCAATACAAAAGGAATTTCCTGATAAATTCGACAACTCTAAGCAATAAGCCAAAATATTACAATGTATTTTTGAGCTACCATTACCTAAGAATGGCTGTTTTTCTGGACAGAAAGGATTATACAAAGAATTGCTATTTAAACAATTGCAAGGTGCCCTGCTATATTAAATGACAGCAATTCAATTCAATCTCCAAAAACTGTGATTGTGGAATCTACTAAGTTTCTCTGTCTTAAATAAGGAGTAAGGGAGAGTTATTTCACGTCCTGTCTCTGGGGTGAGACACAATGAGAACGTGTCAGTACTTCACCCCTATAGGATACCTTTCATGTGATGATCTGAGGTCACTAAGGGTGAATTAAACAAATCACACAGAATTCTCTAGTATTGCTATATCCATCCTCATTTACAGGAAGAAAACTAAGGCCGGTTACTCCACATAAGCAAGAAAGACTGAGACAATTAATTCTCTTCTAAGGCAAACTAAAAGATTACTTTTAACAACTGTCTTAGCCATAAGCCAAGATAACCGACTGTGTTTCCAATTCCCATCATCCGATATGCTATAACCCAAGATTCTGATAGGCAAGCTAGCAAGTGCACACTCTTCCCTAGAGAGCTAGAAGCCAGGTTCACCTGTTTGCCAATTAACCTGATGTAACTAACACGATGCTGTGTCCAAGAGGGCATGAGCAGACCACGCTGTTAATCTGCGAGGCTACTGGCTGCTTTTTTTTTTTTTTAAAGAAGATATAGGAAGGGGGTGCTTAACAGTCATAATTCATTCAGACTCACCTGAGGAACCAAAGCTAGACGGATGGGGGCCTTGTGAGTACACTTCAGGAGACTGAAGCAGTGCGCAGGTACAACACGTATACAGAAATCTGGGTTAGAGGAAGTTCCCTCACTCACCCAGGGCTCAGCACAGCAAGAACCCTGGGCTGACAGACAGGGAGGGGAGCCTCAGCAGCACAGACATTTCACCATGCCTGCAGGTTCTTCTCCCTTCCTTTCAGAGTCTCACTGCGTCATCCTAGGTGGCCTTGCACTGACAGAGACCCATCCACCTCTCTCTGTCTCCCAATGCTAGGCCTGACTTTTTTTATAATTTTATTTTTATTTCTGTGTATGTCCAGATTTGTGTAAGCTGTGTGTGTGCGCAGACTCCCAAGGAGGCCAGGCGAAGATATCAGCTCCCCTGACACTGGAGTTACAGGTGGTTGTGAGCGGTCTGATATGGGTGCTGGGGATGGAACTGGGGTCCTCGGAAGAGCTGTTGGCTCTATAACTGCTGAGCCATCTTTCCAGCCCCTACATCTAGACTTCTATACCCCCCTAGACTGCATGCCTTAAGACAGACACACCCGCGCTCCTAACCAACCAAGCATTTCCTGCTACAGACAGCTTGTTCTCAAGAAAGCATCACACTAATTTTATTTTCATACTTTTAATGACGAAACAGTCTCTAGAATAAAACAACTGCCATTGCACATAAGCCTAGAATTTAATTCTGAATGCTGAGAAGTACCAGGGACCTGTCATGTTAAGAGACCGCTGACTTAGGACACATCATCAATTCACAGTGTGCATCAACTGTAAAATGCCTGCCGACTACAAAACATGGAAAAGCTTTAAAATGTGCACATCAAGGAAACACAGTCATTATAAGCAAACTTTGGAGAGTTCATCATAGAACAAAAAAAATCACACTGGAACACACTGAAATCCACCTTTCAGCCTAACAAAAGCGTGAAGCTAAAAACCTAATACACCTTCTAGAATGGCACTACACTCAAAGTCCAGTAACAATACAATGTCAACTCTGAGCAAAACTAATCTGAAATAAATCTGATTTAAAAATTCATATTTATTGAAATACCAATGTGAACAAGGCAGAGTCAATTCAATGAGGACTCAAAATAGATGTTTTATGGAACTGACTAGTAATTTAATCAAAATCGTATACATTTGTCATTTTGGACATATAACTGTCTAACTACATATTTGCAAGTATCACAGAGCAGCATAGACACTTCAGGAGAAGCAACTGTGGTGGGGACACACTAATAAAACCGTTCTCAAAGAGGAACGTGTCACAGATGTAACCTTCCCTCCAGACGCTAAAAAAGGCAGAAGTTCGGGCTGATGTTTCAACCTGTTTAAATGTGTAGAACCCTATTTTGTGATACCTCAAGAATGAGATATTTAAGGAAACATTTCTACAACACACTAATTCTACAATTATAGTAGATTTATTACAGTAATTATTAATCTTAAAACGCTAACATTACAATTCACTTAGTAACTGAGCCCCTAAGTGAAAAGCACTTTACCTGAGTTACTACAAAATGAGTTAATTACAACATCGAATAGCCCTAGAATACCAGCACTAAGTCCTCGAGATGAACAGCAGCGTTACTGTGCCAACGCTTGCACCAAATGGAACTGAAAAATATCCTCGCAGACAGTAACTGGCATGCAGTCTCGCTGACAGGGACTATCTTCAAGAGTTTATTATAAGCAAAATACAGACTCATGACAGCTCTCTGAGAAGGGTACCATTATCTTAATTTTGCAAAGAGAAAACTGAGTGAGCTGGGCATGGTAGCATACCTGTGACCCCAGCCCTTGGGACACTGGGGCAAGAGGATCTCAGGTTCAAGGCCAGCCTGGGTCTATCTCAAGATACACAGTCTGGGTCTATCTCAAGCCCATCCGCATCCTGAAGCAAGGGAAAGTATGACTAGATAGAGACCCGAAGCTGTGTCCAAGGCGGAGAGCTATGAAGTACTACACTGGGCTCCAAGCAGATTGTGTCTCCTGAGTACAAGCTTTGCAGGTGCCTCTTATCTCACAGAATTATTGCGCTCAGGAAGACTTTTCACATAAATAGTGACTCTTTTTAAAATAATACAAATTAAAATTTTGTTTTAGGTCCTCAGTGAAAGCCCAGGACCAAAGGAAAGCCTCATTTCTGAAACAAGCCCAAAGCTTTAAAACAGCAAGAAGAGAGTGAGCTGACCAGCCTAGGCACAGGATCAGTGCGTGGGTGTGAGGAGGCCCCCTTCCCCTCCATGATTCTCCATTTTCCCACATTTTTAGAACCTTAAAAACAAACCCCACTTTTTCATATAAACAATTAGCAACCAAGCAGCACTTTTACATGTAAAATGGCTTCGCATACTTCATTTTATGCACACTTACTACATAACAGCATTAACGTTATTTCCTATTGGATGTCAACCAAGATGAGGCACAGAAAACCATCTCTAAAGTTGGCTTTATCCCCCATTTAAAGAGGGTCTTTCACACACGCCTTTAGTCCCATCCCTTGGGAGGCAAGGCAGTCAGATCTCTGAGTTTGAGGCCAGCCTGGTCTACAAAGCCTACAGCCAGGATAGTTTTCACACAGAGAAAACCTGACTCAAAAAACAAAAAAAAGGGAGGGGGGGGGCTTTCATCCATAATTGATTCATAAAACCATTAGGATGTGCTTTCTAAAACACAGTGGTAAATGGTTCCACATTAAACAGCAAACCTTCCTTCAAAGGCAGGCTTTGTCCTGAGGATTTTTTTTTTTTTGCAGGGATACCCCCAACCAGAGAAACAAAAAAATCTCTAGTGATCAATAGTCAAAGGGGAGGAGAGGACAGGCCAGCAGGACCACTCCCCACAGACCTGTCTCGTCCTCTCTCCCCCTGCCTGTCATAGGGGAGCAGAGGACAGGCCAGCAGGACCACTCCCCACAGACCTGTCTCGTCCTCTCTCCCATGCCAGAAGCAGCTCTGAAAACCTTCAGTGTCGGCAGCTTAGGGCTGGCTTTGAGTTTCTAGATGGAACTGCAAAAGACCTGGATTTGGACAGTTTTACCCAGGCACCCCAACCCAGTTTTACTTAAATGTTACATTTCTCAACTCCTGGTCTTTCTCATCCACCCTACCCTAGTCCCACTTAGCAGGAGCAGGTGTCTGCACTCTACCTTAGGGGGAGAAAAGTCACCCGGCTAAGGCCCCCTGGACACAGGGTATAACAGCAAAGAGAAACAGAAACGTTTTCCTGCCCTAGCGTGTTCCAGTTTAAACTGGTAAATATCGAGAGCTATCTGCCTTTATATAAATTCCTCACCAGTGGTCAGAGATTCTGGCATAGAAGAAGTGAATATTCAGGCAGGCGTACCCAGGCTGCATGCATCAGGACAGCTATGACGGTGACCTAATACATCTGTAGATCACAGTGTCACGGCAGGGTATCAGAGAGTTGGATACCCTGCATCTGGTCAGCTTGGATATCTTCCGACCAGTTACCATTACTTTCGCCAGAGGGCCTACAAAGGCTCACCCTGGGCCTGTGGGTAGGACTCAGTTAGTACGACGCAGTCTTTGGTTTGGAGGAAATGCATTTCCTAATCATATCTTCCTGTGGTTTATCAAGCCATCATTCAGGACTGTTTCCTTAACCTGAAGTTACATGTGCTGAGAAGAAAGTTAAACTAACACCTACTTGCTATTTTTATTCTTTAAAAAGGTATTAATGAACATAAAATCACAGGCAAGCACGAGTCCACAGAACATAATCTGCCTTTCAAATTATCTTCAGAGCACCAGGCTATAATATAATGCTATCAAAGCAGATTCCCTCTGAGCCCGCTGACGTGCCGATCACTGTAAGAGGTTGAAGTAGTGATAGAGCATCATCCAAGTATCTCCTTTCCAGATCTATCCATTCTCTAGGGAGAGAGGAAGCCAGCATCAAGACCAGCCCCCACCGAATGTAATGAAATCAAGATGCATTAACACTAGCATTTCTGACTTTACCAACTGGGAGGGTTATCACTAGCAATTACTTCAATAGTAGCATATATGTGTACATGTGTGCACAAGTGTGTATGAAAGAGTGAGAATGTGTGTGTTCATGTGTGTGTGTACGTGTGTGTGCGTGTACGTGTATGTGTGTGTATGTGTGTGTATGTGTGTGTGCATGTGTGTACGTGTGTGTGTGTGTGTGTGTGTGTGTGTGTGTGTGTGTGTGTACACATGGATAAGCCAGAGGTCAACATCAGTTATCTCCCCTTTCACTCCTTGTTCATCCTGGTTTGTTTTTGGCTGTCGTTGAGATAGGATCTCTTCACTAAACCTGGAGCTCACTGACTCAAGGCTTGATGGCCAGTGAGTTACAGGACCCACCTGTGTGCCCCCCCACACACACTCCCTCTGCTCTTCCCCTACCCCCACTCAGAGCACTGTGGTTACAGATGTGCCCCACCATGCCTGGTTTTTATAGGGGTGACACTAATCAGGACTCAGCAACAAGCCCTTTGCCCACTGAGCCATCTCCCCACTCCCCATCCCTAGTCAAGAGATACTTAATGTCTATTCTGTTACTGGGTAAAAAAATATATTCATGATCAAATAACCATAAATCAAATTAGACTTTTATAATGTCCTGTTCATGTTTTTCTAAGATAGAAATATATCAATACACCACAAGTATGGATTTTATAATATGCTGTGACTCTAAATTGGCTTTTAAAAGTTTTTCACAATTAAAAACACATAAAAAATTATATAAAAGTGGGGGAAATCTATAAACTCTATGATCTTCATTCCAGAAAAGTAACTAAATGCAAGCGAAAAGCTGAGTTTAGGGTTCTAACTTGAGGGCAAACACAAAGCCGACAGGAGCTGGGTACCTTTTGGCACTGGTGGACAGTTTGGCAGCCGTCTTGCTGGATATCTTCCCCTCCTTCTTCTTGGGCTGAACTTGCTCTCGCTCGGGTTCTTGCTGGACGCTCTCCCGCTGATCCCCATCGGAACTCCCTCCACTAGTGCTTGGGCTATCGTCCACTCTCTGTGCCTCCGTGGACATTTTAGATCCTGGAACAAAGGATGAAGCCTCCTTTATTCTGCTGTGGGAGGGACTAGGACAGGGAGCATCCAGAATGGGGAGAAACGAGCCTAAGAAGAGAAGGAAGGCAAACTAGGTATAAAAATGGGAGTTTTTACATTTACAAAACAAGTAACTCTGGGGGTGGCCCAAACTTTTCTTCTACGAATTCATGCAAAATTTAGAGACAAATATTGGTAGGAATTTTATTTAGGAAACAAAAAGTGGGAACAATTCAAACGTTCTCTGATAGTAAAGCGTGGTGCAGCCACAGGACAATAGACCGCAGCCACAAATGAAGCCTGGTATCTGCATGCTTCAGCGGGAAGACCTTGACTCTTTACACTGAGAGAAGCCAAGGACCACAGACTGCAAAGCTCTCTTGTAAGAAATGTCCACACAGGTAAATCCATGGGGACACAGAGACAGACTGAAGGGAAGTGACTTTTAATGGACAGAAAGTGATAACAATGTTCTTGACTTAAGCGGTGGTCAGAGTAGAAAAGCCTCAACAGGTTCGGCTTTGCTTCTGTGGCGCTGAAGACTGAAGCCAAGGTCTCACCGTGCTAGGCAAGCACCACTGAGCTACCTCAACCCCCAGGCTAAACTGTACATTTTAAGATGGTGGAGGTATAGTTTGGGCAGAGTGCACATCAGCAGAGTTCAAGCTCCAGTATATACAAAAAAGGAGGAGGTTGATCTCATAAGGTGAGTTACATCTCAAAAGCACTGGCATAAGACACACCAGAAGAGGCTGGAGGGATGGCTCAGAGGTGAAGAGCAGAGAACCTGGGCTCCATTCCCAGAACCCACACGGTGGCTCACAATGGTCTGTAACTCCAGCTCCAACAGATATGACACCCTCTCTGACCTCCCTGGACGCCAGGCACATATGTGGTACACAGACATACAAGCAAACAAAACCCCATACACAGAAAATAAAAGTAAGTAGATCTTTTTTAAAGGCAGCAAGAGAAAAAAAGGATTGAGTCTAATTTTCACGGGCACTGTGCTGCGCACGCTGTGCTCAGCTATGGGAAGTCTAGACGGGGTAAACAGACCTGCAAAGTGTCCCGGCAAGTCACTGCAAGGAGGCCCAGGGCTGAGAAACAGGACACTGCCACACTCACAGCCAATCGATTACATCCTCAGAGCTGAGCCAAGGTTAAAATCCTCTAAGCTGGGAAATTGTTTTACGTAACCTTTGTGATAACAGAACAGAGGCCACATGATTCCAAACAAGAACTGAAGCTTATGAGGGTGTGGGCAGTGACCCAGCTCCACTGAGCAACCACGTTTCATAAGAGATAGAGACTGGACTGACACATTCGTGGGTTTTTTTTTCTTTTTTCCCCTCAGTCTGGAGGAAATCACCCTCGAGGTTGGAAATTCACTTTGCTCTGAGTTCATGCTCCTGGAGCAGCTCCGATTACCAACTCAATTTCCTCAATGCCCTGATACCTAGGCAGCCGTTATAACCTGGATAACAGACACAAGAACGCACGGAGCGAAAAAGATATCCCTCCTCCAATCTCATTCCATTGCAATCACCCCCAGTTTGATCCTTGCTATTACATCCTGTCTGACCCAACAAGCAGAGAGACCCAGAACAGAAGTAACAAAACTCAAGCCTGAACTCTACAGGGCCTCAAGACACAATAATCACTTTGGGTATCATATAGCTACGGCTCAGACATGTCTTTGAAAAAGGAGACTGCCTGTGACAAATACCCTCACCATCAATACCACCACCATCATCAACACACACACACAAGGGGGTGGGAGGAGATTTATCTAAATTCCTTTTGAAAAAGACCCTTTTAGGTTACTCTTAAATTAAAACTGTGAACTCAACCTGCTCCTGATATGGTCAAGAGCATGCCTCAGTGCAGCCAAAACCAGAAGCCTCACTTAAAGCAATCCATCACGATCATTACCTAGTCCAAAGGCATGCCCCAGTAACTCTGATCAGCTCTCACCATCATCAGTTCAACCCAGAGTCTGCTCAAAACCATGGTGGTTTTTCAACACAGGCCTCTAGCAGAGTTTCATAAGACAAACGTCTCTGTATAAGACACATAAGCACAGCAAAGGACTGGAAGAATCGGATGCACAGAGACGAAGCATCAAAAGACACCACACATAACATCACCACCCTCAGCCCTAACAGTTCCTTATAGCCTGTCCCAATAGCTCTCAAACTCTCATGGGAACCCGGGACTGCTCTCCTCCCTCTTCTGGAAATGGAGAGCATCATTCTCCGTGGCTACGACACCTTTTATGAGCAATAAAGTCACTTAATAGAATACTGAAATTTGATGTCAGTATGTTTCATGCCTAGCTCTAAAAGTCTGGGCATATTTCTTGGTTTTTCTTCCATTTTTTTATTTGACTTTAACGTTCTTATTATTGGATTTAATATTTGTATTCTTTTTTCAGCTTGATTCTTTGAGTTAAAATATACCAAAAGCTAAAAACCTTGTAAGTATGTGCACTGTAGCATGCTAGACAGAGCAGATGTACGGGAAAGAAAAAGCAGCGCTCTTGGGGTTAGGTTTCTCAGGGCAAGATGCTGCTGGCAAACTTTTAAGAGATGTGAATCAGTGAAAAATCGTGGTATGTATCCTAAACCTGAGGCAATCCATCACCCTGCAAACACAGGAACCACAGAAAAAGTTACCTTACACTGAAGCCACAGCTACGACCACTATGTCAAATCACAGCTGTGCACAGCTGTGAACTGAGTTATCCATACAGCTGCACACGCCTCGGCTCAGTATTCTTCATGGACATTTACATACACCTAATAAGGTGTCAACTGTAGAACTACTGAATAGACTGGTCAATGATGTAAAATGCCATAAATTTCATAAACTACTACAGAATACCAGAAGAGAAACTACTAAAAATACTAGTGAACGGCTTAGGGGGTGTGGCTCAGTGGTAGAGCACTTATCAAACACATGTGAAGGCCTGGGTTCAATCCAAAACTGCCACGGAAGGTATTTAAATGTCTAAATAGAAGCATAATTTCTACAGTTTGACAGTTTAAAAAAATATTTCTACTTTTGATTTAAGATACCTTATTTCATCCAAAGCTTGACCTACAAAAGACAAATCCACCCAAGGCCACTGATAATCATTATTGGATCATTTAGAAATAAAGGTTTCGCATCTCCTTTTCAGAAGTCAAAAAATAAAGGAATGTCGTTTGAGTGTTTTCTGAATCCTTGATTACAGAAAAAATATGGCACAAAGTGATTGCACACGCAGGCACAATGAATTTTTATGAAAGATAATATTCTATAGATCATTCCAATTAACTATATGTATAAAACTGTCTCTCTAAAGTATAAATGAGTAAGTCCCTGAATATAAACTTTTAAATATTATCTTTACAGACACTTTAAAATTAATTTCTAAAGAGCTAATTCCATACGATTACCCAACCTAAAGGAAGTTAAATTCCAGGGCTCTACACACAAATATATCCTCCAATGACAGTTTCAAAGATCTTAAGATACCTAAAGTGGTATTTTCATTTCAGACTCAAAGTAAACCTTAGTTCCTAACTAAACATAAGATAATATGGTGGATTTTCCAAAAACATGTTACATTTAAGAATTCAAACACACTGATTTTCTAAGCTTTCTTCGCTAGGTGTTCTATGTGGTGACTGGACTCTGTAAATTACCAGCATGGTGAATAAAATTCACCTGTTCCATAAAACAAAAGGATCTGGCAGCAAATCCCACTGATGAAACTAACAATGGTCAAGTCCACATTACTACTCAAATCATGAGATGTCATGATAAAAAAAAAAAAAAAAAAAAAAAAAACGTGAAAAAGGAAGAACTCATTGAAGCTGATACGACAGGAAAATGTGAACTTGTATTCAGCATCTTGTAGAAAAACTACTTGGGATTTCTAAACTTTTCCAAAATGTAGAATATTTTATATTATATGCTGAACATGTAGAGCTACCCAGCTTTTCAGAGGACTGAAAAGCTATTTATGCAGAAAACAGCAGTGGAGCTCTTGACTGGGGGGAAGTGCGCCGTTCCCTAGGGGAAACAGCTCAAGGTATGACATATGAAAACACTCCATCTTCATCGTCGCCCACATATGAAACTGCAAAGCGCCCAGGAGCATCCCAGCTGCCTGAGTTGAAGACAAATATTTGGATTCCCAAGATTCAGATTCGATTATCACATTTCCAGAGCGT